>NW_026055160.1:0-320867 GCF_022829205.1 Neoarthrinium moseri | reverse complement strand
TCCTGTATCGTGGTAGAGGTCAATTAATTTAATAATAATTGTTGAGTTGTGGTGTTGAGTTTTGAGACCTATTAATTACCGGGGGCCCAAATGTAGGGGGGGCCCATATGTGGGTGCTCCGACTTATCATGCACCGACATGCCATCGTGCCCATCAGGCTGACGAGATGAAATGACCTCGGTGGTCTTTGGTATACTCTTAATGGGCATGCTTCACGAGAACACGCAACAGGCAGCCTGGGTGGCGTTAGGCGCCGTGCAGCCAATCGCATCTTGATCATATTTCATTGTTGGTGAATCTCGATCGGGGTTTGAAAAGTACAGCCACTGACGAAGCTGTCTATTCAGCCTGCCAACTGGCCCTTCAGCCGCTCCCCCGCATTTCGTCCAGAGGAAGGATAAATTGCAGGTTGTTCATAGCCAGCAAGCGATATGCGGACAATTATGGGATTAATTTCTCGAATTTGAATATTCGGGTTTGAGTCATATTCGACGCATAGCCGCCCTCCCAGGTTCCGTAAAGGTCCACGTGTAGCGCGGGCTGGCATAAGCACGCAACCGGTACGATGATTGGATTGAAATCTTGTTTTTACCAACACGTCCTAATGGTGAGGTCGGTGTCAAAATGGACCCGGAAATCGAGTCAGAGCCGCTGCATAACAATATGGAAGAAATGGTTATGGGCCGTGGGCGAAGCCAATTCCCGGTCTACGACCTGACTCAGATAGTATCGCGGTCCGAACACCTGGAAAGCCGTTTGTTTTTACGGGGTTCAGGGAGGTATTAGCGGCGCAGAGGTGTTTTAGACCACTGTTGATCAGGTTCCGGAAACAAGCTTAATTCCTAGAGTATGTGATGGTCAGGTCCCATCTCACGGTTTCGCGGGGTTATATAGTGGATCAAGCATGACCTGGTGCCATCGTGCCTCCTCAAGCCTCTGACATCATCAGCGTCCAATGGATGATTTACGGTTCCTGGCTGCAAGATAGCCAGAGTTGCATCGCACTTTTGGATCAGCTTTCGGGCCAGGCAGAGCTCTCTAATAGGCGGTCGGGTCAGATCTCAGTCAAGGACAACATTCGTAGCCAATGGCGAGCTGGCCCCCACCTCTTCTTGCAAGTCAGACCATCAGACCACTGCGATAGTACCTAATCAAAAACGCTGCTGCACAAGCTTCGTATGTGGGAAGATAAGGTCTTGGTCCAAATAAGGAGGAGGTCAGGGAATGCGGCTTCGCCATCCGGCCAAGCCTTCAAGCAGTCGACTTCTGTCCAATCGGATAGTCTATCTGGAGGATAGATCACTGTAGTATACCATACTTGATCTTAAGATAGAAGCCTTTCAAAGGTAAGAACCCAATACTGCGACATAGTCCACTGATCTGCCATACTAGATCCGATTTGCTTACTGGCTGGTAATATCGACTCAACACACGTCCTGTGCCTAACAAATACTTCGAAAATAGAGTTAAATATTGGCGCAGCCGACACAGAATCGAGGAATGATCGTCGTCATAGGGTAGTAATTCCATGTTGGATCATGCAAGTTGTATACCAACAGCCGGCTGCGATACTTGTCTACACACTTGGAGATGATGAAGATGGACGGGATCATATGTCGGTATTTGACGAGCATGATGGTGAACGGTGATAAGGAGCAAAGATAAATAGACCAGATTGCCCAAGGTATTTGCTATTTCTTGCGTCCTCACCAGCACCAACACATCCTTCGTCCCAGCACCCAGAGTCATCCAGTCGGTAACCCTCTTGAACACCCTTGATTATCCAGAATGAAGACTACTCTCCTGGCACTTTTCGCTTTTGGCGGCCTCTTCGCCAGCACCATTGCCAATCCCATTGGCGCTGTAGAGGCTCTGGCTAAACGTCAAGATGACGAGGATTTTGCCACTCAAGGCGTCGCTCTTGAAGACCTGTTTGCCAAGGTCCAGGAACAGACTGGCCAGATCAGTAGGGAGCCTCTCTTCAACCTTGCGAGAAGCTTGAACTGATCAATGTGCAGACAAGACTGTTGATGCCGTGCCGGACACAGCCACCGGTCCTCAGACTGACAAAGCCGCCGCCGACATTGCTCCTCAGCTGGATGCTATCACTGTCTTGTTGAGCACTGCTGCCGATAACATCGCAAAGCGGGACCTTCAGGCACGCCACGGATGGAAGAAGGCAGACATCTTCGTCATCGTATCCAAGCTGATCTATGAGATCCTGTGCACTGTGAAGGTTCTACTGTTCAAGCTTGGTCTTGGTATGGGCCCTTCAAACCTCAACCACGGTGCAGTCATGCTAAGAATTTCACAGCCAAGGTCATCATTTACCTTACGCCACTGGTCCTTGCTCTCGTGAAGCTGCTCAAAGCCCTTGATCATGTCGTTGCTGGTCTGCTACTCGCAGTCAAGTCAATCGCCAACGAACTTCTCAAGGCCGTTGGTCTCGGGCTTCTGGGTTTGATCTGACTTTGATCTAATCAGTGATATCATGGGGCTTGGTGGGTGCACGTTGGGGGTTGGGTGTTGAGTGTTCCCTGGCAACATCTTGGCGATGCATAATTGTTCAAGTTTTCATATTCTGTCTGCAACTTTTTTTCATGGCCCGCGAATAGTACCTTCGAACAGTCGCTGAGAACTGTTTGTGGCGGATCGCAGAGACTTAATTAACGGCTTGTGACTTATTCTAATAATAATAAAGCCGCGATCGCGTCACATGGCGCTCTTACTGTATTCAAAAGCTGTGCTATAATGATATGGTCAGGCCTATTATGTCTGGAGGCGAGTCCTTCATTTCGGACCAAAAGCGGTCAACCCATTGCTGTGCCATCGCGCCAATTGTGAGACATGAGGTCAAGAATAACTCCAGACCTGGAAGCGGGGCCTAAGTTAGCGGCGGCTGACCCAGGGCTTGCTGCAGATCATGCAAAGCGCTATACGGTGATTGGTGCATCCGGCCCCTGAAACCCAAGAGTGTGGAGATGGCACCCCCCAAAACGTCGCAGTTCCCATGAAGGGGGCCTAGTTGAGGCTCTTGTTCGCTCCTTGCAGCTGTCCCAACGACCTCGCGAGTCCTTTTTGCGATTCCTCGTCCGAGAAGGTAGAAGGCCTTAGCACTGATGCTACCTTGCAAGTCCTCCTAAGTCGAAAAGGGTCATGTTGGCCGCAAAACAGCGTCGATTCCGGCCGTGTCTCCGAGAGCCTGGTCGCTCCTCAAACCACGCCGACCAGACATGAGACGAAAACCTAGCCTTCCCCCCAGGTACAAGTCACGATCTAGGATTTGACGGAAATAGTTTATTCTTGGCATTTCTATGCACTGACATCTGTTGTCGTTTAAAAGTCGATCATGACTCTTGGGAAGATGAGAACGTGATCGTCTGTTCTTTCCGCACCCACTTCCACTCATAAGGTTCGCTTCCTGGGTTGTGATCATCGCCCCCTCTGGTCAGGGTTTCATTCGTTTTATACCATCGAGTTCTCCCTCTCTTCCAACGCATCGCCAGGACAACTTAAGGCGTAGCCCATCTACCTTCTGCCGCGATCATGCCTAAGCTACATTTCATCACCCTCGGCGTATCCGTTTTCGCCGGCCTCTCCGTCGCTGCGCCATCGATCCCTTTCATTACGCCAAACACGATAGTTCCTCTCACGAAGTCACCAGCGGTCTCTTCAACCCTCGAGAGCCGCCAGTCTGCCTGCTTCGTGATTGGCAGCGACACCCTGCCGGCAGAGGTTGCGACCGTGGTGACCAACATCCAATCTGACATCACCTGCGATGCTTCAGTGAAGACCCTTTCTGGTGTGCCCGACGTCACAAGTGGGGGCGTCTCCTTCTCCTCCATCGACTTCAGTCAATCCAACCAGACTCCTCTAGAATTTGCCTTGTCGAAATTCGCCACGGCCAACCCCCTTGCTAGTAGCGACCTGCAGACATTCCAAGACCAGCTCAACACATACCTCGCGACAGAGGCCGGCATCCGCAGTGTCGGTGGAAATTTGGCTATCAAGGTGCCCAAGTTCTTCCTTCAGTTTCAAGTCAGTCGTATCCAGACAGCACAGGGCAATCCGCCCACAGCAGCAGGATTGCAGGTAGACCATCTTCGGGATAAGGTTACAAAGAACGCTGCCGGCGAGGACAAGGCTTTACTGGACCAAGTAGTTGCTTTGGCCACGCAATTGAAGTAGAGGTATATGAGAGTGTGGAGGTTAATACAATTTTACCATTACTAATTGTCTAAGACTTTGGGTATTCGTTGAGGTGACTTGCGTCGACAAAATAAATCTTTCATGACACACTGTGTCAGCGCTCTAGTCTTGGAGCAGCCAGTTCCTGTGATCCTGCTGGACTTGTACTTCACTCTTTACCCAAATGACTCCAATTTCTCCCTGTTCTGCTTCTAATATTCCGTCCCTGCTGTCCCGACTGGACACTCTCGTATACACGCTCGATGGTTTGATAGGGCCTGACTCGGTTCTGGAGTGATGGGGCATCTGCGGTGACCCATTTGGAGAACTCGTGTTCTTCTTCTCAACCATTGTGAACTGGGGCAATTCGCTGGCTTGACTGTGGCCTTGCCTCCCATACGTCGAGGTGATCCCGCGGCTCTTCAGGTAGAGCGGCCGTAACGTTGGAATCCCAATACACACCATAGCGACAGCTATCTCGGCGCCAGCCCAAGCGAAGTATGGCACAAAATTCAGTGTGTAGTTGTAGACATCCAACCGCGCAAGCACCACCGTCCTGACGATACCGCATGCACCCGCACTAGTCGTGAATCAGTAATTGTCCCTAAAGTATAAACCATCAGCCACTCTGCACTCACATCACACCTAGGCTCATCCCCGTGGCCAACATGATCTTTTCCTTTTGCGGCATCTTGAGCGACCATATGAACAACCAAGGAAAGATGGCGAAAAAGAAGTCGCAGATGCTAGACCAGACTACCAGGTGTCAGCAAAACTTCATACGCAAGAGACAGTATCCTTGGCAACGCACCTCCCAGCCCAACACTCATGGGTTGAATCGAAATATTCCACTTCCCACGTGTCCTAAAAGGATCCCAACTTGCTTTGATGGGTGTCGTCTGGTTCCAAAGCATGACAGCCAGACTTAGACTCGTTGCTGTTATCACGAAGACCATGCCCCATAGAACGATCTTGTGCCACCGCACTTGGACCACACGTAAGAGAAAGAGCCCCATGCATAGCTTTGCCATTGCATTCCCAACTATGGCAAATGTGTTTGCGACATAGGTCCAGAAGATTGCATCCGATGAACTGGCAATGCTTAATGACCAGAAGCTCCGACCCAGCCCAAAATGGACGGCAACTTGAATGAAGATCGTGAAGCACAGGAAGAGAACCTGCCCTCATAAGTCAGTCGGCTTGACCTCAAGCTATGTCATAGTGGCACCACTAGGGTTCATTGCAGCTTACTCCTGTCCATGCATAAAGATGGTCCTCGACACCGACAAACTTGACGATTTTTATCCGTGTGTATAGCCGAAGGACCACCAGCGCGAGCGAGAGGGCCGTCAAAGCCCACATGGCACACGCCAAATGGATCCCCGAATTCATGTTGGATGAGCCGCACAGCACATGAGAAACATTGACTAAATGTGTAAGACGCGAGCCACGAGGGAGGGGGGCCAAAGCGAGGGCGGCCGGCACGTTTTAAGGGCTATCTAATGTGGGCGCACAACCGGCCGAGGAGCGCAGAAGCCGTGTCTAGGGTCGCGCCAGGAATAGAAAGACCCATTGTTGATCAAAGTCTAACTCGTTGGAATGGCCGCCTATATTGCGACCCTGCCGTCGAGGCTCGGCTACTGGCCTCGCTGTTGGTGCCTCGCTGCAAGGGGATCTGCGCGTGGTGCTGCAATGAAGTGATAACCGCCTCTGGAAGGTTGCCAAGGAATCGGTCTGCAAAAGAACGAATCGAGAACAGCGGGCACAGGGCCGCTTCCCCACAGGCCGGGTCACTATCCTCAAGAATTGCCCTGATGTTGGCTCGGTCTGGAAAAGGCGCTCCAAGCCCCCTTTCATTGGATTGGCTGCAAATTCGCGTGCGCGGGCCAATGAGATCCCTGCAGCCCGTAATCCCTGGTCGCCGCTGAGCGCCGAAGGTCGTTCCGAGCATTCTATAGGATTGCTACAGATCGCGGAGAGGCAAGGATTAAGCGCTGGGTCCACATAATTGGATACCAATCCGATGTTTTTCACAATGACTCCTCGCAGGCCCTCGGCGCTGAAAAGATGAAATCGCCCACTGGTAAGGGGACTTTGCTAAGCCGATCGAAAAGCCGCATACTACTTCTCCGCGTGATGCGTGCAGACCCCCATGCAGTCAGCGCGCCATAGGCTGCTGCATCACATCGATAGCGAGCCACAGCAAATGGGGCTAGTCCGATCCGATCTTACAGGTATGGTAGCACAAATCAATAGAGAAGTGCCATGGCTGTCGCTCTCCATGCAGGCTGCTTCTTTCAAGCCTACAATTTGCCGTGGTACACAATCAAAAGGATTGCCCGACTTGCCGGACTATTGATGTGACGTCAGCTGAAGACTTGACACTTGATTCGTGGGTGGTTCTGGTCATGAGAGGGTGGGCTGGCCGCGTATTGGAAAGCCTAGGCTTTCTATCAGACATTGTTTACGACTTTCCTATGTGCACCAAACCGAGTCGACGCTATGGTTCCAGCTCCTCGCCAATTTTCGGGATCGTGACACACAAATGGCCACGGGCAAGTCAAAAGCGCTGTAAAACAAGAAATTAAGCTTTAAAACGCCGCCTGTGGGCGTAATGATTGTATTCTTCCACATCTAGCATGTCAACAGGTGATACCCGCGGCATGCCTGAAAAGTCCCTTGCGTTCAAGACTGTATGCAGCATAGACCACTGAAGTGCACAGCTAGAAAAGTGATCAGCTGAAGTACGACAAGTCGCTTTTGAGGTCAAGCTTCTGCCCCATTGGCGTTGAATGGGCCCCACTTCAGCAAAAGACTTTGTTCTTTTGACTATTTAGCTTCGCACGTCTACGCGTGTGGGATCTGGCCACACTACTAAAGCTCACTAGACAGATACAACAGCGGTTTGTGTATCGATATGAGACGCGTTTCACCGTTGTACGTTGCTCTGGTTGGGTTTCTGCGCAATTCCCAATTTGCTTCAATCTGCAGCAAGAGGCATTGCCCCCCATTCTCTGATGGATCACTAGTCTACATAGAAACCTATTGCAAATGAGAGATCCCAAATCCATACTGCCCCAATACGCCTGGCACTATCCTGGGCCATCGCGAAACTGACAGTCGAAGCTTTTCTATGCCCGCAGAAGAATTGCGAACATAAAAAGTTATATCATCCTAAAGAGCCTAATCCTTGCAGTGGAGGAAATCACGCGTAGGACCGTGGCGCATGACACCACAGTAGTTAGCCTTGAACTCCTTTTTGCTCTTGGAGTACTCGAAGACAACGCGGTCAGGCATGTCTCTGGTGTTGCCGCTGCCGTCATACACCTTGCCGTTTGGCAAGATGATGAATTCCATCTGATTCTTGCCACACTTGAAAGGCAGCTTCTCTCCGTTTCCAAAATCATGCGGATACTTGTCTTGGCATCCATATTAGTTCCCTCGAGTTCGATCCCAATGCCAGCGCTAGATTGCTTAATGATAGACTTACTGTCCCCGATCTGCTTACTATCGGCAGCAAGCTTGGCAGCTTGGAGGAAGGCCTGCTTGATCTGGTTCATCGTGTACTTGTGCTCTGGCTGGGGTTCAAAGCCTGGGTTGGTCGTCTTAGGGCACTTGGCGTCACCACCGGGCTCTTTGCCAATCTTGAGCGTAAGTCCACGAGAGTCTAGCGCACCAAACTCGGGTTCGCGGGCCTCGGCCTGACTCTCGGTATGGGCAGGATAGGCTGAGACCGAACCAGTGAGCCTGGTACCGGCCAAGAGAATACTGGCAAGGGAGCTGGACAAACGCATCGTGAAACTGTTTTTGTGGTCTAAAAGGGGTATTGTGTTTGAATGGTTTCGAATACTAGTAACTTTTCGAATGGGTATAGAACTCGGCTGTCAAGTGTTGGGTGTGAAACTTCAGGTGTGATGCTTCAACATCGTACTTTAGATGGCGTAAACGAGAATATATACTACTCGCACGCAAAGACTGATCTGTATATGAAATCTTTGAACTTGGAATGATAATGCAGTGGATCTGTGTCGTAAAACACACTGGGTAATCAAATGCTACAGTACGTCGCCTTCTGGGGCTCTTGCCAACGTCCCAGAGCACAGCGTCGATCAGCTTACGTTGGTAATATCTCAGTGGTTGTGAAACACATGTTGTAGAACCTATATACCGTGGCCATCAGTTTCCCCCAGTTTTGAGACATGTCTTGTTCGTCCAAGGCTTTGCTGTCGTTATTTCATGATGGAAGACTGGATTTGGGGCTGCCGGTACTATTCCTGATTACCATATCTCTCGTCCAGATGTCGCGGATACAGGTTACTCGAACAGGTTGATTCAGTGTTCAATCTAGAGATTCCGGCAATGACGATTCGAATTGAGACGATACAGGTTGCTCTGGCATCGAAGGTTCATTGGTTGGGGTCCTGAGCATTGACGCAGTGCACATTCCTATCGCGGCGGAGGACAATATGCATTGACCCGTTTCTGTTTCAGTGTTCCCATGGAGTCTGACATGATCGTGGCCTTGGCACATCTGCAAGCATTGGCCCGTTATTTTGAGCAGCTTGGTTCTCGAGGCAGGCAGGACTGACTAACTAGTTCCTTGCAGCTCTTTGACGTCATTCGTTACGGGTGCCTACAGTTGCACGACCATTCACTCGAGCATTCTTGCCTAAACCCCCATCATCGCGCTCTGCTGTGATCTTTTACCTCTAAACTGAAATTTCAGCTTCGAAATTCATATCCTTCTTTCTATTGAGAGTCTGTTCTAAAACCTATTGCACGCACCTAAAGTGACCATGGCATCGACATCGTATAAGGGATTCATGGAGGAGCAAAAGATCATGGCAGGCCCTCCTTCTCCTGAGCAGCTGTCTGCTCTCGAAAGCCTCTTTTCCAACTCCAAAACGTCCGTATCTGATGTCGCACTTAACATCACCCGGCCTTACCTGCGGGCTATTCGAGAGAGCCCTAGCAGCCGGTCAACTCCCGCTGAAAGCCAGTGCTCCCGCATCTGGCGCACGATCAACAATGCAGTCAAGGAGCTGACCGAGTTCAATGATAAACTAGCGGAGCTTGTATTTGAAATGCACCAAGTTTCTGATTCGCATGGCGCTGATATTCTGATGACGGACTTCAACCAGGAGTGGGCAGAGTTCGCGTGGAACTGTAAGTCCTTATCCTGCATCCAAAAATGCAATCCCAGTCAAGGTCATTCCATCATACTGCCTGTTCGTTTGCTAACCTAGGTGAACCATTTGTAGTCAAGCAGCCGGCTTCTACTGACCTAGACCGTGAGACCAAAATACAGGCCTGGATCAACATGAATGCCTTCTGCTCCAAGCTCACCACACACGGCAACCCCAAGCTCAATATGGTATCAGATGCAGACTGGGTCATCAGGCGTACCCTTGAGAAGACCCCATGGGAGGTCTTCCATCACCCTGACATCGATGAAGAAGAGGACTTCATGGAGGATGCCTTTCTGGACTATCGCGACTATGAACTTGAGCAACGGGATGTCCGGTCTCTCAACTACTGGGTTCCTGGAGCAGCAGCGTGGTTTAAACTCAACTCCAAAGTGATATACGGAATGGAGGGACCCATGTCACATGAGCATGACTGGGATGAGACTAACTGGAAGGGCACAAAGGGTTGGTCTAAAAAGCGCTTCGCGTACTGGATCGAGCGCTTTGAGTGGATCAGCAAGGTTACAGCTCTTGAAAAATCGACTAAGCAGCTGGCACAGGAATGTGCTGATGTCATGAAGCGAGTGCAGGGAAATTCAGGCCCCTGATTTTGGCAGAAAACTACCCCCGTTTTCAAAAGAGATTTTCTCCATTGTGTAATCCGCCCAAATTGCCATGAGACAGACATGATGTTTGGGATAAATAATCGCTAGTAACGATACTCAATCGATTACAGATATTTTACACCAGCACCATGTCGTGTTTGCAGCGGTTTTAGGGTTCGGGCACATAGTTATGGGAAGCAAGTGCTAGCTTCACGATTGACGGCTTCCAAGAGCTATCTTGTATAGCCCGACAAGATTTCTTTCTGATTGGTCAAAGCCCTACAGCTGCTACTATAGTATGCCTCACGCAAAGTTGTGAGCAGACTAGTCACGAGAGTAAATTTTGATCTCCAGGCATTAGAACGCGGAATGGGCCTGTCTCCTAGGACGGTCCGCTTCTTGATAACACGTCACTAACCCCGATCTAGAACCCAAATCCCCAAGTTCGCGAACCCTCCTCCGCCGGTAAAGCATTTCCACGTCTTTTAGAAAAATAGAACCTCTCATTCCCCGCCTTGGGGATGTCCCCACTTAGCATGATTGCAACCTGAGTCATGGTTCCCCGCGGTCTTACGGGTTGCCTATGTCCCGTCATGATCTGCCGAGGTCGAGATGCGTATATATAAGTTATAAACAAAAGACGCTTGGCGAGATTAGCATGTTGTTAGCACTTGTGTAACTGAAGCTCAAGAATGTTGTCCGTCTGAAAATCATCCATAATGCTGTCGATCCAGTTATTGTTAATGGCGCTGACGAGCGTCCTCAGTCTTGCCTCCGCAGCAGGTCCAGAGGGTTGCAGCACTGCCGCAGCAAGATTTGATATCGCCAACACAACAATTGCATACGTTTCGTATCACAAAGCAGGAGAGGTTATTGACTTGCCTGGAACTTCAGACACGTGCTACGGGTTCACGACTAACATTACCGCCAACCTCTGCCGAGTTGTCCTTGACACGGCTACTAGTGACAGTAGCAGTGTTCATTTCGAGGCCTGGCTCCCTGATGATTGGAACGGACGGTTTGTTGGTACTGGTGGCGGAGGGCTTGGAGGCTGCATCGACTATGGCAGTGTCGGCAACGCCGCACGCCTTGGCTTTGCAGCATTTGGCACGAACAGTGGACACAACGGCTCGTCAGGCATCGACTACTTTTTAAACCAGCCTGAAGTCATCAAGGATTTCGGATACCGTGCCAACCATGTTCAGGCCCAGGTTGGAAAGGAACTGTCAAAGCAGTACTACGGGAGGCCCACCGAATACAACTACTATATCGGATGTAGTACAGCAGGCCGACAGGGCTTGAGCAGTGCAACGCTTTACCCGGACGACTATGATGGGATGTTGCTTGGTGCGCCGGGGGTGGAATGGATAAGAATCGTCACTCAGTGGTACTTGATTGCAGAACGTTACGGATGGCCTGACGTCAATACGTCGGCTTACGTCACGTATCAACAGTTCGAGGCCATTGCTGCAAAGACAATTGAGATCCTCGATGGAGAAGACGGAGTGGTTGATGGAATGATCGACAACCCGACACACCTGAAGCTCGATCCACAAATCTTCTCTTGTGGAGCTGGTTTCTTGAATGACTCCGTATGTTTACAGAATGGAGAGCAAGTCAACACGGTTAGACTCGCATACCAGCCAATGGTTGATCTCAGCGGACACTTTGTCTACCCCAGCTTCACACTTGGAGCGGATCCAAGGACGTTCGCAAGTAACACAATCAATGGAACGGGCGGGTTCGGGAGTACTTTTCCTCAGGTCCGCGACTACTTCCGCGGGATCGTATACAATGATTCGAACTGGTCGGACCTGAATCTCAGCATAGCTGACGTCGAATATGCCTCGTCTCTGGACGTAGGTTTGACTAATACGCCCATCAGTAAAGCACACTTGGGCGAGTTCAAAGAGGCTGGCGGAAAGATCATTTCGTACCATGGACGATGGGACCCGACGGTTCCGTCGGAATTGACCGAGTGGTACTACAGCGGCGCTCAAGCAAATATGAACGCATCGCTAGACGACATGCACGATTTTTACCGCATCTTCTTCATCCCCGGCATGAGCCACTGCTCTACCGGCCCCGGGGCTTGGGACATCGGACAAGGATCCCCGCTCGACCCCGACATGCTCGATGCGGAGCACAACGCCTATCTGGCGCTGGTGAACTGGGTTGAGCAGGGGCAGGCACCGGACTTGTTGGTGGGCACGAAATACGAAAACGACGATGTAGCGTCGCGGAATATTCTGGCACAGCGCAGTAAGTGACGCCCGTTAATCCATTTAGCTGGCTGGCACTAACACATGCCAAACAGAGCATTGTGTGTACCCAAAGCAGAGCAAATACAATGGAAAAAGCAATAGCACAGAAGCGTCCAGTTGGGACTGTGTCGAATGGAATGGGTATTAATTATAGTTGAGTACGTGTCACAGCATTTGACGAATTGAGATCAACTACATGACGAGTGTTGGCCTTAAGAGTCTCTGAAAGCTATCAAGACTTGCCAAGTTGTGCTTGCGGATGTGGCGTCTGCCAAGCTCATGACCTAGTGACATTTTGCTGAGCAAACGTCAAGCGATACACTTGTCTTTTTCTGTGACTTTCACTAGGGACGACCATCCTCAAGGGACCCATGCAACCATGAAGACACATGCCTGCGCCGCCTGCCTGCGCACGCTCGACTCTCTGGGGCTAGGCTACATCCCTGTCAGATCCATGGTGATCTTCGGCCCCTCTCTGCCAACCAACTCTTCCGTCAGCTCCCATATTCTCCCTCCTTCCTAGAACCACCAGAAAGTATTTCAACTTGGCATTATGGATTACTCCAACACTTCAAGTTGCCTGACTTTTCACCGAGATGGTATCTCTGTATGCAACTCCACGACCAGACCACAAGTGTATCGCAATACCTACAGCAGAATGACGTGCGGGGGGCGTTAATGCAACTTTGATCGGCCCGCATGACAGGGGAGAGGCCGATTCTTTGGACCCCATCAGCAGGATAGCCAATAAAACGGCAGAAGACCCTTGGCATAGGCCTTGCATTTGTGTTGAGTGGATCCTGGGTCAACCAATTGTGGTATCTCAATACCCGCCACGAAGTCACCGCGCTTCACCATTTTGGATAACACGGTCTTATTTCCAGGTCAGCCCCGGCCAGGGCCTGAAATCAGGTTGCCAAAGTAACATTCCATATTACTAACCCTATTGTGACTTTCGTAACTTCTTCCAACATCTGACTACACCTTCGAATGCAAATTTGCATGGGCATCGAGACAGGTCCATCTCTCATTCTTTTCTATCACACAAAGTTGCCTTGACTTTGGGCTTTCTTGCCGCTTCTCTCATCGCCGAAATACCTATTCTTTTGAAGTCGTACGCGTCACACCCCTCAATGCTATCGCATTGAGCCCCGTGCCATGGGCGCACGCTTCCAATGGTTCCGACAACGACATGTTGCTACAGCAATCTTCATGATAATTATTCTTTTCTACTTTATTGATCACAGGGAGACATATGGTGGCTCCATACAGCACCTTCCGTCAAAGCAATCCAATGTGGACACGCAATTGGGAAATACACTCGTTGAAGACATCCGCTTTGACAATACGCACATCGAGGATGTTCCCGATGAAAACATCGATGTTTCATGCGATATCACCTCGGGTTTGCAAGACATATTCCTGGTCCTGAGGACAGGAGCAAACGAGGCGCTCGAAAGGCTTCCCGCTCACTTCAACACTACACTGCGTTGCTTGTCATCGAATGACTATGGAATCTGGTCCGATTTCGAAGAGGATATTGGTGGATACCATGTCATGAACGCACTAGATGAGCTTGCCCCTGAAATTGTGGAGAGCAATCCGGATTTCGCATATTATCGACGCCTTCAAGAAGGTGGACGAGGTTCTTTCACGGTGGAGGAACTTGAAGGATGGGCCAACGCGGCAAACGGACCTGCTGGTCGCGATAGCCCAGGGTGGAAGCTGGATAAATGGAAGTTTCTACCAATGGTAGACAAGGTCTACCGCCAACGGCATGATGCGAAATGGTATGTTTTCATGGAAGGCGATACTTATATCAACTGGACCAACTTTCTCCATTGGCTGTCAAAAATTGACCCCTCCAAGCCCTACTATATAGGAAAAGAGGTGCAAATTGGAGACGATATCTTTGCCTATGGAGGCGCAGGGTTTGTTATATCGCAGCCCGCTATGAAGGCATTGGTGGAATATCGTGCAACAAAGCCTGGAGTATATGAGGAATTGACTGCTAATCATTGGGCTGGTGACTGCATCCTTGGTATTGCTATGAAGGATGCTGGGGTGGAGCTTTCCTGGCAGCGCCCTAACTTCTTCGGAGAGTCGCCATTCGCTATGGACTACAGTGCCACAATGCGGTCTTCCGAGCACTATGCATGGTGTTATTACGTCTCGACCTATCATCACATGACCTCTTCTGACATTGATGAGGTATTCAGATTTGAGAAAATGTGGAAAGAAGAGGTGAGTATCTCGTTCTCTCCCTGATTCAGGGCCCAGTTAATGATCCAACCTTTATAGAACTCGACTTTTCTTCGTCATCGTGATGTTTTCCATGCCTTGATGCTCCCAAAGCTTGGCTACAAAGTGGAGAATTGGGACAATGACTCAAGTGATGACGAGGGACCCATGGAAACTTTTGAAGAATGTCAAAGCCACTGTAGCGAAATGTCTGACTGCCTACAATTCGTTTTCTACGAGCATGAACGCTTATGCAAGACTTCAAGCACAATCAAAACTGGTCACCGGCGCCACGAGAGTGACGCTGACGTAAAGTTAGCTGTATCTGGATGGATGATGGATCGCGTTGAGTCATTCATTGGAGCATTAGATGCGAAATGCCCCAACGATGTAGAATCCTGGATATTGCCGTAATAAGGCGGCCAGGAATTTGATCGCATCTCAGAATCATATATGAATCCAAACCCTTGAATACTTTGACATGCAGTCACGCTCAAAGTAACCTATGCTCATTGATATCTAGCTTCCAAATCCATAATAAGAGCAAGTTGCTCCTATCATCAGGCTTCTCTATTGGAATAACCACTTGCGTAGTTCTGTGACTTTCCCTTGCGTTGCATCAACAATATTTTGTAGCCAATGAGTGGCAGGCTCCATGACTGTGTCCTTGAAGTGATTGTTCGCAGGATTGAGAGTCTCCCTCAGGTTGAGAAGCCCCGGCAAGCCGTCAACCCAGCAGAATGGATCTTCATGCTTTTTGATCCATCCATGCTTTGCCAGGCCAGCTTGCAAGAGCAACCTGACATCTGGTATCGTTGCCAGGTAGAGAATAGTGACTATGCTTGCCCATATATACCAGCTGTTTCTTAGCGCTAAGGTTGGAAGTGCAAAGAACATAACCCAGATACAAAAAGCGGTCCACCGAAGGTTCTGCCGCCCAGTTTCATTCAGTCCATCCCGCAAGATGATTAGTCCCACTACCCCTAGACATAGGAGGGACAAAACGGCAGTGAGTCTGATAGCTTTCCATAACCGAATTCTCTGGTGCTTGAAAACGAAGATAAGCGTTACATTATGCAGCAACGACAGACTTAATGCCAGAGCTAAGGATAACAGCCACATCTTGTCAAGTCCTGTAAGAAGAAGGTATGAGGCAACTAGAAGATGAAATCGAACGACACAGATGCGCTGATCCTATGTAGACAGAAAACCGCTTGTCTCACTATTGTCTCAAATATTGACAAAGATGTACGCAACCAAGCGATGCTTTGGGCTTCATTGTGCCAGGATGCACTTTCTACTACCATAACCTGTGAGCAACAAGACTACACGCAAACTGTATTTCTGTGGTTGGTCCAGGAATCAAGTGCACAACTCTGTGATAAGACCCATGAAGGGCTTACTCAACAATATTGATTCCGATGACTGACTGTATCTGCACTGGTTCGAACGCGGAGGTACGTCTGCAAGAGACTATCTTCAAACTCAGACTGTTGACTGTGATAATTCTTGGATATCACATATACACGTGACACTGCTATGGTTATCTACCTAGACACCAAGCCAGGTATGTGTTCTTAGCATACTTGTCGTGCCTGGGTGGTATACCCCTGTGGGCAGAGGCACGATATCAGGGTCTCCCTAGTTGCCTGGCAGCGGCCGCTAAATGTCCAGTAGCCCGTGAATGGCTAGGGGAAAATGGGGCCCGACCGGTTCCGGAGAATTGTCGGCAGCCGTCGCAAAACTAAATTGATTGGCACGATGCGCGACGGCAAAGATTCGCGCGTTGACATCACTTTCGCAAAACCCATCATCTGGAACCCCAAGCCCAATCCCAATCCATCCCCCATCCGCACCACACACGATGGGTTCCCGATGGCCTCCGCCCTCCGGGCCTGGATCGCGGCAAGCGAGCAGACCCGATAATCGATCTGATGGCTATCGCCCCGCGTTCGATGGCTACGCACCCCCACCGCCGTCGTGGGGTGGTAACTCTAGGGCCAACGGCAATGGTAATGGCCACAACTACGGCGACCAGCGTGGAGACTCATATCGCGCATCTTACTCCGACTCGCGCAGGGACTACGGCCGCGACTACGACCGCGATGCGCGCAGCAATCGCGATGGCTACCGCCCCCCTCAGGGCGATTTCACATTTCGTGCCGAGCGTCCGCCGGGCGTGCAAGAGAGCTACGATCCATACCGCGGCCCTCCCCCCGGCCCTCGTGGCGACGGATACCGCCCCAACGACGGCCCCAACTTTGACCGCGCAGGTGGCCGTACAAGCAGACGCCCCAGGCGTGGCGGTCCTGGAGGCCAGGGTTTCAGAGGCGGTCGGGGTGGCGCACCTTTCCGTCGGGCACCCATGCTGGCTGCGGACCGTCCATTCTTGCATAGGAAGCATGATGAGAACGTCGAGCACCTTCTGGGTGATACCACCGGCAAGGCCACCTACCGTTCCCTCGAGGACCTGAGTGACAGCGATGACGCTGCTATGGACATCTCGGGCGAGTCGGGGTCGGAAGACGAGAGACCCGCCAAGAAGCGTGTGCGGCTGGCGGACGACGGCGAAGATGCCCCCAAGTGGTCGAATCCGGACCCTTACACCGCGCTCCCACCCCCCGATGAGACCCAACGCAAGAAGAAGGATGTCGTCCAGATGATCCGCAAGGCTCGTGTTGATGCCGACTCTCAGAAACCCGCTGCCAGCGAAGCAGCAGATTTTATCTCCTTTGACTTCAGCGACGATGACAACGACGACAAGAACAAGCGTACCAATGGCCCATCGAAGCAGTCGCAGTCACAATCGCAGCCGCAGTATCAAAACGGCCTGTCCAATTCGACGGCGCTGCCCCACTCTACCTCCGTCTCGTCGACTCTGCCGCCCCGCCCCAGTGCTGCTGAAATCTCGGTTCTCGAAGGCCAGCGCGCAAACGGCAACCTCGACACCAAAGACAATCAGGGCCAAGGATCTGCACGGGCTCATCCGCCGTCGACTTCTACGCGTGCTAGAAACGGCCCCGTTGATCTCACACCTTCCAGTACTCTTGGCAGCCGCAAGCGAACTCTTGATGACAAGATCAAACGCCCCCACCAGAGACTGCAAAAGGGTAGGAAGATGAAGGCTGACGGCTACATTGACCTTGCCTGGCAGGTCAAGGATGGCGAGTCCCCCTGTCCGTGGGCTACTCGTGACCACAGTTCAGAGCCCAACATGGGCGTCCGGTGAGTCGACTGCATCTGGATACCGTGGCACCTAGCTAACTTGCACAGCTTACACAAGGAACTTCGTGATTTTTTCGAGTATGTGCGACCGAGAGACTTTGAGCAGAAGGTTCGCCAGGACATGGTTGATGGTCTCAAGAGTATCGTCAAACGTTGGCGTTCTACCGCGAATGTTCGCCCTTTTGGCTCTTTCATGTCTGGTCTCTATCTACCTACCGCCGACATGGACATTGTCGTCTGCTCCGACAGTTTCCTTAGAGGAGCGCAGCCCTCTCTTGGCGCAAGGAACCAGCTGTTTCGACTGAGGGATTTCCTTATCGGCCATGGCATACCGCATGCTAGAGACGTCGAGGTTATTGCCCACGCCCGAGTTCCCCTGGTGAAGTATGTCGACGAAGCCACTGGGCTTCGCGTTGATATCTCCTTTGAGAACGTCGGCGGCGTTCAGGCCATCAATACCTTCTTGGCATGGAAAGAACAGTACCCCGCCATGCCCATCATCGTCGCCATCGTCAAGCATTTCCTCTGCATGCGCGCTTTGAACGAGCCCGCCAATGGAGGCATTGGTGGATTCTCTGTAATCTGCATGGTTGTCAATCTGCTCAACAATTGGCCAGCGGTTCAGAGCGGCACCATGAACCCTGAGCATCATCTTGGCGAGACTTTGATGGAATTCTTCAGGGTCTACGGCGTCGAGTTCGATTTCGAGACCACAGCCATCAGCATGAACCCCCCGCGGTTCATTCCCAAGGTTTGTTGCTGTTTCCCCCCCACCCACTCCCTTATGCCGCTAATTTGGTCCGCAGCACCTGGTCAGCAAGCTAGTGTACAGGAACATGGATCGTCTATCCATCATTGACCCTAACAACCCCGAGAACGACATTTCAGGTGGCTCATCGAACTTTCCCCTGGTTCAGAAGTGTTTCAAGCTTGCCTACGAGTCTTTGAAAGAACGGATGGAAGACTTGGCCCAAGGAGAGAAGAAAATCCATGGTCACAACACCATCCTCGCACCTCTACTGGGCGGGAATTACTCCTCGTTCCGTTACCAGAGGGAGTACCTACGAGGAATCGCCGAGGGTCGAAGACCTGAAGTAACAGAGGCGGATCAGGCTGAGCAATGGTAGCCAACAATGTCGACTTTCGAGCAACGGAGGCGTTCACGACCGAAATCGGCGGTTTGATTTTTCATGGCTTTCGGCGAGACACGGATACGAGTGGAAACATGGATTGCCCAAGCACCAGCATCGCATATGAACGGAAAAGACGGCGTTGGCGGTCCGGTCAACGCATTTGCAGATACCCTTTTGTTTTTCTGGTCTCCCCGCTAATTCACCGCCGTTTGCGGTATCATGTAGTATATACGAGGGAGGTATGATCAACGGCCATGGCTTTGTCATGCCTCTGCTCACTGGCACTCCTTGCATTCCAAGATTTCCATGGACAGATTACATGGTTTACGGCCGAGTGGCAAGGGAAGAGAATCAACACAGGCATTGCACTATTCCCACTTCCGCACCCATTCCAGTGGAGTCAACACTGCGAATGGCTCGTGACCACTCATGACACGATCTAACCAGTTCAGCACTTCTCTCGATGGCGGCAGCTGCTTCACGGTGAAGCTGAGGACGCGCCTGCCTGCTAACATGTCACAGTTGCAAGGTCCATGACCTCCTTTGGGCTTCGTGTCGTGCTTACTTGTGCGCCGCAGTATTCGAGGGGTTTCTACACTCAACCTCTAGGCTGTTGCAGCCTTCCGGTGTTTGTCACGACCACCATTTTCTCACTGCACTCTTGGGCCTTGTGCCTGGATGTGGAGAGGAAGCAGGACGTTCAAGGGTAGTGATCCCAGTTGGAACCAATGGCGGACAATGATTGTTTGACCACCTCCGGTTTGTTCCATGATGGCCTTGTGACCCGAGTCCACACGCAGAGAGCCCAGGGCCTTGGGCCATCAATGGAATAAGCTCATTTCCCACATGCGCGTATCACTTTTCAAGATTGGGTCGGGCCACCATGTAACCTCACCGACCTCGGGCTTAGTACACGACATATTCAGCTCGACCAAGGTTGCACAACGACGAGCCTGGTCCTGCCACATGTCTGGGATTGCTGTTACATAATCTGGAAGTGGCACTAGGGCCCTGCTGTAGGTGCTTCAGTGAGGTGTGCAAATGGTAAGAATGACTGATCACCAGACGGGGCAAATCCTGCAACCAGATAGCCCCGCCTGCTCCTACTCGAGCGCAGTGCTGCGGTGGTCGAAAGACCCTTGCCCCGACAGCTTCAATTTGATTGCCTCCAGTTGATTCGGAGCAGGGACGACTGAGCCGGGCAGGGCGAAACGTTCCGGACAAACACTCGGTCACTTGGTCAGTCAGTCGCACAAGGGACGCCCTCCTTGGCTGCGTCACCATGCAACCAGGCGCATTTCCTGCTGTGTTACTCGGGACCGGCGTGGCAGGACCACACTGGCGATCCCATCTGGTCTGCGTTGCGGGAGCCTTGTGCCATGCATCCTCGCGTCCTCCCCGCAGACCTCGCCGTCTGTCGTAACGGATACATGCCCACCGGCAGCTCTTCCCCCAGATCACACTTCAGCGTCTGTCTCAATTCCTTATTACCCAACAGCCATCCGTCGTGGGTCTTGCGCGGTAGGCACCATTTGCGAATTAGCCTGCCCCTCGGCGGTATTCGCGGACTACATTCTGCAGGGAACAGGCGTGTCTACAGGGGTTGCTTTGTGGGGGAATGCGGGGAAGCTAGCGCCACGTCTCTAGTTATGCTTGTATGCTTGTAAGGTGGGCCCACCACTTGCTCGCTGGCTGTTGGGTTGGCGTGAGTTGGACGGTAGGAAGAGCCAGGGGAGCTTCCTGTAAGAATCCTTCCGGCCCCGAGAACGAAAATCACAGGCCATGGAACGTGTCAGCCCAATCTCATTCGACATCAGAATATCGATCCCTACCATCTTTTAACCTATTAGATGACCCGACGGTGCTTCTCTCGGCCCTGGGGACTGACTGGCAACCACATCGCTATCAATCCGGGCGCCGGTCTCTGCTGACCTTCGCGCTCCTCGTCAGATCCGTGCCCTATTACTCGCCAGCCCGGCGTTATTTCACCAAACTGGGAAACGAGATCATCTGTGACGACTCGGTTTCCTCAGTGACGTGGGTGTGAGAGCCGTCAAACCTGCTTGCCCCAGGCAGTGGACATGGAGTTAAGCCAGGTCTCATGAGTGTTTCTCGCTCGCGAAACAGTAACCTGCTCAGCACTGGACCCCCTGGTGAGCCAGATACCCAATTGGATGCTTCACTGGGTTAGTCCACCAACTTCGCTTGATCTCGTGTTCGAGTCTGTTGGGAGATGGCATGTAGGGGACATATCGACGCGCCGTGTCAAGAATAGGCTACCAGTAACTCGGTGTATTTTGAGTGGCAGCTCCTGTTCCAGGGACTTAAGAGACGATGCACTATTTAGGTCGCATGACATACCAGGCCGTTGGCCAACTCTCTTGCCGGGAAGCCAATGAAGATTTGTGGCTTCGGCACTGCGCGGGCCACAATATTCACGACAGATCCCATTGGCTGGGCCCGCAAGCCCGTAATGCAGTCCTATGCACCAATATGGCAGTCCTGGAACAGTCTCCGACCATGGTCGAAATGCTGTTCAGCCACTAGACACGAGTTCAGGTTGACTCATCAGTGATGCCATCTTCAACGATCCTTCTCATGTCCGATCCTGTGTGTCGTACAAGGCGTATGAGCAGCTGGCCAATGGCCTCCGCTGCGCAGGCTGACCGCCGGGTACTCTCACGCGAGTATGACATGAGACGGTACCAATTTTCAGTGGTTGCAGAACACCGGGAGGATCCGGTTTACGGAAGGATTCAGCATGCACATGGTTTAGTCGAGGCACAAACTTCCTGGATGTATCTTCTCACATGGTCATGCCACTAGGACTTGAAGCGTACATGCATGCGGTGCCATCGCTTCCCACCGGAAGCTGTCTTGGCGGTTGACATTGGGTGATC
This sequence comes from Neoarthrinium moseri, assembly GCF_022829205.1. Taxonomy (NCBI): domain Eukaryota; kingdom Fungi; phylum Ascomycota; class Sordariomycetes; order Amphisphaeriales; family Apiosporaceae; genus Neoarthrinium; species Neoarthrinium moseri. The sequence continues at coordinate 299,125 of NW_026055160.1, read as the reverse complement.
TGCGCGTCCCACACTCACCTCGACGACCCGAGACGTTCAGCTGCCTGCCGATCACGTCTGGGATAAGCTGCCATCCCTGCCTGCTCAATATCACTTCTCCAGTAACGACCCCTGCTCGATCCTCCTTGGGACTCTGGAAATTCGGAGACGGTGTAACTGAACCACGTTGGCGGACCACGGCGTGGTAATATGTATGCACATTCCTCCCCGTGGCCTGAATCTCAATCTATGTCCTCTTCCTCCTCCTGTGCCGCTTGTCTTTGTGAGGCGAATCTTCTTCCTATCAACGGTGTTCTCGAGGCATTGTCACACGCATCCAGGACCAACGAAAAGGGAGTTGAAAAGCCAATGCGATCGCGACGATGTATTCGGCGAGCAATGTTTACTTCATCTGCGGCTTCGCCGCCATTGGTAGGTGCATCAACATGAGAAGGTTGACCTGGAGCTAACACAGTCCCAAGGCGGTGGTCTCTTCGGCTTCGATATCAGCTCAATGAGTGGTGTCTTGGGAACCGAGGCTTACAACCGCTACTTTGACTACCCCGTCTCCTATCGCCAAGGTGGCATTACTGCCTCGATGCCCGCAGGCTCCCTCGTTGGTATGTGGATACAAAGTGTCAATTGCGTTTGAGACTGCTACTCCATGCGCGTCAGAGAGCTGATCGGTACTCATAGGGTCGCTGATGAGTTCGTTCATCGCCGATAAATACTCGCGAAAGGTTGCTCTTCAGGTATCATGTGTCCTCTGGATCATCGGATCAATGTGAGGCTTGGCTAGATACAACTGTGTTCTAATTTGAGCTAACGAGTCATCAGTATTCAGTGCGCTGCGCAGAATGTCGGCATGCTCTGTGCTGGAAGAGTCATCGCTGGACTTTGTGTCGGTATCGCCTCATCTATAGTTCCCGTGTACCAATCCGAAATCGCACCAAAGGAGATCCGTGGCCGCATCGTATCTCTGCAGCAGTGGGCCATCACCTGGGGTATCTTGATTCAATACTTTATTCAGTACGGTGCTGCGCAGGTCGGCGGTGGGCCAAAGGACAAGAATCAGCCAGAGTCGGCTTTCCGTATTCCCTGGGGCGTCCAGATGGTTCCTGCCTTCGTACTTCTGATTGGCCTTTTCTTCTTCCCATATAGCCCGCGTTGGCTGGCCTCCAAAGACCGCTGGGAGGAAGCAATAAAGGTGCTCGCCAACCTTCATGGAAAGGGGGATGTGAATCATCCCAAGGTTCTTGCCGAGTACCAAGAGATCGAGGATGCCCTACGCTTTGAGCGCGAGGAGGCCGTTTCCAGTTTCAAGGCTCTCATCGCTCCTCGAATCTTCAAGCGCGTCCTGCTTGGCATGTCCGTACAGATGTGGTCTCAACTTTGCGGTAGGTTATGACCTTAATTGAGAGAATGAATAATTACTAACTTGCAGACAGGTATGAACATCATGATGTACTATATTGTATACATCATGAAGGGTGCCAACATTGGTGACGAGCTACTAACGTCAGCCATTCAATATATTATCAATGTGGCCATGACACTTCCTGCCATTATTTATCTTGACAGAATTGGTAGAAGGCCTGCCCTCATCGTAGGTGCGTTTTTGATGATGATATGGTTATTCATATCAGGTAAGTTATTGGTCGCCTGTCTCTATCAAAGCCTCCGCGCTTGGCCGGTCAGGGCACGTTGCTGACTTCAATGGAATAGGCGCTATCCAAGCTGTCTATGGCCAACCTAACACCAACCCGAATGACGATAATAAGCAGATCACCTGGATTGTGCCAGATAACAAATCAGCCTCGTCTGCCATTGTCGCATGCTCATACCTGTTTGTTGCGACATTTGCCACAACATGGGGACCAACATCCTGGACGTACCCAGCTGAGATTTTCCCAAGCAAGGTGCGAGCCAAGGCTGTGTCCCTCGCGACGGCTTCCAACTGGTTCTGGAACATGGTTCTCGCCTTTGGTGTTCCACCCCTGTTGTGGAACATTAATTGGAAGATGTACATGATTTTCGCCGCTTTCAACGGCGCCTCGTTCATCCACATGAGCCTCCTGGCTCCCGAGACCAAGGGCTATACCCTGGAAGAGATGGACGATGTCTTTGATTCCGGCAGACCCGCTTGGAAGAAACTCAACAAGACTAGCAGGTTGGATGAGTTGCAGAAAGAGATCGAAGCCGGCAATCTCAAGGTGGATGCGCCGTTCGTGCATAGGCCAACGCCACGGGAGGCACCCGCGGCCGTGACTGAGGAGAAAACCGTTTGATTAACGATTCCATTTATAATGCGTTGCGAGAATCCCTAGGTCAGTAAGACAGGTTTTAGGAGAGAGATTGGAAATTTTGTGGTCGCGTTGTGGTCGTACTTGATACCACGACCTCTGCTTTTCACGATTCCCAAATTGGATATTCGAGGCCGTGTTGAACCACCTTTTCCGTCATATAGCACGTTTAATGAAGAGTATTACAGCACATCTTTTTTACGATCGCGGTTCATGAATTTGTCTATTCCTATCAACAATATGTCGCCTTTACCTTTTCTTAGGAGCCCACAGTGGCTCAAAACACTAGGGTGACCACGGTCCGCCTAGCTGGTACTCCTTACGATCCTGCTTACCTTGGTTGATACCTTCAGATCATCTTCTCAGATGATTCTTGACTTTATTGCTTCCGCTTTGCATGAGCCGGCGGAAACCGCTGGTAGTGATCGCCGTCTTTGGAGTATCCTCCTCGGGCCAGTAAAGCTGGCGTGCCAGCTTGCTGCCCCCAATGGTCAACAACAGAGTCCTCATAATGTCTTGCACGGCTCTCACTACATCATCAGCAAGACCATCTCGGACCCTACCGTCAAGGTTCCAGTGGGTGATGAACTTATCGGCCTCGGCTTGGGCCTCTGCCGGCTTTCTGTTCCAGCCAGATCCTGGGACCTCGAGGATGAAACGAACCCAATTTACCAACCATGCCGCGATGTATGCTTTGGAATCATCGGTACATCCACACGTGGTACCATTAGACGGAACAGCATGCTCAATAATGGCACTTGACGGCAGATAATTCACGTTCACGAAAAAATAGCAACCGTGCGCCAGCGTGACCTGGACTCTCTCCTCTTGTGGGGTTGGAGAGGGAGAAGCGCGAGGCTCCAATGCCATAAAACTAGAGTTAGTGTGTGGTGATACTGCTTGCTCGGTCATCACTGTACCTTGAGACTGACGGGAATGATTGACAAGATCGGACGACATATTCTTGGATGTCTGTTGGGGGACTACCACTTGCGCATCGGATGTATTCATATCGATGATAGATGGTCAGTACACAGTCGATACGATGGTATGCGTGTCGGATCTTAGGAATTCCACTCAGAATCTTTGCAGGAAGTGGATTTCGCTCGGCTTTGTAGAAAAGACCAAAATGTCTGCCTAGACCGTTGCTCTCTGAACAGCACAATTTCAGCTTCCTTTGTCTTTCATATGTTCTTGAACTACCGTTTTATCATGTAGGAATGTTTAACTATAATCAAAAGGCATGTAATAGTACAACTGACTTATACAAAATCGTAAACAGTAATATGTAACTATTATTAATGAAAATGTAATGAACAATTCCTTTTCCAATTACACATGCAATTCAGAATTATTTTGCATATTTTGCAACACCCTTGATTTCTTCCTTGTTGCACCTGGCGCGTCTTTGGTCACGTCGAGGGCAGCCGTGGTGTCCGTTTCTATGTCAAACTCGGTGAATGTCCGCCCATCGATCTATGTATTACGGTGTGGTGGCCACAGATTCAGTATGGGTACGCACCCAGGTACACACCCATGTCGTAGGTCGTCACATCATGCCGCCCTTGTCCTTAAGCCAACCTACTGCGTCGAACACTGGACATGAATGTTGGCTCTCCTCCATTCATCTAGTCTATTGTGAGGGTATTCCATCACCCCCTGTTCAAATTTGGCATGTGAAGATCAGAAATATATAGTGGGAAACTTGTGACTGTACCAGACATATCGCAGAATAGAGGTGCGCTGGTGGGCATCCGGCTGTGGGGCCGATCCGGCCTCTGCGGTCCAGCAATTCTGCGATACTCTGCGAGGAATGCGTCTTACTGGCGGGATCTATAGCGCCCTAGTCATCGGATAGTGGCGGGACTCCGTGCACAGGCCCAAGATGGATGACAAAGTATGATGGCATAACATGAATCTATGGCGGCGCATGCAGCTACGGCCAGAGGAGCAATCTTGGCAATGTCTCGGATGGGTACGTCACCGGCAAGTCGGCAAGCTGGGGTGTAGTTCTTACGACGACGCTACTAATCGGAAGGACGAGGCAAGAACTTTCCTGTGGTGCAGAGTGATCGTATGGCAGGGTGCGCTGCAAGTCGTAGTTGGTTTGATACTACGCCTGAGGGCTTAGGCGCAGCATCATTTCTGACAATGATTTGGCACTGGCCAATCCTTACCCTTCCGTCAGTGTCATATCGGGACTCGGCTTGGGTCGTGTGTTAGATCATGTCAAATGATGCCCAGGTGCGGTACCACGTGTAGAAGCTAGGATCTGAGCTAGAGCTGCAAGATGGGTTGGGCGGGATGGCAATAAGCAATGATCGGCAGGGCCCCCCGGCACCCCCAAATGCTTAGCTGTGACGATGTAGCCAATGAAGATCGAGACTGAGCCATCTGGGGCATGGCCACAAACAACATCCTGGAATGACCTCTGCTACTTAAGGAAGCTGCGCGCCCCTATTTCCTTGGTTGATCACGGTTGTTACTCATCTTTCTGTCTCTCATGATGCATCTTGCTCCTTTGGTTCTCTTAGCGTCAACGGTTCTGGCCGCCACGCCTACCGTCTATTTTATCCGCCATGGAGAGAAGCCCGCCGACGACGATGAGACGGGCTTGAGCGCGGACGGTGAAAAGCGAGCACAATGTCTTCGAAGCGTATTTGGCGCTTCTTCTGGTTATGACATTGGACACATCATGGCGCAGACGCCCAAGAGTGGTGAGTAGACGCAGCGTCGCCACTCTCTTGCAGGCCCAACATGAAGCTGATTGGTCTTGATCTAGATGGCTCACGTCAGAGGCCGTATGACACTGTGCTACCTCTCGCCACAGACTTGGGATTGAAAGTTGACACCTCTTGCGACCGTGATGATGAGGATTGCGTCGCAGACGTTGTCAAAAGCTACAGCGGCAGCGGCAACATCTTGATTTGGTAGGTTGTCTCATAAAATGACTATCTCCGTTCAGTCCTAACTCGACGCAGCTGGGAACATAAACAGCTCAACAATCTTGCCGAGGCGCTTGGAGCCAAGGATGTCGACGGTTACCCCGATGATTCCTTTGATCTGATTTGGACTGATCCCTATGACTGGACCAAGATCACGGACATCACATCGGAGAATTGCCCAGGACTGGATGACTAGTCTTGCCTATGCTGCTGAAAGGCTCTTAACAGGGACGCTGCATCGCGAACATGGATATCAAGCTCAGCAGCAATCACTACAGCAGGCCTGCGGTACGCGTCTACGCAGTGAAAGAGGTCTTGGCCAAGTGGATGAACCACATCAAGATTCGGGACACGATGTTCTAACATATCCACATAACGACAAAAGCGAAAGGCAGTCAGGCTCTTGCACAGTATCATACTATGCTATGGATAACGTATTGTGAGGAGACCAGTCGAGCTGCAGAAACGAGAACGTGGGATGGACCAGTGATACCCGAATGGTTGTGCCGATATCCGAAACCTGGAAGAACAATGTAGTGGCCTAGCCAACCAATGAATGGGAAGAAATGAAAATACCCCCCTTATCAGTCACAATAGGTGGACAGGATTTCACCGCACGAGGAAGTGCACGTCCGAGGAGAGGATCGGGGCCAAGACGTTAAACTGGTAATGTAGTGCTCTGGCCAAGCGCAGAAGGCCGTTTTTTTTTTATTACCTTCTGAGTCTCATGTTCAATTCCAGCGGCTATCACCGTTCTTATTTCTTTTTATTCATCTGAACCCGACGTTGACCCTCATCACCAGCGCACCTGGCGCCTTCTGATCCAAACGACGCCCATGGGAAAATCCATTCTACTGGTTCAGGCGTCATGGTCGTGCTATTTATTGAAGTCATTGTATGTTTTGATATTATTATGTTCTCGTAGGGTAGAGAAATACTCTGATTCCATGGGCAGGTATCAGCCAGCGATCAGCAACTGGCAAATTTTCACATGATGCCTGCGATGGCTCAATTCTGAGGCCTTGCGTTTGACGGACCCCATTTCTGGTGACGGTTTATTTCGAGGTCATCTGGATATCACCACACGCACATGCCAAGTGAAAAGCGCAGCAGTCCGTTGCATATTTCGCCCCTTTCCCTCGGAGGTGCAACGACAGTTATACATGACTCGACCCGCTCTGAAGCCCATTTCCTTTGCGTTTTTTGTCTTTTCCAGTATGTACGAGTGCCAGATGAAAAGTTTTGAAATATCGTGTGATCGAGTTTGGATTTTACACACGTTGCTTCTTCAATCTGGAAGACATCCCATACGCTATGTTTGGACAAGAGGTGTTCGCCGAACAGAGGTGGGATGATGGAACGCACGGGATGTTGCTTTCGAAAAAGCAAAGCCTGGACGTGTCTCGAATTCTTTACCCAAGTAGGTGTGACCATCACATCAGCCCTTCTTAACAAAGAGTGAGCAACGATGGCTGAATTATGATTACCCGGGTAAATCTCAATACCCTTGAAGGAGTGTCTATTTGTCTATTTGGGGGTGACTACCCGAAGGAATGTACTTTTTCCGCAACAGTTCGCGCCATCCGGGCCCATGTGCAGCAGAATGATAGCCTCACCCATTGGTGGTTATCATTCAACTCACCCTTGCGAATCATCGGGCAGATAGGTTCTAGGGTGTGGGTGGGGGTACGGGGGTTCATCTATCTTCAAAGGAGTGTGTAGTCTATGATGCATCTAAAAATATCGAGGCAGCGGACCACGGTGTGAACAATGATCAAAGCGTCATTGGCAACGAAGCACGCTTCGGACGGCCTAACGTGCCCCTGCGGCACTCGACGTAGTGCTTCTCATGTTCTTCAAGTCTCTGCTGCGCGTCGCCGCACTGGCATCTGAAAACGGGGAGTCTCCAGTTCCTCTGCTTGCAGTTCGCCAGATGCCGCTGGTAGTTGAACTTCCGGTAGTAGCAGAAGCTGCTGGCACAACGGCAGACGAACCACCCTTCGGGTTCTTGGCCGCTGTCTGGTTTGCGGTGTTTCTCCATGTCGTGCCTGTCAAAGGCCTTGGCCTTCTTAAAGTCCATCTTACAGTCCGAGCAATAGAAGCGGGAGCGACTAGCCTCCGGCGAGCCAGCACAGCTGGTATAACCCTTGATATGGTGCGTATGTGCAACATTTGGATCGTCCAAATCAGCGTCTGGTGTAGTTGCTCTTGTACTGATCGATGGGGCCATGGAATCTAAGGATGACTCAGATGATGACCGACTGTGTCCAATGTCTGGCCTTGCGCGGCTGAGAAGTTGTTCTTGCCCAGGCTCGACGTCTGGTGCAAATGAAACATGTGGCGGCTGCAGCGATACGGCATGGGTAGTGTGCGCCAAAGCCTGAGTATCGTCGTAACCAGTAAGATAATCGAAAGCCGGGCCAGTGGTATACGATCCCATATCCGGTTGGTTTTGAGTGAAATCAGGAAAGATATACGAGTGGCAGCAGTTCGTGGCATCGATTGGAGGTTCTTGCATCGGGCAGTCGTTGTCTGGGACATAGAGATCGATATCCTGTTGACCTGTATACAAGTCGTCCGAGTTGACATGGATCGGAAGGTATTCCTCCAGAGAGAAGTCATACGTTCCTCCGTCGAGTTCGGTCCAAAAATTTTGAGAGTCGGACCAATCCATAGCATCAACTTCGGTGAGAATTTTAAGATTCTGAATAGAACGACTGATTGAATGTGGTGATAGTATGATGCACCAGCCAGTAGTGGCGTCTGCAGCAGGCAATCAACCATCTGAGATTGAACGAATGGCGCAGCTCACGCTTTCCAAGTGATCCCAGACACGTAGAGCTGCAAGGCAGGCCGTTACGCTAGGTAAGTATGTAGCCCTCTTCAGCTGAATAATGGGTGCTGTTTTGGATGATTCGATTGGGCTACGAAACATCCACCCAAGCTGGAATGGGGAACCAGCTGCTTTATAGCCTTCTGTTTCCGTTGACTTGACCTCAAACCCGTTGCGGGAGGCATTTTCCACACGCCTGATTGGTTTCGGCATTTGCAGGAAAGACAAGCCTCGAGGAAGCCAAGTCCAGTCAAACGAGGTGGAAAAAGAAAACATTCGCGTTGGGGTTCTAGCGGCCAAGGGCCTCCGGACTACTCTGTTGACAGCGCGTACCACCTTGCTGGGTCGGCCGTGTGCCTCAAGCAATGCAAAGGAGTTAGATCTGCTTCGTGACTTGACAGTAATTGTGTATCTTGGTAACGGTGTCATTTCATTTCATTGTGATCGTAGCTATGACGAACTCGATAGGTAGCTATCATTGAGCAACCGGATTGACGGCTGGAAGGCCCTCCCTCAGTCCCGCGGCGAGATGTCAAAACTTGCTTGTCTGAGGAGAAGGTATTCAAGAGATCGACAAGATACGGATCTATCCGACCAATGGATATCAAGATCCAGCAGCCACGCTCCCGGGCCTCTACGGATATAGTGGCTCGTCAGCTCTTCTGGCCATGGAACAGGAAATGGGCCAGACCGCAATCCGCGTACTATTAGGTCGCGCGAACCCGTGTCCGCACTGTACCTAGCTTTAGAGCTCGGGCACGAACCCGATAGGCTCGCGGAATTTGGGCAGTGCCTCTCCTGATAAACCGAGAGATTGATTGGACGAGTCTTGCTCTGTTGAGGAATGTGGAGGAAAGGCGTCCCGGCGCGTCGGCCTGAGGCATTGAGCCATCTAAGTTAGGAGCGCGGTCAACTGAACTTACAGGGGGTGCCTCACCCGACGGTATGGTACCTGAAGAGTTGCTTTTCCCTCTCCTATCGAGTCCATCTATTGGTTGGAACGTCGTCAAGGTTTGCGAGGTTCAGCGCGGGCTGGCCTTGACCCCTTCTTGCGGTGAACGGCGAATAGGATAACAGAATGCTCCGTACAGAGCCTCAAATCGCCTGGGCTTGCAATGCGGTATGCAAGGGCCGTAGGTGAAGGTGACGCAGGTGGCATCCAGAAGACAGGAAGGGCGCTACGACTCTCTTCCCGTTGCAGGGTCGGCGTAGGATCAACCTATCGGCCCTGTGTCCGTCGTGTAGGAACAAGGGCAGTCTGGTTGCTTTCTGTCACCCCATCAACAGTGACAATGAGGGACACAGTACAAAGCGCAGAGCTCTCTAATCCAGACTGCATGTGGCCTCAAACTCTGGTGTTCTCGAGCTGGTTGGTTCAAATGCGAGACAGGGTTCGGAAGGCGGTGAGCACGTGATTTCCGCCAGAAGCAAACACTGAGGAGTTGTGTTTTGACTTATCCGTGGGGGATAGGACGTTGTTGTCTCAAGTCTGGTTCCGACCGGACGGATACGAGTTGTCAACAAGCGAAACGCCGGTGTTGGTGAGGCAGATCCTCAGAACCAAGATCTTCGACCATGCCTTGAGGCGGCAGAGCATCTCTTCGAATTTGCTTGGCAGAAGCTAGCCCCAACTACTTCCCTAAGTTATGGTCGCCAACTCGTGACCGGGCCTCAACCCTCAGTTACATGAGGTCTACTGGCTCAACATGTTCACATTATGGATGAGTGGTTCGATGTATCTAGCAAAAATCCAGCAGGATGAGATTACAAAAAGTACGCTATGCTATTCTTAGCCACGAAAGATGATGGATGACTACCTATTGTGCACGGGAAAGCCAAACCTCAAATGGAAGCTCCTCATTCAGGATGCCTGGACGCAGTCATCCAGCCGGAGAGTCCATTCCTTGGTTATGCCAAAGTCCCTCCATGCGAGTCGTGGTCATCCTCCCAGTATCTGCGAGTGAATGAAGAGTCGATAAAAGATCAAAAATAGACATCCTATAGTACATCCCCCGATACTCCTCTTCTCCGTTCGTATATTCGTGCTGTGCGGATCAGCGTTTCCCTGAGCGCCAGTGAGATGAGACGGGGAAAGCTGGTCAATGGCCACAAGTTCCAGTTTAGGCACCATTGGGCTGAGCAGCCGCCATGTCCGCCTCGGCAGCGATCATGGAGTACTGGCCACCAGCTCCGGCCCAGATGATCTTGCGGCCACGGATGGCAGTGTTGTCAATGACGGTAGGGGCCTCGATATCATCTGTTGTGCCCTGGCCAGTCTGGTAGTTGGCAGAGAAGCCCCACGACCACACCTTGCCCTCATTATCGATCGCAAAGCTGGTGTCGGTGCCGGTAGCAACAGAGGTAGCATGAACACCTGCAAGCATGTTAGGAACGGGCGCCGAAGAGCAGCCGGCGGAAGAGTATTTACCTTTGAGCTGGGTTGGTTCCGAGAGGATACGAGGCTTGCCATGGTCATCGAAGACGGTGTTATCCTCAGTGTAGACTGATGAGGGGTGGCCGACCTGGTTGCCGTCGATGCGACCCCAGCTGAGAAGTTGGCCGTCCTCCGTAGCTGCGACCGAGTGATGCATACCGCCAGAAATAGAAATGACTTTCCGGCCGTCCAGAGCTTCGACGGGCTTGGGGACGAGAACCATGGCGTCATCCTTGCCAGTGTCGTCGGTGTGGCCAGTCTGAGAATAGTTGTTCAAGCCCCAGGCCCAGATCTCACCGTGGTTATCGCGGTAGAAGCTGTGGTAGGAGCCGGCCGAGATGTCGACGGCATAGTGCTTCTTGGTGAAGCGGCCACAGGCTTCGGGCTTCAAACCAGCCTGGAGACCGCCATGACGGCTAATAGCCTTGCGTCCCAGCTGGAACTGCCCACCGCTACCCCAGGTGTAGACCTTGCCCCATCTGTCGAGGGCGAGAACGTGGTTGGCGCCAGCTGCGATCTTGGTGATCTCCGTCAGGCCGGGAATCAAGGCAGGGGTGCGTTGAATTCTGACGTCTTCAGAGAAGCCGATGATGCCGTCCGAACCGCGGAAGGTACCCCAGCCGTATACCCTGCCGTCTGCGCTGAGGACAAAGGTAGCCGAGTCACAGGCGTCGACCTGCACGAAGACGGTGCCGACAAGAGCGCTGGACAGATCCACCTCAGCGGGAGTGCTCTCCATGGGGTTCATACCGGTATCGTCATCATCAGAATCGGAATCCTCATCGTCCACGTTGCGAACACCGCCATCCCAGGCCGTGCTACGGCCGAGAGCGCCGTCGTCATTGACTCCCCAGGTGAAGACCCTGTTATCCCGAGTCAAAGCAGCAACGTGCATTCCACCGCAGGCAACGTGCACGGCGCCGACGGTGGACGCGTTCAGGTTGTGGTTGAGACGGGGCCGCTTCACGTCAATAGGCTTCTTGCCGTCGTACTTGACGCTACCAAGTCCCAGCTCTCCGGAGGTTCCCTCGCCGAAGACGAAAACGTCGAGCGGGTTGGAGGGACCGATGTTGATGGCCGCGCCGGCGGCCTCTGGCTCGGGAGGAGGAACGACGCGACGGACACGGGGCTTCTTGACGGTCTTGTCAACAGGCTTCTCCTCGCGATCCTTGCGCTTCTTGGCGGGCCGCTCGCCGTCGGAGGGCTCGTCGCCGTTCACCTCAGCCTTCCTCTTGACGGGCGCTTTCTTGACGGGTGCCTCCTTGGCCGGTGCAGCCTTCTTTGTGGGAGCTTTGCGGGCAGGGTCCTTCCTCAAGCCGGGTATAGTCTTCGGCGGAGCGGCCTTCTTGGGCGCGGGCGCCTTCTTCTTGGGCTCGAGATCGGCATCGGAGTCGTCGGCGCTGCCGGCGTCGCCATTGACGTGGTCTACGGACTCTTCCTCGGATTCAACAGTGGGCGCAGGCTTTTGTGTACGGGGGGCTCTAGGGGCGGGTGCGGCTTTCTTCGGGGCAGGCTTCGCTTTGGCCGTGCCATTCGCGGCGGCAGGCTTGGCCGGGCCCTTGTTTGCGCCCGACGACGCGGCAGCTTTGCGAGGTGCCATTGTGATGTGGGTGGTTTGTGTTTTGTGGTGGGTTGTGGATGGTGGGTGCGTGTCGCAAGGATGCCACCAAAGGAAGAGCGGCGGGAGAAGAAATCCCTCGTCTCGTCGAATCGCGTAATAGATGGAGCGCAAAGAGGCGCGTTGGAGATATGTGCAGGACAAGAGAAGAGGCAAGCAGGGAATAGGCCGGCTGGACTGCGATGGGGGTGGTGTGGTGGTGGTAGGGCAGATGATGGGGTGACTATTAGTCAGTCAGGCCTGGGTATTAGCCAGCAGCAGCTGTGCCTGTCTGCCTGTGCTGTGCGGTCGACTGAGGTGACGTGTTCTGGGTTAGCGACGCGACGTCGAAGAAAAGATAACACCACGGGGTGGCACGATGTTCAATTGACCGTTCGAGTGGAGGTTCTCGATGGATGAACAAGAGGATAGATGGGGACGAGAGGGCTGCGGGAACTCGGTTTCTGTTTTTTTCTCTTTGATGGTGCTGTTTTCGGTCAGACGCGCTTTGTGAAATTTTTAGGCCTGAAAACCAGGTCCCGGTCCAGTCCACCGCCCAGGGAACAATCCAATAGCGTCACTACTACCTCGCCCGCCGACGGCCCCCCGGCACAATCGCTAACCTCCTCCGAGTCAAGTGAAATGGCCCCCAAACTGCCACAGCTGCGGGCCCTACCAAGCCCACCGACCCTGAGCAGGGGTTTGTGTGTGTTGTGGCTTGCCCCGGCCCTGTGGCCCCCCCCCAGCTCCAGTCCCCGTTTTCCCGGGTTAACGGGCGTGACCGGGGCCAGAGCTCCCTGCAGCTCGCCCCACCATAGCTTGAGCTCCAGGGCACGGCTTTTTTCGAGCCGCATCTTCACCTTCCAGCTTCCAGGGGTGGTTGGAACAGGGTCCGGGGCTGTCTTCGCCTTGCTGAGAGTTGGTCACTTTATCATGCATGAGAGGTGAAGTAATGTCTCGCTGCAGAAAACAACGGATAGCTCTGACTTCGGAAACATGGTAGACAAAGCGTATTTAGGAGATCTCCTGGAAGCATCCGCTCATCTCAATAGCTAAAGTCTCCTCCGCCCGAGCTGTTCAAGCTCGAATTCCAGGGGCCGGACGCTAACTCGGCGCCACCAAGAATGTCCTGGAATTGACGCCGAGTGCAGAGCTGCTTCGACAGAGCAAGCATCACTGTGTGCGATATCAAAATTCCCCGTTCCAAATGTTCATTCGTTGGAACAGGTTTGTTCTTTGCTATCCATCGTTCCACTTGCAAATTGCAGTTCCGGGCCATGGTCACAACTCGTTTTGGCGCCCGTGCAGTATGATTTGGGTGCATCTCATGTCACTTGATTGGCCGGGACTTCAAGACACAGTTCTGAAATATGTGAGGATACACCTCATCTCATTATTTGCAATTATAACCAATGCAGCCAGCATGTGCATGAACTAGCCTCCGTAGAGTTTTCTTTCCCACCAAGAACCACAATTGTCTTATCGCCGCATGCCTGTGTCATGAATACCCCGAACCACGCCTAGAACTCCATTTCCGCCAACTATGCAATCTCAAACGAGGGAAAGTCCCAACCGGCCTCTATTTCTTGGTGGTGAAGTCGATCTCATTGGGATTCGAGGCACCCGCACCCGCGGCCTTCTCGCAGGTGCAAGCATCAGCCGGACGGGCACCGCATGAGCAGGTGTTGCCGGTCGGGGTGCTGTTCTCCTTGGATGCGTTCTCGCAGTTGCACTGGCCGGCAGGGCGGGCACGGCACGAGCAGCGGGCACCAGAGACGGTGTTCTCGGTGGCCGACTTCTCGCAGGTGCAGTGAAGCGCCGACTGCTTGCCGCAGGAGCACTTGGCTTGCTGGGCTGGAGGGAGCTGTCAGCTGTTGTTTCTCGTCAGATGGATAATAAGAAACTTACCGCAGACGCACTCGCCGCCGGAAGCCTTGCCGCAGCAGGTAGAGGTTGCCTTGCTAACTTCAGTGGCCATTGTGATGGGTGCTGTGTTGAAGTTGAGATTTGTGTGACTAGGTCAATGAAACGAGAAGAGTTGATGGTCTTGAAAAAGCTGGAGGCGTGGATTGAAGATGCGAGGTCTTTGGGTTGTGAAGAATCTCAGTTGATGAGAAGTCGCAACATCCGTTTATGTAGTAAGGCGGCTTGGACGACAGATGGGTTGACAGTCTGAAGATGTACGTCACAAATCGCCAAGAATACCAAATATGCAAGGGTCGACGTTCGACTTGGGGATAAGCCGAATTACCTGAGTGCTCATTGGTTGAAAGCACCCCACCAAGCACCGCCTCAGCGAATGAAACCGCTTCCTATTACTCCCCGGAAACGTTCTAGATGCAGGAACAAGACTAGGCTGAAAATCAGGCGACCCTTCAGCTCCTCTAGTCTTGACCAGATGAATAATCCTCGGTCTTATTCGTCGCCCAGCGGCTGTGCTGAGACGATGGAGAACTTCATGGATCCCGGCTGACAGTTCGCGAAGCTCCCACTGGTCGCCATGGTCGCCATGGTCGCCGTGTCCTAATGGTTTTCTATAGTATTGCGTGCCCCCCCCCCAGCGATCCTCTTCACCTAGTCTGTTCGCAGCTCATACCTCGGCCGAATGACCCCAGGCTTTGTCTCATCATGCCCCGAACTATGTGTGCAACTTCAGATGCATACACAGCCTGCGACATCCAGAAATCCCTAAATATTGCACTGCGCTGGCTACCAAGCAACATGCCCTTCACCTTTCCGTGTTCAGGAAACTCACCACGCTGTGTCACTGGCCATGTCACTGGTACCTGAGAAATCCCTGTATAGTCGGATTTCCAAGCATATCTTATTAGAACAAGTTTTGCCTAGTGCTAAGGCAGTGAAAGTGGGGTGCTACGAATCCTGACTTTATCGGCGACTTAGGCTGGCCGCAGCCATCTCGGAGACTTTTGTACACCTCTAAGAAGTGGCCGTCGTCTCTCAATTATTCAGCTTTTCGCATCCTGGGGCTCAGCAACTTTATACAGATGAATGATTGGCGATAATGTGGCCCTGCGTGGTACACTGCCTTGCATACCTGTCCATTGCGGCCATGGTAGGAGCCACATAATGACGAGTTCCGTGCCACGCCCGGTCACTTTCTAGGAGACTTGCAATAGTATACAAATCGGCTGTGACCAAATGCAAGTACTTATTATAAAAGCTCAATAGCCTCTAAACAATATTCATCTACATAACAATGAAATCTTCACTTTCCAACAAGCACTTTTTCCCACTTCTACTATCTTACTCCAAACAGCTAAGCCGTCCTCTAGTTTTGCGCGACTGCTGCTACAGGCCCCCAATACCCGCATATCTCAACATGTCTACTTCAGCGACCACCAACGGGGCCTCACTGTCCGGTTCCCACTTCCAAGACCACGCCGCCGCATACGAAAAGTTCGCTGGCTCAACATCGTCGAAGCTGGCCGCCGCAGCGCTCGCCCGACTACCACTGTCTACCTACTCGGCGGACTCCCACATATTGGATTCGGCCTGCGGTCCGGGCATCGTGACCAAACTGCTCCTGGGCCCGTCTCCACCCTATATCAATGTGCCCGGCCTCCCTCTCAAGTCGCCACCCCGCGTGACCGGGATCGATTATGCCCCGGCCATGGTCGAGCAGTTCGTGGCGCGGACCAAGGCCATGGGGCTTACCACGACAAGCGCCTTCGTGCACGATGCTGGCGACTTGAGCTGCTTCCCGGACGCGAGCTTCGACGCGGTGGTCATGAACCTCGGGATCTTCGTGCTTCCGGACCCCGTCCACGCCGCGGCTGAGATGCTCCGTGTGCTCAAGCCGGGCGGCCACGTCGCCGTCACGACGTGGAAGCACGCCGGTGGGCATGTCCTCCTGCAGAAGGTCGTCGATGCCATCCGGCCCGGGAAGCAGGAGCGGGCGGTGGTCTTGGACTCGGAGTGGAAGACAAAGGAGAAGCTCAGCAGCGTCATGAAGGCGGGTGGGTTTGGAGCAGACGACATGGAGATCTGGGCAGAGGACGTCGGATGGACAGCCGACAGTCTCGAGGACGTGGTCGAGTTCATGAGCTCTTCCATGTGGACGCAGAGGATCTGGAAAGACTGGAGTGAAGAGGAGAAGGCGAGATGGGGAAGTGAGATGGTGAATCAGATGAGCGAGGAAGAGAGAGAGAGCCACAGTATCAGCATGGTGGGCTGGGTATACGTGTGTAAGAAGGGTGTCGAATAGGATGAGCATTGCTCCCTCACATGTATGGCGTTAAGTGTTTGGCTTTATTATGTTGTTTGGATACGGGTTGCGATACTGCTCAACCATGATATACATATTAGCTTGAATTTTTGGTCTCTCTTCATCTCTCGGCCAGGAGATCTTGCATCTATTTTATAACTACCCGCACTTGCCAATAACACGCTTCCTCAGATCTCATCACGCACCTTAGGCACCATACGAACGGCAGTCATACAAATTCCCAGAACAAAACCACAACCTCACCTGCACCTTAGGACGGCAATCACGCGAAGCAGCTAATCCACCCACACAATAATAGCAATCCGTTCAGCCGGCAACGACGCATCAGCAAGTCTTCCACTCGCACATTCACAACTTTACCAACAAATCCACCTTTCGCACCATCCTGCCACCATGGCCTCCTTCAGCAACATTGTCGAGATCGAGCGAGACGGCGAACTTCTCCTCCACGTGGGCGCCGAGACAAGCGAGACGGCCGTGACCTACCGCGTGTGCCCGCGCGCGCTGGCACGCGCGGCCAAGTTCTTCCAGACGCTCCTGTACGGGCCCTGGGCCGAGGGCAAGCGACCCGACGGCGACTGGGTCGTGGAACTGCCAGAGGACAAGCCGTCGGTCGTGGTGCAGATCCTTCTGGTCGTGCACAGCCAGTTTGACAAAGCCTTCGCCGACGGGTCCGGTGTCAAGCATGGGGGCTTGGCGGCGCTGTACGATGTTGCCGTGCTCTCGGACAAATACGACCTCGTCCACCTGCTGCGGCCGTGGCTCCCGCGCTTGAAGGGTGAGTCCAGGCCAAATCCAGGACCAGATATCTATTCAATGGAAGGGAACGTGTTCAAACTTGAACGTATGTATAGAGTTTCTATCGAAAAAGACCTATTTGTGGCATGGGAGATCGGCGGCAGTGCTCGTGTTCGCCAGTGCATCACAGACATCGCATTACGCAGCAGGTGGATGAAGGGCAAACTTGTGCACGCATCACGGTCCAGCTTATGCGACCTTTTCCTGCATGTCATGGAACCGACTGGAGTTCGAGGTAAGACATCGGTGAGAGATACAGGAGAGATAGTCCTCTCGCTCACCGTTTAACAGATATCATCGCCAAGACACGACGCGCTATCGTCTCGAGCATCTTGAAGCATCTTGAGAAGGCGATCAGCAACCTCGCCGACTCCAACGGCAAGTTTGCCTCGGATTCATACCTGTGCTGCAAGCTATATAACAGCGCGAATTCCGATTGGCGCAAGTGCCACGCAACGGTACTGGGTAGTCTCATCCAAGGACTGGCGAAGTTGTATAGGTGGCCGATCCCCCCGAGGAACAAAGTACTGGTCTCTCCAACTAGGTTGATCAGGGAATTGAATGAAATTAAGGTTTTGCGGCACACGAGCCATACTCGTTGCAAACAAGAGGGAGTATGGCTGGATCCGCAACGGGAGCCGAAGCTCTTCGATTTCGAACCCAAGGTAGAATTCCACGACGCACAAACACAGCATCTGAAGACGCAGGCAAGGAAATCGGGGATTAACGACCTCTAAAGCTCGAGCTCAGAAATGGCTCTGAATACCTGTTGTACGCAACCTGTTGGGGCATGGGATAGCCGTGATAAGTGGCAAGGAGCTCACGACACACTCACTAGTTTGACCGAATGCGCGTGGTGAGTGAGCAGAGACAAGGTCAAGGGCAGAATGAAGTCGTGCCCCCGAGCGTGCAGTCGCGGAAGACAGCAACGAGCTAGACTAGTTTACAGATGGCCACAAGCCAGCATGGTTTTGCGATGGTTTGGTCAGTCTGAGATCAAAAAGTCATAACCGTCTCTGACAGTCTATATATACCACGGCTACCACAGGAAGAGTGGTCACTTTCCCCAGTAGTAGTGTTTTCTGTAACGCACTCAGATCACCAAGACTTTTCGTCCTGCTTGAAGGCATTACGTGAGAAACACATCTGGTGACAAGAGTCTGAGAGTTCTCATTGGCAGTCAATTCAGGCTACCCTACCCGTTGGTATCTACCAGACGCCAAATCATGCATTTGTCCGTGCCCATTCCAACCTTGATATACGCCGTAAATCCTACATCGTCTGTCGAGTGGTCATCACAAGACCCTGAGCGACACACTGTGATCCTAGTCGAGACCCATGGCGATCTCGTCCCCGACGCCCCAGCTGTCCTGTTCTTTCCTGGACCCTTGAATCTCCAACTCCAAAGCAGGTGTCAGGTTACCTTCGTTGTCATGGAGACTGCTGCCATCGCTCAAGCGTCTGTTGCGTTTCGTATCACCCGTGGACCTCCTCTTCAGTGAGGGTGCCTTTGACGGCGCTTTCGAGGGTGCCTTGGATGGAGCATTGCCGCCGCTCCCTGGGAATCTCCATCGGGTAGACTTTGACGATGTAGAGAGAACCGAGACGCTGTCCGCATCTTCATCTCTGAAGGGATCGGAGTTGTTGGAGCCCGTGGTCTCGGGGACAGATGTAGATAACTGTGTCGTAGGTTCTGTGGATTGTGGCTGTGATTGCGTCGTGATATTAGTACGTGGTGGGAGCTCCGGTGGTGGCGACGAGGCAGATCTTTCAGGAGATGGGCGTTCGGGTGTCTGGGCCTCATCATGTGTGTCTACTTCGACAAGCTCTGCGTCGCGGTACCATTTCCTGCGTCGAGTCCATTTGCCCCAACCGTCCTGCCCGCGGCGACCGTTGTTCCACTTGCATTTGGGTTAGCAGGGCTCGTTATAGGACTCCAATTAGAACTCTTCCAGGGCATCTTACCTTGTTGTCGTAGTAGATCCACCCGTTCTTACCGGGCTCGCCGTCATACTCGCTCTCGTCCTGGACATCGCCGACGCCGTCAACACGCCATTTGCCGCCCTTTACCCACCGCCACTTTGCAACGCCGTCGTCTACCTCGGGCAGTTCAAATTGATCCCTCGGCGGGACCTGGTTATTATGTTCATCGGTCCAAGCGGACCTCTCGTAGGCAAACAGACTATTGGTCCAGCCCAGGCCAACCCATCTTCTCTGGTTCTCGTATATAATGAACGTGAACCTGACTCCCGTCTCCTTGCTAGAGTGCG
This sequence comes from Neoarthrinium moseri, assembly GCF_022829205.1. Classification (NCBI taxonomy): domain Eukaryota; kingdom Fungi; phylum Ascomycota; class Sordariomycetes; order Amphisphaeriales; family Apiosporaceae; genus Neoarthrinium; species Neoarthrinium moseri. The sequence continues at coordinate 279,720 of NW_026055160.1, read as the reverse complement.
AGGACCTTTTCCTCCTCAGTGCCGCCGTCAGGGCAGAATAAGATTGCGATTTTTGTACGGCTCCCTTATCCGTGGCGATATCCACAGCCTTCCCATCCTTGGATCCGGGAGTGGGCTTCTTGGGTCCTTCAAACTCGAGACCCGTAACCCATCTCGCAAGCCTTCGGACCGCGGCACTGCGCCACAGCAGTGTCCGCGAGACTCGGCAGACCCTCGAGTGCCAGGTCAACACCATGGTCCCGAACACCATGGCGACCCGCCTCGTGGTGATTATCCTCAGCGGCGGCAGGGTCAGGGCCACCCAGAATGGTGTAATGGCGAGGATGCGCACGAACAGCGTGGTGAGAGCGGGCCTCGTAGTCGCGCTCGTGGCCGTGCGCTGGGTGCTCAGGAAGTCGGTCATCTCCAGTAGCGGCTCCAGCAGGATGTTGCATCGCGTGGTGAGGACCTTGAGGGTCTCGACGATCTCGTCCAGCGTCTTCTGATGTCTCGTGTTGGTGATCTCGCTCGTGTTGCGCTGGTGCGCAGCGGCGTTGGGGGCTCCGCCGTTCGGGCCCGAAGCCGCGCCGGCGCCCTTGGCCTTCTTGTTGCTGTTCGCAGTCGCCGTCCAGCTCGGGTGCTCCGCCCATCCGCTACTGCTCAGCGGACTATAACGCCGGGCGTACATGCCCGCGATGATGGCCAGGACCGTAATGATGGGGCCGGCCCAGCGCACGGCCACGTCGCCATACTGCACAGTCGCCCAGAACAGGGCCAGCAGCAGGAAGCTCTCCCATGGGTCGCCCGTGGTCCAGCTCAGCAGTCCGACCAGCTTGTTCAAGGGCAGCAGGAACGGATGGCTGTACGCAAGGGCTCTTGTGACCTGGGGTGGGGTCGCCAGTAGGAGGGGTGATTTCTGGTGGACCAAGATGGTTGATCGCCTCTTCGCCGCAGCAGCGGCAGTCGAGAGGTTGGACGAGGAGAAGGCTGCATATGTCGGCTGGGGGGCAGCGCCGTAGGGGTTCGTGGTTTCGCTGGACGGAGTTCCGAGGCCGTCGAAATCGCCGTTGCCGTTGCCGTTGCCGTTGCCGCCGCCGCCGCCACGGGGCGTGGATTTCGGGGTTGACATGCGGGAGAGCCACGGCGTGTCCTGTGGGATTAGGGGTTTAGCGCCAGAAGTTCATGACTGTTGTTGCAATGGCGAAGAGAGGGGAGACAGGATGGCTCTGCGCATCGAGCTGGATGAAACGTGGTTGGTGAGGTATAGAAGCAACGATAGACGCTGCCTAGATCCAGATGTCGTCACCGAACGTAGGCGGGAAGCTTGGACGGTCTTCAAAGCGTGGGACCAGAGCCACGGGGGGCAGCCAGAAGCCACTTGGTCAATGGTAGATGCAGCGCCGGGTTGTTCTAAACAGACAACCATATCATGCGACAAAAGAAAATTGAATGTATGCTCACCAGGGCAGCCATTTATGAGCTGATCAGGCCCTTCCTGCGCGCAAGCGCTCTAACGCTCTGCTCAGCACCTGGATGTGTGCGCGTGCGTGTGTGTGTGTATGCGACCTGTGGGGACGCTCCGTCCGGTCCAGTCCGAGTCACTGCTGTTCATGCTCCGACGTCATCGAGGCCGTACGGGGGGATTCTCGCGAGGCGACAAAGAATAGGCGGAACGACTAAACAAGAATACGGGCTTCAGCCAAGTAGAGATACAGCACTGCTCACGCACTTGCAACCAGGTTTAGATTGACAGGCAGAGAGGGAAAAGAGAAAACCCTAGTCGGCTCGTTGGAATGGGATGTAAGTCAGCCCGCGCAGTCCGATGGACCGTACCTAGGTAGTTACTAGGTAAGTACGTGGTTGGGATGTGTCCGTGTGGCATGCGACCACTGAGGGATAGGCGGGCGGGGCTCGCTTCTGCCAATCGCCCGCCCAATTCCATCTTAGCACCCACTACTGTCTGCTCAACTCAAGGTAAGGCCTCGGCGCTGTCACATGTTAGCCGACACACCCCTTGCTTCATTCCATGACTCTGCGCAGAGCTGTGAGATAAGAGATGTGACTTCTCATCTACTATATGCAGTATTCAAGGTTTATGGCTACCATGCGATTATATATCATGGCCCCAGAGTATGTAGTTGCCACTGCGGGTGCTGGCTGTCACAAGTTTTGTTCCGGACGCATGCGGGCAAGTACGAAAAGCAAGTCTCAGTGCAATGATCAGAGCAGTATGTATACTCTTTAGAGAATGCGGCCGTTATCGGGCGATCTCATATCGCCGACTTCATACAATTGTCCCCATCGCTGGCTTGTGTTCTGATTCCAAATGTACTATTTCCACTAACTCCTTCACAAAAACACACCGGACCACACACCTCCAACAACGCCCACACAATGATTACAAGCAAGAAAGAATGCTGCTTATTCGCTGCCCAGTTCCGGGTATCATGAAAGCCTTCGTAGAAAAAAAGGGAGAAGGAAAAAATCAACCAGAGTGAAACATATTTGCTCCAGCTAGCAGAAACCTCACGCTTGCTTCACGTAAGTGCAAGCCAAGTCCTTGCCCAGTTTCCGACGCTCCGTCCTGAGCCATGTCAGGAACTGGCGCGCCTGTTTCATGGGATACGGCACCTTGCTGTTCTCGCTCTGCCCAAACACGAGCCTGAGCTGCCGCCCCTGGTTCTCCTGCGTGATGGTGAATTCGCTCGTGTTCGACACGTCCTTCCAAGCGAGGCTCTCACAGACGTTGGGGTCTATAACCACGCGCAGTGCCTCGTCAGTGTGGAGCTGTTTGCCGTCCTCTGTTCTGAACACTCTCAAGCACTCATCCTTCTTGGTCATTTGTGCAGTCCACAATGCAACGCCATCGTCGAGTTCGGCCAGCTCGTAGAGGTGGTGTGGGGCTTGCTGGGTTTCCTTCTTGTCGTCGTTGTCCGCGTTCTGGGAAGGCACCGAGTTTGTGGCTGCATTCGTAGGCGTTGTCGTGGAAGATGTCACCTGCGACACTACAGGTACAGATGGCCTGTGTTGGGGCTGGGTTCTCCTCGCCGTCAGCTTTTTCTTTGTTGGCAACGACGATGTTTGTGCTACCGGTGTTGAGGCAGCCCGCGTAGGCAAAGACATAGCCGGGGTATTATTCGTTGGCCCCAAAGAACCGTTTACCCGATCAGAAGCTGTTGTGTGTCAGTATTTGTTGCAAATTTGACCAAGACACGTAGCTCGTCAGAAGATGCATATAGGGAACCATTTGAAATATCAAAAACCTACATTGTGTAGCCAGGCCCTCGTCACTGTCATCTTCATCCGTGCTGTCGTCAACACTGTCCCCATCCTCGTCAGCGTAGTCATCGTCGCCGAATACCTCCCCGCCTCTCGCCTTGAGGGCTTCGAGCTTGGTATCAACGGAGTCTTGCGAGTCAGCCATCTGTCCAGCTTTGGGGGATCGCTCCCACGTGGCTGGTGCGACCTTTCCAGGTTCCCATTTTCTAAGCTGGCCAGCGTCTTTGGCTTCCTGCCTGTCCTCCCAGGAGTCGAAACCTTCTCTGTCAGCAACAAACTCGCGTGCCTTGTTGTAGGCAGACTCGCTGTAGCCTTTCACCTTGGGAGCATGTTTCCGATCGATGGGGAACTTGGCCAGCGATTTCACGGGCATCCAGTAGAACGAGCTCTCTTCGTCGAAAAACATGACCGGAAACTTTCTCTTCTTGACGTTCCTGCCGCCATCCTCGTACCCCGGGGCCCAGCCTACAATCTTGTCGCCCTTCTCACTGTATACATAGCAGCTGGGGCGGGTGTCATCAGCGAGGAGCTCCGTGGCTTGGAGACTTGTGAAATCCGGGTTGATATGGAGCAGGCCGCCCGGGGTTTGATCATCCCATGCCAGGACGAGAACGGGCCATACTGTAATGCATGCAACACCCTCGGCATCCTCATCCTCAAAATCGCCGTAGTACAGATGAAATGGTTTTGGATGGGTGATCGCCGGGCGATTAGCCTTCATAGGTGATCCCTTATAGTCCAGCCTAGTTGCCGTACCCAGCTGGGTGCTTTTCTGGGGTTTGGCTGGTGCTGTAGATTGAGGCGCCGACTTCTTTGACTTCTTTGCGACAGTCTTTTGGGGTGACGCCTCTTTCTCGAAGGGATATTTGACCTTGATACCTCGCTGTGCCAACCTATTCACAGGCTCGTAGCCATTTGCGGTGGCTTGCTCTACGTCGGCGTTGTGGCTCTGTTGACGCTCTGCCGTGCAATCAATTACCTGATAACCGAGGTGCTTGACCGCACTTTCGTAGTTGCGATCAGGCAAACTGTGGTACCTTTGGGAGTTGAGGTGTTTTGCGGCAGCTTGAATGGCATTGGGTCTAAAATGAACCTCATGCTCGTCACAGTACAGAACATACCACTTCTGGCTCCCGTGGGGATGCTCGACGATCATGTCCCAGTGGCCATGGTCAATGGCGTTCCGGCGGACCTGGTCATAAGTCACGATGCGGGGAGAGCTGGATGATGGCAAGGGTGGCGGCCCGGGAATGAGAGCATCCAGAGTCCGAGGTAGGTCAAAGTCACGGCCATCGACACGGGGGCGCTTCTCGGGGACGGCCTCGGAGGGTTCCAGCTTCCGCTTCATCTGGACGCAGAACATTAGTCGGTGACGGTTATCGGCGTACACGGGGTGTACCTGGGCGAGACGCGGTGCTGGTGAAGTATCCACGTTGCTGCTATCCTGGGGTTGGCATGACTGAGGGTGCGGCATTCCATTTCCCTTAGGCGCGGTCAGCGGTTGTGGCGAAGAACGAATCTGCTGTAGGCGCCGTTCAATCTCAGGTACCTGTTTTGCGAAGACCATAAGGTCCTCATCGCGGTCGCGCATGTGAAGTTGTTGAAGTTCCGCACGACGCCGCTCATATTGGACCTCGACGTCACGGATCTCATCCTTCTTGGCGGCGTCGGTTCGAAGGTACAAGTCGAGATCCTGTGTGTCTATAGCTTTCAGCTTGGCCATATAAGACCGGATGATGTCATCCCGGGCGGTCTTCAAATTATTCTCAAGGTCCTTGAGCTCCTGGGCGTGCCTGGAGTGCATAAGCTCCTTGTCCCGGTTGTGGCGCTCCTGGAGTCCTATCACGTCCTCTGTAGCGTGAGAAGCCATGCCTGTACGTCCGCCTGGGTGCAAAAGCGCCACATAGGGGGCTTCGCACGGGAAGGCTTCCTCACGGGGTCCAGCGGTGGTAAGATGAGGCAAACGGGGATGCGAACGAGTGTGCAGTTGTGTATTTTTGGACCGGTTGCAAAACTTGGGGACTAGTCTGCTTGGGTAGTGGGGACCTGGTGGATGGAAGGCGCCGAGCACTGGGCTCCAACTGGTCCGCCATTCAGCGTGCCAGGGGCCCTGGACCAGTTGGCTGGCTGTTTTGCTTTTTCAGTCCAATTGGGCTAACTTCTACGTGCATCACCTATTGGCGATCAGCATTTTACTGGCACACCTGATGGAGGAACTCCTCGCGAGCAGCATATACTCGTCAGGGGGCCGGTGTAATGGCCGACTATACAGTAGCTACAGGGCAACTAAGCTTTCGACCTAATGCAACTGGACAAGCGCCCCGATGGATCGCAGTGGGGCACCTGAGCAAGGGTGCTTGCTTCACCGAGCAGCAGTGGCATTGGTATCGGATTGGATCGCCTTCTGTGAAGCGGAGAAAGAGCAGACAGGGTTATGACCGGGTGATAGGTATACCGAAGCGATTTTCTGCCGGAGCTCATGCCTTGTCGGGCCGGCACGCTCGGAATACTCACAATGGAACTTCTCTACCGGGCCTCTGCTTGTCCCTCCCATCTTTGACTGCAACTGCACTGCCGGGCGAGAGTCAGCAATCCCGCTTCGACGGACATGGCCAGCCAGCCACCTGATTGATCTGGATCAATGGTTCGTGCCATATCTGCGGTCGATCAAATCTGGCCGCATAGGGAGGACGAGCGTTGTTCGAGGCCGACTTGGGTGACCGCTCCATCGAATTCGTGGTCGCGTAGAATTTTCGACATGAAACATGGTGCCACGACAGTGATGCGCTCTTCATGCTGTGCTTGGCCGCTCAACGTGATACAGTATGTCGGCGGCGCCCATGCAACTAGCTACCGAAATAGTCAAGTTGCATGATTTGGTTGCACGGTTCGCCGTCATCAGGAAGCACGTCGCCCCAAAACTCCTAAAGAGGGACCTCTTACATGATGGGGATATCAGGATATAACACGTTTGTTGGCGGCAGTTTGTGAGGAGGCGTTTAGTCCGAGCTATATATTGATGCAACTCATACAGCTGATTTCTATCAACTCTGGAATTCTATAATAATCTATCCGCTTTATATTGGACAGCGATTTCAAGCGGCTTATGCCCAACCTCCAGCCCCTTAATTCTGGTCAACCCCCCATCTTGGTTGCCTTTTGTACATTTGATTACGATTCTCCATTGAACTGTTCGTCACCTCCTCCGACCGAGATCAAAATACTTGCCTTTCAATTTGTAAGATGGCAGCTTCCAATCACGTTATAACTAGTTGGGATGTGTATCTTATAAGCAGCAGACAGAAAGCCGGTGCGGTACACAACCAGAGAACATCATGTGCCGCAGTATCAGGATGCAAGCCATCTGCCCTACGTGCAACGAGCGAATATCAGAGAGCACAAACAAGCAGATATGTAGTGATGCTCGGCGAAAGGGCAAAGGCTTCGGCCGATGCTCCACAGGTGTAAGGCCAGCGGAGAAAGAGTTTCGGGGCGAAGAGTGCCACGGCTGCGCCGAAGTCACCGAGTCTCACACGGATCAGCTCGAGATGAGTGACTTTGCCATTAGAGGCCTGGGTCGGAAGACAAGCCCAAATAAGAAACCCGAGAGAGCTACTGCGTACCAGGATGACAGTGATGATGGCGTTTCCTATATTTGGTAAAACCGATGCGTCGTGCTCGCATATGGTAGGGACGTGGAATAGTCCGTAATCCATTGACAATCAACAAGTGATGTGCGAAACGCAATACACAGCTACGATTGTGCAAGTCGGTAGGGGCTCGTGTTTCCTACCAATACCAAAGAACCTGTGCGTACGCAGGGTTAGTCGTAGTATCCCATAGCTTGCCAAACAGCAGCAACGATGCAGGTCGGTAGCCAGGTGAGCTTGTATCTCCTTTCTTGGAAATCAAGGTTCCTCTAATTATGAAAACATGGTAGGATAAACACTTATCCTGTCGAGCGCCTTTTCGCTCTTTATTGCTGTGGTTCATATCATTTCACTGGCGTAAATTGGCTTTTGGAGAGTTGAACTCATACGGGTCACTTCAGTGGGGCTCGAACAAGACTCTTAGAAGACTCGCTTTTCATAGTAAATGTTTATAGCAGGCGACAATCATTCGTGCATTAGTGGACCGCTTCGAGGCTCCGCTGTCTCGTAAAGTGGTCAAGGTGTAAATGCGTGCCACTAGCTTACTCACCGACTTGATGAATCCTCGTAGGACTAAGCATGAACGATCATGTGACTTGTTATCCTATGTACTTGAAACAGATGGCGAAATTGTGTTGGACGAGTTTGTTGGCAAATGCACCGAGGATGGAAATTTGATCGCAAGATCTGTCTGGAGCTAGATCTTGAGATAAAGAGAGAAATTTCCCCCTATTGGACTCTACTTTATGCCTAAAGGACCACATACAGTCAAGTCTTTCATCATGTCGATATGTCTTCTATAAATATTATCTTTAGACATCTAAGTTCAGAAAGCCTGCTAGTTGCATTTTCAATTCTAGAGAACGTCTACTCCTCGCATCTGATGTAGTGACTGTTTGTCATGTCGTCGAAGTCAGTCCACAACTTGGTTAAGCGGATTCAAAGCTCAATATCGTCAGCCTAGTTGCTTTATCCGTGTCTTGGTCAGCTTCTTTGAGAGTGGATCAGTGGGTCTAGACTGTTCGATCACTTTTCTTAGTCCACGTCTTCAAGTATCCTCCAAGTTATGAGCATGCGGCTTTCGTACATATTGATACCACGGCCTGCTGTGTTTTCCGGATTCCCATGTAACAGAGTTCTATCTGGACTTTGTGGGGTTGCCTACCTAGTCGAAAAGGTAATACTCGCCGGTCGTGTGTCATACACACCGAGTCAGAGGTTATGCCAAGCGCATCTGTGCCGAAGCATAGTTCTTGATTGTTCTTGAGCGTCCAATAGCTTTTAGTATTTCCGGCGGGCTAGCATATAACTGGCGTGTCCTGGTCAAACTTGACAGATCTGCATCTCTTGGCGTCGATATCCGACAACCCCTCACAACCGCAGCGGGGGAGCCATGCAACCCTCGGTAAAGTTTAGCAGGATTACTTAGATGTCAGTGTTCGGCCGACTGGCAGCAAGCTGTCACTCAATCTACTAAGTACTCTTCTGTATACCACAATGGCGCCATTCAAGTTCGAGAAGCCGAAGAACAGAGACATTCTGGGCGGCGACCTGCTCGCCCAGAGCCTACGAAATCTGGGAGCTGAAGTTGCATTCGGTTTACAGTACGCAATTCCTCATTCAAACACCCTTCAGGTTTAATTGCTACATAATTTGTTCAATTGGATGTAGTCAAAGAGCAGGACTACGAAGACATCCTTATCTATTCACTGGTTCTACAAGGGGCATTGCTGACATGAAAATTTCTTTTGCAGTGGAGGCCACTTGGACGCTTTCCTTATTGGCGCTCATGATGCTGGAATTCGTTTGATCGATACAAGACATGAAACCACAGCAGTACAAGCTGCAGAGGGCTACGCAAAAGTTTCTGGCAAGGTAGGAGTCTGCTTCGTCACAGCGAATAGTGGGTATGTGTACTGCCAACAAAAGGTAGAACAGTTGTGAGCTTACACAAAATACCAGGTTCTCAAATGGTCTACCTGGCCTAGCGACTGCCTTTGCAGATAGATCACCTATCTTCTGCATTACATCGAGCCCACCACTTCAGGATGCCGAGACCAATGCTCTGCAAGGCTTCCACGACCAAGTCGTTGTGGCAAAGCCAATCACCAAGTTCGCCCATCGCGTTACCAACGTAGAAGAGATCCCGAGAATCGTGGCGTATGCCTTCCGGAGCGCAAACACCGGTATAAAAGGTCCAGTATTGATTGACTTCCCAATCGACGTCCTTTTCTCGCCACCCGTGCTGGACAGGGTTGCCCTAGGCGCAGTAGATGTCCCTCCTGTCGCTCCTCCCGCACCAGACCCAGCCACAGTGGACAAGTTGGTGAGTGCATGGAAGGAAGCGAAGAGACCAGTCATAATCACGGGAACTGGTGTCTTGGGCACGAACAAGGTACTTCAGACATTGGCAGAAACCACGAACACGCCAGTCTTCTACTCCAACAAGTTCAGCACACCAATTCCGGCGGATCACGAACTCCGAGGAGGTCCGGCCACTGGACTTGCGGCGTTTGCCGGCAAAGAACACGCCGACTTCGTTCTCCTCCTTGCAGCTCGTACTGGTTTTCTGCTAGCTGGCCGAAGTGGCGCCGTCGTACCGAATGACGCCACAATAGCACAGGTTGACCTCGATGGTGGTGAGATTGGAAAGTCTCACGCCGTGAACATCGGCATTGTTTCTGACGCTGGGTTGTTCTGCGAAGCGTTCGTCGCGAAGGCTGGAGGTGGATTTAGTCGCAATGACGTCTGGGTAAAGAAATGTCATGATCTCAATAACATTCCTCTACCGTATGAACAACAAGAAAAGGTTATGCCAGATGGTCAACTACATCCCTACCATGGTATGGCGGCCGTAATGAACAGCATACCGAAGGATTCAATCATCATGGTCGATGGGGGCGAAGCTGGCCAATGGGCTTCCCTCACTCTCGAACGTGCAAAACCTCATGTCGCCATGGTGTCCACTGGCTATCTTGGCTTCCTCGGTAACGGCTGGGGCTATTCCATAGGGGCTGCTGTTGCTGACCCAAGCCGCCTCGTTGTCAACATTCACGGAGATGGTTCCGCGGGCTTTCATATCCAGGAGCTTGATACCATTGCTCGCCACAATCTCAAGATACTCACGATCATCGCCAACAACTACGCCTGGGGTATGTCGATCAATGGCCAAGACCTCATATACGAAAAGACGTCAGAGGCCCGGCCGGCGACCAGGTTGAGCAAAGGTTGTAAGTACGAAACTGTCTCCGAAGGATTTGGATGTACTGGAAAGAGGATTGAGAAGCACGATGAGGTGGAATCGACGATCAAGGAACTGGTAGAGGCTACTCCAAGTTTGGCGAACATGATTGTCTCCGTAAAGCCTACCACTCCGGCCACCTTGAGTATGGTTGGTGTGACTGATGATCCCAATGTGAGTGAACATTTTCTTCCTCGCCCCGAGAAGTGATCGAGGGTGAGCTGACCTGTTGCAGTGGATTGTTGTGCCATACTACGATAACGTGCCGAGACCATATTACAAGTAGTTTGAGAATGGACTAAGTGCAAACGAGTGAAATGACACAATCTATGCGTTAAGAGGAATGGCGGCGTAGGGTGGTGTTGCTGGCAAAGACCTCCATAGCTAGTCTAACCGAATTCTTACAAAAGACCCCGCAGCTTAGTTAGCGATCTACAAATGGGAGAGTCCGTAGCAAAATCGTCGAACGGCTCCTCAGGCTTGAGTTGTGCAATATAATCATTTGATTACTCGTATCACTCTGGTGCTTCAATCCCTGACAATGACTCAGCACCAAAAAGCGTTCCACGCTAGAGATACAAGGATTATCACTGCGTCTCAGTTTCAAGTTCGAGGTGCGTTCGAGAATGAGTAGGCTGATAGCGCCGACATATACCCATGGAGCCAGTGCCATGGGATATGAAAGACTTAATACAAATGGAGGCCGAGCAGAGCCACAGAACATGGTGCTTCTACCATTGTCCTACGAGTGAATTGTCTTACGCGAATGTTGCCGGGATGTCCTGAGTGTATGCCTCTAACCGTGAGTAAGCATTCCTGCCTATTTCCTCTGCCTCACGAGTCTCACCAGCCGCAATCAACGCATCTTTCAGTAGCCATTGTTCGCGGACGACCTGCAGATCAGTCGGACTCCCGGCATATTCCCGGAGAGCTAATATTGTACGCATCTGCTCGACTCGATCAGATGGAAGCCCTGGACTGCCTCCACCTCCGGCGTCGCTGAGATCCATCAGCGCACTCATCACACAAGCAAGAGTTGACGCGTGGAAACGCGGAACAGCCGGCATCACCGCGTCGTTTCCCAATCTCGTGACAAACGGCTCTGTCACAGCGGGCCAACCTCTAAGAAGTTTAGCACCGATTAGCCCGGCCAATATAAGCGGAGAATCGGCTGCCGCGCTGTTGCTGGAGAGGCTGGCTCTATTCTTGTGAAGGGTGGAGTTCTCTATTTCCCGAATGGCCGCCAGGCTGCTGGTACGGAGTGCCTCGTAGCCGTTTGGCGGTGGAACATCCATGCGTGCTGTGAGCAGGCTTTTGGACAGGGCCTCAGCCGAGGCACCAGCGTCCTGCCCCAGCACATTACTATAGGCACCTGAACAGTCGCCGGTCGCCTGATGATGCAGCTTATCATGAGCCAGACACTTATCAGCTAGGGCTAAAATGGCCCGTGGGGCCTGGATGGAACGGAGTTCCAAATTGATGTCGAGGTATAGATGGAGCAGGACAGGGTCCAGGTGGTCAAAGAAGAGTTTGGCGTTAAGTGTCCACGCCTGCTCTAGGAGAGTCGGGACATGATGGTCGCACAATACGCGGCTATTTTCAGGTAAAGACCTTGATGATACTGGTGCAAAATTAGAAGGGATTACCGCAACAGCCAGATCGGCAACGAGTTCGCAAAGGCCGCGTAGCATGGTAGGAAGCGGATGCGCCTTGGTCATTCGGGCCTCAGCCAAAGAAGTAAGATGAGCCAGTAACATCCGGAACAGTTGCCCCTGTCGCATAGTGATCATGCTATGCATCATCTCGAGCAAGTTCCACATGAGGATAGGTCCTTCGAGCGTCAGCATCTGTTCCACGAGCATGAAAGCCCTCCGGGCTAGCCTGCCAGCCAAGCTTCCGTGGCCACGGTGCAACATATCAGTGACTAGCTTGAACGCGAGGCCGCTCTCTTTAGCCTTAGAAGACCAGGGCTCGACGGCTGATAGCTGCCCTTGTCTAACAGGATGTGTCCCGGCACTGCGCCGTGTGGACTGAAAAAACGACAAGCTCCAGGCATGCACGCTTGTGAGGAACACAAGGCTATTTTTATCCCGTTTGCAGAGCGCCGGTAACTTGATCAAAGGACTCGGCCTCCCATCAACAGCTGGGTCAAGCTGATCGTTGCGCTTGTTCTTGCTCTCCGGACCCTGCACTGCCTCCGATTTTCTGCAGTTCTTATACAGGCTCCACTTGGCGATATATTTCTTGTACATTGCAATACTATGTTCATTGTTAGCAAGGCACTCCAGGAGTTCACTTTTTGTGGGTAGCCTGTTGACATGGGCAACGATAGGGAAGCGGGTAATCTTACGATGCATTAAACCCATGTACACTGCCCATATAACGCACAACGAAACGAAGACTGCGACGCTCATGGACGTATAACCGCTCGATCTCAGCACGCATAGCCTGCCAATCCGATGCCCGGTATTTCGAAACCGGCTCAGGTTGGCATACGATTGGGCCTTTCGGCCGAGGTGCCAAGTAGCGAGGAGCCATTGCGGCGTCACCAAGAGGCTGAAGACCAGATGACAAATCGAACCTCCAGCCGGGGGCATTCATTGACATCAGACGTTGACTCGCCGTCGGCAGTCGCGGTGCGTGCAACCATGCACCTGAAGTCAACACCAGCAGCCCACGGACTTCGACTTTGTTTTGTCAGCGTGCTTACTATGGTACACGCCAGCACTAGATCCGCCCCAACGCACGATTGAGGCGCAGTCGATTTGCCGGTGGATCGTTGAAGGTAACTTTTTGGACCAATAGCGGCCCCAGATCATTCAGGCCAATGAGAGGCCACCAGAAAGTTACCCTGCTTGCTCGAATGTCTCCATGGCACGCCTATTGTTCTCGAGAGGACGCCGACGCCGGCACGATTCATAGTTCCGCTCAAGAAGCCGCATGAGACTTCCAGGAATACTTAATAGGCCACGCATCTTACTACAAGACATGAAAGATCATTATGACATCTCACGACCGCTTTACACAGAGACTAATTGGTCCTCCGAAGTCCAGAACTAGCGTTTATCAACCAACTCTAGCCACCTTCCAATTGCACAACAAAACCCAAGTCACCGAGTGACGCATCATGTCGGCCAAGTTAGAGAAGGAGGCGTCTTACCAGGCGAGCCAGCGCTATGCCGTGTGGAGGCAGATGTTCGTTCGCGTTCCGCCGATTCCAGCAGGGGTTGACCTCGCTGGGAAGACAGTGCTAGTGACAGGCTCCAACATAGGTCTTGGATTGGAATGTGCACGACAGTTCCTCAAGTTGGGCGCAAGCCTGCTCATCATGGCAGTTCGGTCTCTCGAAAGGGGCCACACGGCTGCATCTGGGCTGCGGTCCGAATTTCCGAGCGCCAAAATCGAGGTCTGGCCCTTGGACTTGACGTCGTTCCGCTCGGTGGAGGCTTTTGCGGCAAGATGCGAGAGCGAGCTCGACCATCTTCATGTAGCAGTCCTCAACGCCGGAATGGGAAAGGAGAAGTTTGAGCGCGTCGAGGAGGGGAAGCGCCGTGAGATGACGATACAGGTCAACTACCTGGCTACCGCCCTGCTGGCGCTTCTTCTCCTCCCTAAGATGAAGACATCTGCTTCAACCTTAGAATCGCCGCCAGCAACGACTAGCCCCAGCCGTTTGACAATCATTTCTTCCGACGCATCACTCAACGTCAAGCTTGAGGATCCCGGCAACAGCGGAATACTTGATTCTATCGATCGGCCCGAGAGCTTCGTGGCCTATCCGCAATACTCCATTACGAAACTTTTGATCACCATGTTCACGGCGAAATTGGCCGAGACCGTCGACCCGCAAGAAGTAATCATCAACTGCGCCAACCCGGCCGCGACGAAAGGCACTGGCTTTCTTCGTGATGTGGAATCGGTCATGGTGAAATTGATGTTTAGGCTGCTATTCCAAATAATTGGAAGGGAGCTGGTAGATGCAGCGAGGATATACGTACATTCGTCTTTGGTACTGGACAAAGAGAGCCACGGCGCTTTTACAGACTGGCTCATCAGACCGTAAGTTGTGCTCTGTCAAGTACATATTGCCTTAACTTTGTAGTGATTGACTCTTTATCTCACAGATGGCCGCTAATGATGTATACCGACTTGGGACGCAAGCTCAGCGACAAACTCTGGGAAGAAACGTTGGAAGAGCTTCGCTTTGCCACCGCTAGCGAAGCGCTGAAGAATATCAAGCAATGACGGGTAGTTCAAGATGAATCAACGTTCATATAAAACAGTCTGACTTAAGTAGATATTGGTGGGCTTGTTCTATTGGACTTTCATACAGGCTGTAACAATCATATAGGGTACGTGTATCTACCCTTGTAATGGGACTTGCATAGTGCAAACATGCCTAAATCTTGACGCAAGGTGACCAGGAGATGGGACTAAAAATAGCAGAGTGTCTACCAATGGGGTCGGTGTATCATGTAGGGAAGCCCCGCGACGAATTCCATGAAAGAAGTTAGTTGTGCAGCCTTAGTTGTGCAGTACATTCTATCAAAAGTAGAGCGTTGTGCCACTACGCTAGCCGGCGCCAGTGTTCACTTGACCAATCTTTACCTGATGGCTCACCGTCTCAGTTCTCCGCACATAACTTCAATTGTTCTGCATCCGGTCTACAAACAGCTGGTACCCATCCTTTTCCTCATTGCTCAGTTCCACAAACTCTTTCTTGATCTCTCTCCGGTCCAAGTCCAACTTCAAGATCTTCTAGAGCTTTTGTTGGTATTCTTCTAACGACGAGATGGACAGCCTACAGAGGTTTACAATAAAGCGCGCCGTTGTCATCTGCGCCCATAAGGAGTAAAAGCGTCGCACTGCGTCCATGATATTGCTCATTTCTAAGACTGCGTGCGACTTCTCACTAAAGTGAGGCAGCTCTCGCCATTGGCCCCATATTGAACTACGTGGCATAAGCAGTGAAGAACTGTTCAGCGTTCATCGCACTTTGCCATTGGACGGCCCACCAGACCAAGCAATACGTTGGCCTGCCCATTAATATTTAGCTGATTCCTATATATCTACACCATCCATTTGACGAATAAGAGGTCAATCGCTGCCTTTCTGTTCAACGAAGTGCCAGCCACAGCGACAATGGTTGAGAACGCATGTTCCCGGTCGGCGCGAAGCTTTGCTTCCTGATTTTACTCACTGATGTGTAATTCGGGCTGGGCACAATAGCATTCAACCGTAACAACTACCAGCAGCTCAACATATTGATCTACAGCCACGGCATTGGAACGCGTTTGACAATGTATCTTTGCAGATGGGTTCTGTGTATTCAATATTAAGGCACTAGAGCCCTAAACTGTTATGCTTCCCGAAGGTCTTGTATACGAGTGGTCGATCACGTGCCGCTATATAACCATCTCTCGCCTCGAAAGGATATAGTGACTCATTATACACGATGATAATGTGTGCCTTGAAGCCATGTAGGCACGAAGGTGGATGTCTCATCATTTAAGCTGGAATCATTTAATTAAACTGGATTGCGCCTCCAGTAGTAGCAGCAAAGAAACTCCAAAAACAAGCAAGTCCTGAGCCATGCTCCAAGTTTAAGAAAACAACGTTGAAAGAAAACAGCAAATCTCCACCCGTGGAACTCTAATTCACGTTTACGAGATCCATCATTCCAGGGAAGAACTTATCCCACAGATACTCAGTCCATTAGCTTTACGCATTACTTTTCCCCAACTGATGCAAATTAGCGCCCCCAGAGCTTGAAAGGATATGGTTGAGGGAAGACAACTTACACCTTTCCTCCGCGGTCGGTCTTTCGTTTTTAAGGTTGAAAGTGCAAACCATGTCGCCGCACTCATTGCAATGGTATTCATCCGACTTGTGGCTATCTCCCTCGTGAGTTATGAGACAGCGATCGCAAGAGCCAGGATTTTCCTGGAGAAGTTTCTCTACTGCTGGCCACGGCTCCATCCTATCCCCCGAAGGATCAAAGGGATACTTTGCCTCCGGCGGCAAGGACGGCTGAGATTGATCCCCTGAACTAGCCTGTTCATCGATAGGTCCACCACCAGATGTATGGACTTCTTGTAAAAGCTGAGATGGCGAGTCGTAGCTTGTTCTAGAATCGGGTGTTAGCGATGTGGGTAGGCCACCCACGGCACCGGGACGTGGCGTATTAGCTCCAGTGGAGCCTTCAGGATATTGGTAGGCTCGAGGTTGAAACGCCGTGGATGGGGATAAGCCACTGTATCCTGACGCTGGTGTTAGCCATTCCGGCAAAGGCGAAGGAGCTGGTTCGCTCGAGGCATCCAAATCAATTGGATTTTGGATCGACGAGCCACGACGCGACACATCGACTTGGGCAACGGGTCCTCCTCCCGCACTGCCTCCAGTTCCGGTTTGAGGGCCAAGCCCGCGTTCCTCGGCGGCGCCTGACGGCGAGCTACCCATGAAAGGCAGCAAACAAAAATAACCTAGTTTTACTGCTAATTGATTGAAAGATTTGAAGTTCAGGTCCGAAAAGTGCTTCTACCTTCTGGGAGCTTCATTCGGATCCGATTATATACACGACGGAAAACAGGAACAGAGCCAAGCGCCAAACAAGCCTCCAACACCAACACCTCGAGCAGATCACGAGCTATGCGGGCGTGAACGCGCAAAGTTCCTCGTGCGAGCTGAGATGCCTCGCTTTGTACAAATTTGTCCAGGGTATCCTGTCGATATATTGCAAATTTCTCTGACCCCAGGTAAGCGAGCTACTGCTGACCACCAACAGTCATCCGACCCAACAACAAAGGGATCTCAAGGATCCACTGACCACTGACGGCCAGTATTTGTAGATGCATCGATGCTTGGAATCCATACAGGGTAGCGCTACAGCTTCCCAAACGATACAACCGCACGGTCTTGGTGCACCATCACGACCAATCTACATCCAATGCCGGAAGCGCGCCACCTTTGATTCTCAGAAACACGCTGACCCTGACTATATAGATTGCTTGATTCTATTCTAGCACTACATCCGTGGAACTTACGGGATGAAACCCCCCTGCTCTTTGATAGCACTACGAGATATGTGGCTTGCTTAGCAATGTTCCTCGGATGCAAGCTGTTGCATCTATGCGTACTCCGTAAACCATGATATACAAAGCTACATGAAGACGGCAAGATATCCAATTGCACCATATCGCCGGCCTCAACGACCCCAAGGTACCGGCTGGGGTCCAGAATCCAAGCTGTCTATGCAACCTCGTGCCAAACACTAAGCCAGAGGGTGCCGGCGTTGTCGAGACAAATGGGCAGCATTCTCTAGCCCGCGATAGGGTCCCGACTTACCACGAGGCGCCCCCACGGTCTACTCACGGGGCAGGAGAATAAACCCTTCCCCGTCGTCCTCCACTGCGAGTTAGCCTTTGACCTTGTTAATCTGGACTGTGGACCCCTGTATCTCGGATCATGGATACAGGCGTCAATCCGGGCAAGCTTGAGCTGGAGGAACACCGCCATGGCGACCAGCCGACGAAGGCGAATATATAGACATACATATTTGCCTACACCAGTATTTTTTCTTAGGCCGAGTTGTTCCCTTGACTATCATGGTGCGATCTTGTTCGAATGAATGTGCAATAGCCGCGATTGACAAGGAGGAGGAAGTGAGCACACCGGCTGCGTACACCTTCTCCAACTCCCGACCACACTCGACGAGATTGAATAAAGATAGAGATTCCGCATTCCGTAAATTGAAGTCTGTTGTGCTAGTCATGCGGCTGTGTCCATATGTCTTTAGAGGATACCTACGTGAAGTTACACAGGCTCTACACTTTTGACTAGCTAAACATAATGGTGCCAGAAATCGCCAGGTATAATTCTACACGTCAAGCCAACAGTTGAAAATAGAAGACATCACATACACTGGGCTGACGCAGATGCGGACGCGAGTTCAAGTCAGTAGAGTCGATTGTCAGAGTCTAAATGATACACTTTCTCATCGACGGGCCGTCTCAATTCAGACGAACGGGCCATTAAGGCCTTGGTACGGTCCCTATAAAACTAGCCGGGGGGGCTCGAAATGTCCATGATTCTGCTCTTTCATGCTTGCCTTCCAGAACGCCCCGAATCTCAAAGTGATACGCCAGCCATAATCAGCAAATCCACACTACTCCAACACGCCTCCCCTCAAATGGAAAAAGTAATCCTACACATGCCCGGATCGCCTTGCCAAGGTTCTCACCAGAAGGAACACCAACCGATGTAGTGCTGACACAGGTTCTCCAGCTTCGTTGCCTCGATGATGAGCTTGTTGACCTGCGTGTTGACGTCGAGCTCCTCGCCCGCTTTGAAGTCCCGCCCGTGCAATTTCTGCGACACACGATCAAGAACCTCGAGCGCACGTGCATTCTGTGCTTCAACCTCCATGGGAGCTTCAGGGATAGGGACCGCGCTGGAGTTGGTGCGAGCACGTGCTCGGGGTGGACCACCCATCACAGCGGGATCGCCGTTCTGCTGCGCTAGGTACTCAGAAGGTGGGTGCTCTGCGTCAAGGATGGATGGCCGGCGGGCACGTGGACCAGGAGCAAAAGTTGGGCCAGCGGGAGATGCGGTCTTGGTAAGACGCCAGGTAAGAAGGGGATCGTGGATGAACTGTGGGTCTGAGTTAGTATTCACGTGGGCGAATTTAGGATGACAGGCTTGAACTTACCGCTTCGAGAACAGCCATGACACTCTCTTTATTCTCCCTCAGGACGCGCATTACATGTTCACAGGTGATGCGGAAACTACCCTCGATGTTGCTGACCTCCATGGCGTACGTGAGCATGCGGGTGAGTCTGAAAGGTACTTGTTCGGGGTACTTGTCGCGCTTGCAGGCGACCTCAAAGCAATCACCGAAGTCGATGTGGATGATCTTGCCAGTAATGCGGTCAAGCATCAAGTTGCTGGGGTGGCGATCGCCCAGACCAAGAATGTAGCCTACTATGCTCATGACACCCAGGGACCTGGTGTAGTTGGTGCGACGCTCCAACCATGCCTCGGAGGACTTGCTCTTGAGCCAGAGCACGCGGTACAAGTCTTGACCCGTGGTGTTATCCAGGGCATAGCCGAACACCTCAACCTTCTGCATGAGAGTCAGATTGTCATAATCCGGTGCCATTTGCAACATAATACGATGCTCAATGTTAAGGAGAATCTTTCTGCTTTCACGGTACTCGCGGATGAGGACGTGTAGAGTGTCACTGTTCGGAACCCAGCCGAGCAGACCAGAGTTCTGGCTCAGCGGGATGGCAGGGTAGCGCTGAATGCCAAGATGGCGCTTGTAACACTCAGAATCGTTGGCGAGAAGCGTGTTGCAGAGTCCGAACAACTGCATGCAACGCTCATCCTGGCGAATATCTTCGTGACCCTTGAGCAGGAACGCATACGAGTTGCCGTCACTTCCACTTATGTTTAGCTTTCTCGGCCGCTGCTTCGAGTTGATCACGCTAAACGTGGGATCAAAGCCAATAATGCGGACCACAGGGGCACCACTCTTGTAGGTACCAGGTACAGCCAAGTCAAGGTTCTTAGAGTGCTGTAACTTGGGCGAGCAGTACTGGAGCTCAAGTGATGTCATTTGTGGCAGTTGGCGTCCGATTCTACGGAACACTTGGTAATACAGGTCCCAGGCCGCGTTGAGATCTGTCACATCCTGGCTCTGCTCGTACTGGCGGCACCAGTCGCGAGCCTCAGACAGGTCTCGGCCGAAGGTTTGCGTAAAGCTGACCTCTCGCAGTGTCTCGGGGCCGCGCTCGAGAAGATCATGCAACGGCCCGAGAGTAGCAAACATCCCCTGAATGTTGTGGTCGCCAAAGTACAGACGGGATGCCTCTTCGAGACCCTCATGCCACTGCTCATGCCAGAGCACAGCAACGCGGATCAACTCTTGACTGACGATATCGGCTTGCTCAACCAACTTGGGGCTGTGCTGCCGCATGCTGTCCATGATTTGCGCTGCTGATTGGGATCGGCGGGTGCTCTGTGCTGACTTCATGGCGACTGTCAGAGGGTAGACGAGAGCTTGTGGGTGGTTTCGTCCAACGTCGGCTAGAAGGTTGTGAATCGACTGGCGAACTCGGGCATTCCTCTGATTGATTCTAGCAATGAGCTGCGGAATGACTTCGAGCCACGTATCGACACTAACGGTGGCAAAGCCTTGAACAACAGCGGCATTGACTTCGTTGCTACCTCCATGGGCGAACCACAGGGTGAGGAGGCGAAGAGTGTCCTGCAGTGAGCTACCCGACGACAAAGCTATCGACTTGAAAAAGCCTTGAACTGCCGGGACGACATGGTTGATAACTACGGCAGAGTCTGGGCGCGGCACCGGTCTGTCACCGGGCAACGTGAGAGCCTGGACAATCTCGAAATTTGTCAATGCCCAAGCATGCCAAGCCTTGTATGATTTAGGGCTGTACTTGGTCGCCTGAGAGTACGCCGCAAGGATCTCCTGTGCATTCCTGTGTTGCCAATTGTCCTTGTCCAAAGCAATGTGCCACTCTCCCTGTCGAAGGTAACACTTGGCAAGGAGTTCGGTCTGCTCTTGAAGCGCTTCGAGAGCGTGCGGAGGTAACTTCCGGGAATGCATGGCGAGGTGCATGTCCAGAGACTGGCTGTTCTGCATGTCCGGCATGTCAGCCGCGATGCCGCTTCGGTTCATCTCAAAGGCCAAAGCCGTATCTTCGGTGAAATGACGAAGGCATGCCAGAGTCTTCTCGGGGAAGCCCGCATTGCGCAGGTTAGGCTGCTGGTTGAACTCCCATTGGTACTTCAGGACCGCGTAGACAACCTGGGGAGGAATGCCTTGACCTGCAGGGGACCGGCCGTTCTGTCTAACGGCAGTAAGTTCCGAATCGGACCAGTAGGGGATGATCGATTCGAGCGGCTGCTCAATGCCAATGAGCTGCTTGAGTGACTTCTCGGCTAAGCCCATGCGGTTCGACTTTCGACACAGGTTCGCAAACTTGATCCACATGTTCATGTTCTCCTGAGGGCTCATAACAAGGTTGCGCAGTCTGAGCATCCGGTGCCATACCTCGACATTGCGTTGACAACCCTTGATACGAGCCTCCCAGGTGCGGCGCATGGTCTGTCTCCTTCCTTCATCGGCCTGCTTGTACACAATGATTTCTTCCAATTCAGCAAGCATCTGCACACGGACGACAACCTGGTATGCTCGGTTGTAAGATTCGCTGACGAGCGCACTAAGCTCCGTATCAAGGCCCTCGCGGGTTTGCTGAATGCAAGCAGCCGCTTCGCGGAACTGATTGCGGTGGAGTGCGATGATGGCGCCGAAGAATGAGCGATCAGGAGAGTGTCGCTTCATGGACTGAAGGTAGTTATCCATAGAGTCCCACTTGCCTTGACCCCAGGCTGCAGCTGTAGCGAGACCTGCGATGCGACGCTGGATATCCGGCGCAGAGTTGGACCACGTATGGCTTGCCAGATTCGCCAGAGCATCCCACTCTCCCAGAGCATGGAGACATCGCATCTTACCCATAACAATATCAAGCGGTGTGGCTTGGTCTTGAGGTACTTCCTTCTCTCGCTTGTTGTAGAAGGCGAGCGCCTCGTCCCATCTCTCCAACTTCTCGAACCAAGTCTCTCTCAGTTGAATGCCATCCTTGTACAACTGTGCCTTGCGAAGAATACCGATGGCGGCATCGTATTGCTGAAGTTGATTGTTGATAACAATCAAAGCCTCGACAGCGGGTCCACTCTGATCTTGTAGGAACTCCAGTTCCTTGTAATGCAGCGCCTTGGCATATGCATGACAACGCGCAGCCTCTCGTCCTAACACCCTAATGTCGATAGGCAAAGCCTTGTCATCGTGCTCCATGAATTCAGCCAGGTTCAGGAGCAGACCTAGCAGATCCGGAGGAACATTTTCCGACCGTATGGCGTTCTCGATGTTGACAATGAGTTCATCCTGGAATTGTTCGTAGAGCTCGCTCCAACATGAGACAAACGCAGAGTTGAACAGTTCTCGTGCCAAGGGAAGATAGACACTTGCAAGAACGGCGCAGGCGCGCAGTGCGTGGTTGGGTGACTCGGTCAGCAAGGTCGTGCTGAATCTTCTGAGCCATTCTTGCCAATCTTCCTTAGTCGATTTACCCTTGGTATCCCAGGCACTCTTGAGGTGAATGGCGTTCATCTCAAGCTTCTTTGAGCTGAGCTCTGCGAAGGAAGGCTCATCCGGCTGGTCAATGAATCGGGACTCCGAGTTGAGGTCTTGAGGAAGCACCTCACCCTTGCGCAGTTTGCTGATGAGCAGGTCGTAGTTGTGGTGCTGAATGGGATGGGCCTGGATGACCTTGTCAACTGTACCCATAAAATGGACATAGTCCCTGCCGAGCTGCTGGATCAAGGCACAGAGTGTGTCAAGAGCTGCTAGTCGCAAGGAAGACTCTCCACTGATGGCCAGGATTCGTGCCAAGGGGTGAATGATCTTGGCAGCATAGTCATTGAGGTTGACCTGACGTGAGATCTTGCCAATTGTCTCAATGGCCGACTTTCTCAAGAAGGTTGGCTGTCCTGGTTTTTCGAAGGTCTGAACAACCACTGGAACAATGAGGTGCATGTATTCTTCGGCACTGGCACCAAACACTAAGAATGCATGCAAAACTTTCTCCGAGGGCACTCGCTTCGTCGAGGCATCCTTTTCAAGCACACTCAGCATCATGGGTAGAAACCCAGCCAAGTAAACCTTGAACTCTCCCTCGAGTGATCTAGAAATGGCTTCGACCAAAGACAGTATGGTGGACTGCAGAGGCCCTGGCGCCTTATTCCAGTACTCACGCAGAGTGTCGACAATGTCGGGAAGGAAGTTGCGGATGTGTTGTCTGACAATGCTCACAAGCGTGGCAAGCTGGTTGAAATATGACTCTAGTCGGTTGAGGGGCGAACTCTTGATCACCTGCAAAAAAGCAGGGACAATGCGATCCAGGAATGGGACACATTCGAGACCAAGAGTTCTGAAGATGTTCATGATAGCCTCAACGACAGATGCATGATGCTGTTGCAACGACTGGTCTTTGAGAATGTGGAGGAGGGCGTTGATCACCACGGTAGGGAAATACTCTTTGTTGGAAGGTGTAAGGCCTGTCATCATGAGCGAAATATCGGTCATGCGAGCAGACTCGGCGTTCTTGGTAGCATCTGGCGTGCGCTCCTCGACTTGCTAGACAATCTGGGTCAGTAGAGTTTGTATATCTCATCGGATTAGCCACTTACCTGATGTCTGTACGGATCCAAAGCGCCAAGAATTCCCATCAACTTGATGGTTTCCTGTCGTAACGGACCACGTTGCGGCTCGGACCGGATGATCAGCTGCAGGAGATCGAGTAGCTGGGGGTACTCAAGGTAGGGATCAACCACATAGCCGCTGTTACTGGCAAGTTGGCCGAGGGTGTGCAGTGCAGCGAGTCGCTTTGGCGTGGAGCTCTGGTCCTGTAGGGCATCTATGATGATGGGCATCAACTCGTCCTTGTGTCGTAGCATGTCCTCCCCGCCAACGGTACAGAGCTCTCCGATCGCCTTGAGGACAGTAGCCGCAACGGCCGAGCTGGGGTCTTTGGCCTTGGGGAGTAGCACCTTCATTATGGGTTCAACGTATGGCTTGACCAGTCCCTGGGCGTTTTGGACGAGTAGACTGAGAAGCTTGGCACTCTCCTCCTTGTTCCGTCCGACATTGGCATATTCGAGCTCCGTAAGCATCTGAATGAGCGTCTTACGAAGGGACGGGATAACATAGGCCGGGTTGTGTCTCGCGAGGCGGCCAATGATGGAGATGGCTACTTCACGAATGGAGAAATCCTCGTCGTTCAGGGCGAAAAAGAGCGTGCGAATGTTCTCAGCCTTGGCGAGATGGTGATCAAATCGTTCGTCCAGCGCCGCGAGAACCGTACGTCGAATGTCTGCCTCGGGGTCCGCCACACCTACGGTCAGGAGCTTTTCTATGACGTCGCCGACAACTTGCAAGGCGTGAAGACTGGTCTGGTTGACGATGGGGTCGCGCACGTAGAGCTGGCAGCAGGTGAGGGCTGCCGCTTCACGAATCTGTGGGTCATCATCTTCGACATACTTGATGGCAACGTCGCGGACGAATTCGTTCAGCACGTGACCTTGGTGTTCGGTTAGCTGCGTGTGCAGAGGAATCCCGAGTTCCTTGCAGTTGGGCCTGTGGCACTATCTGCCAGGTCCCCCAGTGGAGATATTGGACTCTCGGAGACCACTTACCTGAAAAGTCAAAGCTACCCAAAGTGTTGAGGGCAAGCTTGATCTCGGCCTTGCGATGCTCGTAGGCGTGAGGGTCTTTGGTGTCCTTCGGGATGATAGGAACAGACGATAGTGTGTTGGGTGTGGGAGCGCCCAGAGGTTTGAAGGGTTCGCCGCACAAGACCTTGCTGAGCATATCCAGAAGGCGCTCTTGTATCGTCGCCTTGACCGGAGGAATGTAGAAGGCCATGTCGACCAGGGCCTGGGTGAGCTTGGGTGTGAGCTCGCAGGCGAAGATGGGATCGAGAAGAGCCTCCATGTACTTGCTGAGGGTCTGGCCGACGGCGACTGCCAACCTGCTGATGCAGTCGAAGACGGGGTCGACCGAGCCACGTCTTCGCGATTGGATGCTAAGCCCTTCTCTAACATAGATCAGAACCCCATCCAGGTAGGGGGCGATGGCACTCTTGACCGAGTTGGCGATGTTTCCGATGGCGAGGAAAGCGTCGTTACGCTCCTTGTCTTTCTTCAACATGCCGGAGAGGTAGAGCATGAACTTGTGGAGGTGGGAATGGGCAAAGTCGGAGGGAGCGTAGTTGGCCAGGTCGGGGATGAGCAGGACAACCGTCTTGCGGATGATGGGATCCTTGTGATCCTTGTGGCGGAAGACAATCTCGCAGGCATCCTGGTACTGGTCTTGCATGAACATGCCACCCTGCTCGAGGAGCTCCTTGAGCACCAGAAGGGAACCGTGGATGGACTCGACAGAGTTAATGCGGAGCCCGGCCAGGAGCTCCGTGTACATGCGGGACATCCAAGCCTGCTTCATCTCCTGGTCTCGCTCGCGGATGATGCGAAAACAGGCACTAACTGTCTCACTGGAGGTGACTCGGATGAGTTGCCTAGAGTCCCGGAGGCCAACCCAGATGAGGTCGAAGATGAGGCCGACGTACGAGTACATCAGAGTGGGCGCATTTCGGGCCAGTTCGCGAAGGACAAGAACGGCACTATATCTCTTCTCCTCGACTCGTTCTGACTGGAGCCACTCCAAGGAGGTCTTGACTTCGGACTCGACCAGCTCGGAGATGAGCGAGCCACCAGGCCGGCAGAGCTTGCCGAGGGCAATGGCTGCGGGCTGCATGGGGACCACGTCTTGACCCCGAAGGATGCTCTTGAGGTTGTTGGTGAAGCGGGTGTACTTCAACGTGACGTCCACGCCGTCAAAGTCGGCCAACGCATCCATGGCATACACGCCGCCAAGGCGATCTGCCGGAAGATTGCTGTGGACAAGACTCGTGATCTTGCTGTGGACAGAGTTGTAGAAGGAAGTAAAGGTATCGCTCGGCTGGTCTGTGAAGCGCACATGGTCAGCACGTGAAAATGCAAGCAGGAAAACAATACACAGTGAAAAGCCGACGTTTTGGACGGCCAAGAAAGGCAAGGTGCCAACACGGTTTGCAAGATCGTGACCGCAGTCGAGCCGCATTTGAAGGCATAGTCGAGCCGCGCCACGATGAGTGTGGAGGCCAGGCCTTGGACACCTGGGGAAGCTTCCCAAGGTTACCACATCAACTCAAAGTGACTGGCTAGGGATCTCCTCGACGAATAGTCGTGGATGCATGCCTCCTGCAACCGACTACCAGCGATCCTCGGCGACCACAACAACATCGAGGCCAAAGCCCAACCCCGTACAAACCGGAGCGCCTCATCCCGAGCGTTGGATGCCGGGCCACAAGGAAATCTTGGCGCCAACCGACAGCATGAGGGCCACATCATTCCGTGGACAATGGCGCGCGCACGCCAGTCAAGACGGTGCCCAGGCCGACATCCCCCATTCACATCCCATGTCATGCCAAGAAAACACACGGACAGAACCATCGTCACCCAGATACGTACCTCTACATGTGCTGGCGACAAGCTCTCGCAGTCTGAGGGCGGCATGTTTCCTGGTCTCGTCGCTGACCCTGTGCCAGAGGGGACAAATGTCAGTATCATGATTACTCTTACGCTAGAAGAAGGAATGAGAACTGGTGGGCAACTGGGCATCGGGCACGCAACGAAAAGAGCTTGCTGACTTGGGAGGTGCCCGGAGATCCCTGGTGATGGTGTCCAGGGTCTCGAGGGCGAGCTGCTGGCTGTATGGTTGCGCCATGGTGAGAAGGTGAGGGGGGCTCGACGCCGTGGATGGAGATGAGGAGGACGGTCGGGGATGAGAGGGAGATCTGGCTGTCGTTTGTGACCGGCTCAAGGTTGAGGGGGAGGGATTCGGTGACGGGTAGTCGAGGCCGGAAGCTGTTGAGAGGCGACGGGGCGGTTGTCGACAATGTTTCGTATGGTCGCTCGGTCGGTCGGTCGGTCGGTTGGTCAAGGCGCACACAGTCAAGTGAGGCACAAGACAAGACAGGACAGGACAGGATAGGCCAGGACGAGAGACGCGAGGAGAGAAAGCTGTGCTGCCTGCAGCGATATCGAGTGCGCTGCTGTCGCGACGGCGAGGCTTCCCCCCAGATCTTCTGTGCCCTCAGCCGCGCTACGACAGCTTCAGCAGAGGGCAACAGAGACCGCCGAGGCTGCGCGACTGCATGCGATCCGGGATAGCGCGGACGTTGGTTGTCGTCGGGCGATGCGACCGGCCAATGGGGGTCAGAGAGTCCAGGTGGGAGTTTGGGACTTTTGTCGGTCGCGGGGAGGGGATTGGGAGAAGGGAGGTCTTGGAGGTGTGGCTTGTCGTCTGCGACGGGAAGCTCACGAGCCAGGCCGGGGGACTTTTGGGAGAGCTGCGGCAGCGCCAGGCCCAGAGAGATGGATGTCGTCGGCGGTCGGTCTGCCAAGACGCTGGGTTCAGTTCAGTTCAGTTCAGTTAGACAGTTCGCAATGATGGGAGACCCGCCGTCCCAGGTGCGCCACAAAGGACCGAGCTGAGAGGGAGCGAGAGGGCCCTGGAGGGACCTGAGGCGCTGCTGGGGGTTCCAAGGACGGGTTGGACAAAAGATGGGGTAGGTACCGGCGTGATGAACCGGGATGAGTCGAGACTGTGACGGTGGCGGCGATGGTGGGTGAACGAGACAGTGCGATATAGCCCGTTGGGCGATGGCGGGTACCTTTTGCGTGGGTAAACTCCAGTCAGTCTCACACACACACCAGACGCGCCAGCTCTTATCGCGTTATCGCAGGTCCTAACTTACAGTTACCTACTGTAGGCTCCCTTGCGGGCGCGGGCGCTAGCCGTTCTGGGTCGGCTGAGGTATGGAGGGGCTTGCCTGGAGCAAATATGGTGGTGCAGAAGTATATGTATGTATGTCTGTTTTTGTGTGAGGCAAGAGTTTCGAGTTTTGAAACAGCACAAATGAAGGACTTTGACAGGGTTGTTTGCTGTCCAAGAATCAAGACCTCAGTGAATCACTGTCTGCTGGTTTCTGGTGTTGAGAAGTTGTACCGTAGTGTAGTCAATATCGGACTTCTGCATATAACTAGGCTGGTCAGCACGGAGCGTTAAATATGCGCCTAGCCGAAGACAGGCCTTATCGCTTATCGCTATCGCTGGTCCATCTGCCCATCGTCGCCCATCAGGACCCTGACCTGAACCGCCACCCTCTCTACTTTCGACAGTTCCAGCCTTTGCGCCAGAGCGCATTCACACCTCAACCCTAATCTTCCACTGCCGAGGTTGTACACAGGTATAGACGTGGTGCAGGAGTCTGTATAGTCCACCGAAACCACAAGGAAATCGAGCTCATTGCTGGCTACGACAGCCTTCTTTGCTGCCAGAGACAATCTCACGAGCATCTCGCGACTACTTCCTGAACCGACTATACTACAACAATACACCCACAGCGCCTCAACGATTCATCCCCCTCCCTCGCCCTCGACTTCGACTTCGACTTCGACTTCCCTCCACCCTACCATCCCCCCGAAGAGACGAAAAGAGACAACCATCAACCGACCATGGGCAACGACGGCGGCTCCATCCCCAAGCGCCGCGAGCTCGTCAAGAACGCCGGCCGCGCCAAGACGACGACCGAGCTCAAGGAGACCCTGCTCGAGTCGCTGACCCACCTCTGGACCTTCTGCCCGCTGTCGTCGCTGCCGCTCGACCCGGCCCACACCGTGTCCGACGCCCGCGGCCGCCTGTACAGCTACGAGTCGGTGCTGCAGTGCCTGCTGCCCGCCGGCGACGCCGCCGTGCCCGAGGCCCAGGACGACGCCTTCCGCGCCACGCGTATCCGCTCCCTCAAGGACGTCGTGCGCCTCCGCTTCGCCCTGCGCAAGGACGACAGCGGCCGCGAGTTCCGCGCCTGCCCCGTGAGCCTCAAGGAGCTCGGCGCCGCCACCCGCAGCGTCTACCTGGTGCCCTGCGGGCACGTCTTTGCCGAGGTCGCCATGAAGGAGATTGCCGAGGCCGAGAGCGCCTCCAAGGAGCAGCAAGACAGAGAGCAGAGGTGTCCCGAGTGCAGCGAGGCCTTCGAGACGACCAACATCATCCCCATCCTGCCCACCACAGAACCCGAGCTGGCCAGGTTAACAGCGAGGATAGAGGACCTCAAGTCCAAGGGCCTCACGCACGCACTGAAAAAGGACAAGTCGGCCGGCAAGAAGAAGCGGAAAGCCGGCGATGCGGCGGAAGGCGAGGCCGAGAACGGCGCCAACGGAAAGGGCAAGAAGGAAAAGAAAGAAAAGGAGGTCGGCATCGACAGCCGCATCAACAACCCAATGACCGCGTCGCTGACGGCCAGGGTCCTCGCGGAGCAGGAACAGAACAACAAGCGGCGGAAGCTGGCCGAGGGCCTGAAGCGGGAGGCTGTACGATGAGATGTCTGCTGTGGACCTAAGATATAAAATCGCGGAAGCTGCTCCTTGAGACTGGACAGTAAGTCTGCCAATGCATGTAATGAACGCGCAATGATACCTACCACGAAGGAGAGACGGCCACAAGCCGAGAATGCCCAAGCAAGACCTCTATATCATATACCAGTGTGCTTAATTACGAGCAAAGCCCTGTGTCTTGCCGCTTATATTCGTTTACTGTCCATCCTAACTCGTCCTCGGGGCCCTCAGAGAGCCTGGTCGAACGAATGGAAGGTAATAGCGTGCACCAGTGGACATCTCTATGGCCGATAGTTTGCCAGCCCGGTCTACCTACTCCACGAATATGCCAACCTGCTCCCACCGTCTGTGCATGGGGCTGATCAACTAGCATGGTACTACGTTGGAACCGGTGAGCTCCCGCGACATTTTCATTCCGTCTAGCGGACCCTCCAAGCGGCATCTGCCAATGAGAAGCAGTGTTGCATGTTGAACCGGCGTGGCAAGTCAAATTCACTGCAATTTTAACCCCCGCAAAGGGCATCCGCGTACGAGGTCAAAAGCAGTAATATGTACCTCATCTATTGGATAGTCACATAGAATACACCCCTGTGGCTGTGTCTCCGTTCGTCTATGCTGCCAACGCGCCCAACCGGATGATCTTCTCTCGTAAGGGGGGGCCTTCTCAGCAGTCGCCCATGGCTTTTTCTCTCAAGTTGGATATACCATACACGGCGCCGCTTACTCTGCTATACTCTACAGCTCGTCGCGCGACCGGGCGCCGGGCTCCACGGCCTCCTCGCAGGCGGCCGGGGTGCCGACCTCCATCTTGTAGACGCACTTCTCCTGCTCGCTGACGCGCCACAGCTCCTCGGCCTCGGCGCAGCCCAGCCAGACGTCGGTGCGCCGGTTGGGCCCGTTCCAGCAGTGCTGGCCGTTCTCGTAGCGCAGCACCATGCGGCGGCCGCGGCCGAGGCCCTTGCCGTCGTGGCGCGCCTCCTCGTCGCTCTCCTCAAAGTCGATGCGCTCGAAGCTGCCCATGCTGGTCGAGCCCCCGCCCTTCTTGGACTTCTGCGCCGTCTTGCCCAGCCAGCAGAGCTCGTACGTGTACTCGCCCGCGTCGGTGCTCACGCACTTGTCCTTGAGGTACCGGAAGATGTCGTCCTGCCCGTAGTCCTTCTCCAGGTCCTCCTGCTTGTCCTTGACCTCGCGCTCCTTGCCGCTGATGTCCGACTCGACGGACTGCAGGGCCTCGCGCGCCATGGTGACGAGGCGTGACTCGCCCTTGCCGGAGGGGTTGTCGGCCAGGATGCCGTTCTCGATCAGCCAGGCGCGCACGACGTTGAGCTTGTCGTGCACAAAGTCCCGCACCGGGCCCGGAAGGTAGGCTTCCAGGTTATAGACTATTAAAGTAGTTAGCGTGCGTGATCGCGGCTATGATGGGCGTGCCACTGGTCTGGTCTAACTTACGGACGTCGGTGTCGGTGACTTCGCCGTCCTCGTATTCGGACCAGTTGATGCCACTCGACTCGCTGTCCTCCTTCAGCACTTCCTTGATATCGTCGTCGTTGACCTCGTCTTTGGACTCGCCCAGCTTGGCAGCATAGTCCTCCCAGGCGCGGACGGCCTTCTTGACCCCCTCGTCGTTGAAGTTGGGATTGTACTCCTCCTTGAAAGCGGCCAGGATCCCCTCCAGCTCGGTCAACTTGGCCTTGAGCTCGTCTCTCTGGCCGACGAGCAGGCTCAGAGCATCGCGGAGCTCGCCTACTCTTGACTTGGCCAGCCCGACCAGAACGCCCAGCTTGCCGGTGCCCTCGGTCTTGACGACCTTGCCGCGTTCGCTGCGCTCGACCTCGTCGTACTTCTTCTTCAGCTCGACGCGTCTGCCCTCGAGCTCCTTGATCTCGTCGGCCAGCTTGGAAATCTTGGCCTCGACCTGGCGGCGGAGCTCCTTGGACTCCTTGGCCATGGTCCGGCGCTTCTTGTTGGCCCTCTCGAGGTTCTCCCTGCGCTCCTTGTCGACCCGGCGCCACTCCTTGCCGATCTCGGCACAGCGGTTGGGGCACTTGACGCCGCCAACGCCCTTGTATTCCTCGCTGCCGTCACAGCACAGGTCGTAGTCGCAGACGCCATCGTTGACGTACAGGAAGGGGACGTAGGCGCCGATGTGGCCGTCGTTGGCGCACCAGAAGCCCGGCAGGGCATTGGTGGTGTTTGTCGAGCCCGACAGCGACGAGGGCAGGGGCTGTGCGGGTGAGAGATGGTCGAGGTTGGCGCAGGCTGCCGTGCCTGGCTCGTCGGAGCCGTCCGGGCAGTCGCAGGTGTTGTCGTTCACTCTTGATACTGGGAGGACAATGGACGGATGGCCGATGCATGTGAATGTTTCCTTCAGCTCGTAGAATTTAGCGACTGAAAAGGCAGTTGGTCAGCCATCGGATCAACAATCAGCAGGACACGGCAAGCTAGGCACAGGCTCTGTTGTTCATCGCTTGGGTGGGCTCCCATCGAGATGGCTCTCTCCCCGTGGGCAAAGCAATGCGGTGGGTAGGAGGTAGTGCGGTGCCTTGACATCACCGAGAAGGGGCACACTTACACTCGGGACCAACTCCTCTCGGGGCTGAGCCAGCAGCCACGAGGCCGCTGTTGGCAGCGGTGCCCAAGAGCGCCAGAGCGTGCAATTGCCTCATTGTCGTGTGATTGTGTGCTGCCTCCACTTGGAATCAATCGTGAAGGTTGAGCGCTGTCGGATGAGCTGTCCAAAAGAACTGAACACGAAACACAACCAACCGCTGCAGGTGGCCGGGAGCTCCCAACTCGGCACAGCGGGCCCACACCAATAGCTGCCCAGCAAGGCCCCCCAAGCCCGCTGGCAGGACCCAGGCGGCGCTGCTGTGTAGGTACCTAGGTAGGGAGCAACGGACAGACAGCTTCAGCCCCAGGGCCAACCCCCCTGCCCCCGTAACGTCGTGAACCCCCCTGGCCGGCTGCGCTTACGCCACAGTGCAGCGCGGGGAATTTTTACCTCTGAGCCACGCGCAGGGCATAGGTGCGACTTTGGTGAGGGCTGTTCATTGGTGCTCTCGTCCAGCTCAATTGGATGCTGTGTCCGATTTTTGAGAGCTGGTACTCGGAGCGGAGCTTGTCGTATGCTATGCTATGACCAGCTTGACCAGCTCCTAGCTTTAAGTAGTGTTGTCTCACGGTCAACGTTTAACCCCATGTCCTGCCTACCTACCAGTTACCTAAGCTGGGTAATCAAGTATTATACCTGGAGCATGTGACTGCCTTAGGTATACAGGAAGCAAAGGTCTCGCCAACTGCCCTTCCAACGGTGAACCTTTCTACCAATAAGAGGTTGTCAAAGAGGACTACTACTGTCTGCCGAGAAGATCCGTAAGGCAGCTCCAGAGGCAGACCAAGAGGCAGGCCCCTTAGTTGAGACATTTACCGCAGGAAGTTAGCCATTCAGATAATACACGTCTGGGGGCCAAACCGTTCTTCCGTTGAAGGAATTCGTGCCACTGCTACCGCATCGATCGCTATACTCATCAGGCTGTATAATCACTCACTTATAAATATGAATCCCAGTGTCAGATCGGGTTTACTGCAAGATTAAGTCTTGCTGACGCATCACGCCTCCGCAGCTCCGTCCCCCCTTCTTCTGTTTAAGCATACTCTACTGTGGGTATCGTCTCATGGATGCTGGAGGCCCACGACCGTGAACTTACCAAGTCACCTCTTACCTAATGAATCTTCGTGAATTCATCGTACGGACCGGTTTTGCTCCACTGTCTTAGAGCCAGATACGCTTCGTTGATGAGTAAGCAGCCCAGCAGTGCGGTGCACTCTTCAGGTAGCTTGGTGTAGTGGTTATCACACCTGTCTCACACACAGGAGGTCGCCAGTTCGATCCTGGCAGTTATCATCCTTTTTGCCATGTATCACACACACTTGGGGAGTATGTAGCAACTCACCCGGCTCTGGGGTATAGAATAGATATCCTTTTTCTCCTTCTCATCCGTCTGGGTTCCATTTCTTATGATGCGTGTCATTGAAGCTTATCGTTGGTGTGCATCTAAGTGTCGATCTTGGTCTGCTCTTTATTTCCTTTCTCAAACAGGGGTGACCCGATGGGACGTCAAGGGCTCTGGTTGCAACCCATTTTCACATGGTTCCTGACTTGTAGTACCCTGACTAACCTTGCCTACCAGCTGAAAAACCTGCAGATCTTTGACCCCTTTCTTATCGCCGAGAATATAGAATCGGATAACGATCTCCGCTCCTGATCAAGACCCGCTCGAGCCGCTACCCCTTTGGATCTCTATCGGCTGCAGAACCAGCCGCATTCGTTGCTCGCTTACAGCTCACTCACAAATGACTGCAACACGCTCAGACGCTGGATGACCATCGACGACCACGTTAGACGCGCCTAAGCGACTATCCATCTCTTGGTCTTCCCTCAGGGGCTACATCGGTTAACCGTCGTCCTCGGGGTCTCAACTCTTCCCGAAGGTGCCGGTGATGTGACAGCGAAGATCCCTGTTTGGCGACCCGTCCTACCGGGTTCTCCACACACAATTCCCTCGTGGCTTTGGCTTTGAGTTTTGACTGTCGAAACCTTCGGGCCTTCTACTCTGGTGTCTAGGCCCGATTGAGCCAAACCAGG
This sequence comes from Neoarthrinium moseri, assembly GCF_022829205.1. Classification (NCBI taxonomy): domain Eukaryota; kingdom Fungi; phylum Ascomycota; class Sordariomycetes; order Amphisphaeriales; family Apiosporaceae; genus Neoarthrinium; species Neoarthrinium moseri. Next base: position 245,846 of record NW_026055160.1, on the reverse strand, counting down.
GGCATTCTTCATTCGCGAACCACTCCATGGGCCAATCCCCAAGACCTATAGCCAGTGGGCACTATCGAACTACATGAAGATCCTTCTCTCCTCGGCACCAAGTTGTTCTCCATAGCACCCCCACCCGCCACGCTTCTACACCAGGAGCTACCAGAAACTACAGTAGTTTGTCTCCTGTCGTGCATTAGAGTCGCATTGTCACAGTCGGCGATGGCTGTGTCTGTGCGGAATGACACAAGGATACGATGTTGACAGAACACTACGGGCCTTGGGGTGGGGACGTCTCTCTCGATAGTCAGTCAGCACTGTCCCCAACAGTCCATAGGAGAAGCGAAGAAGTTTCCGCCAGAAGAGCTTAAATGCTGATCTTGGTACATGTGGCGTTCCGCTTTGACACGCCTTATCCTGGTCAGAGTTCCGCTGTGGGACACCTCCATATTCCCACGAGGCGGCGAGACATGTCTCATATACTGTGCGCAGTGTCGCATTTTCTCTTAGAATCTGGGGCTCCTCTCCCCATTTACAACTTCGTCATGCGCGGGAAATAACTCGGTGCAACGAGCAATGTATCTACGCCTCAGGACCATCCTTTGTGGTCTGCTATGGACAGCCCCGATCCTGGCACAGGTTACCTCTGAGGATCTTCCATCATGTGCTGTAAGCGAATACACAGAGGCGGCCTTTCTAGGGATGGGGGTTGGCCCTTTGATGGATGTAGCTGACTCTTGGTGACCAGCTTGACTGTTTCGAGACTGCTCCGCCGAGTAATGCCTCCTCGCCATCCTGCAGTTTAGACCCGAACAAGGACTTCGAAGAGACATTCTCACCATGCTTCTATTCCGCCTGCTCCGTACACGATGCCTTAACAGCCCTCAATGTGACGTCCATCATTTGTGATCGGCCGGTGCGCGATATCACCTGGGCTATTCGAGGGTTTGTGCTCGCTTCCACCACAGTCGCCTCGGGTGTCATTGGCCTTCGCGTGCTCTATAAAACCAGAGGACTGGCTGGTGGGATTGGCTGGGACGACTATACCATTGTGATTGGTGTGGTAAGACAGGAGCAGCCATCTGACTGGTGTACTAAATTTGCTTACACTCCATGATAGGTCGTCACCATGGTTGCGGCGATTGGACAATTTCTAGGTATGCGCTTTCAGGTTCATCTCGGACGATCGTTTCTAACCTTCCAACAGCCGCCTGGTATGGAATGGGACGCGATCAATGGAAGGTTCCGACCGAAGATATCACGAAGGTTTACAAGGTTGGTGCCTCCCCTTTCTCTAATATCCTTGCATTGGTTTACTCTTCTCACTCTGTATAGTGTTTCTTCATCGCCGCCGTCGGATATAAGCTCGGCAACGCAGCGACACGAGTTTCGCTCCTTTGCTTCTATCTACGCATATTTGGAAAAGGCTCTGCCCAAAACACTGTCATGGCTTGCATCGTCCTGACCATCATCATCGGCATAACGTTCGCCCTTGCTGATGCACTTCAGTGCCAGCCCGTCTGGAGCTTCTGGGAAGGATGGGATGGCGAGCTGTCTGGACACTGCGGAAGCCTCAGTGCCATCTCATGGGCTCACTCCATCTTCAACATCGTCCTGGATGTTGCAACATTGGGAATTGCTTTTTGGATGGTTCATAAGCTCCATATGCGCTGGAAGAGGAAGGCCGCTGTGATTGCGATGTTCCTTCTTGGATCTGCGTGAGTGCTGCCCTGCTCTATTGGACCCCCCTCAGGTTGGAAAATGATTAACGCTTCTCTTCATAGGATCACTCTGGTTTCCTTCTTACGGCTGCAGGCACTCCCGCAGTTGTCGAATACTCGCAACCGAACGTGGAACCTGGCACCGGTATCATACTGGTCCGCAATCGAAATGTTCGCTGGCATGGTTTGCGCATGCTTGCCCGCGCTGAGGAAGTTGGGTGACACGATGTGTGGCTCAGGCCGAAGTGGCACGCGTACCGCAACCAACGGCTATGAGCGACAGGCTTCTGATCAGAGACCGAGCAAAGTCAGGACAACTGATCCAACTCTTACCTTTTCGGAAAATGATGACCTGGAGGCCAACCCAACGACTCGTGACAGGAACGTCGACACCGAGATGGGGGTGTTAACAGAGAGGAAGGATGATGTATCAATCACTACTGAGACCCATCAGGCCCCTTGGGATGCAACAAAGGGGAATAGCTAGTTAATGACTAATATGTGTAATGGGAGTGGAATAATACTATAATCAATCACGACGAAAAAACAGAAATACAGCGAATAATCACAGGTCAATAAAGGGTGATATATGACATTGGTGTGATGCGATATTCTGGGAATATCGTCTACATTGCCAAGTCCCTGGCTGCTACATGAACGGGTTGTGCAACGTTAGTGAGATGCAACACACTGCACCAGAAGACAGTCAGAAACCCTATGTAGGGTTATGCTTAGACGCAGAGGAAAACATTGAAAATGTTTAATGCCGTGAGGCATTGACAGTCTCAGCAGATGACACCAGCAAGAACTTAACTCGGAGGGACGACCAACAATATTCTACTTTCTAGATTGAATGGGACCGGGATTTGGACTCAGCGACTTTCCCACTTGTGGTGATGAGGAAACGTTTTTCAGTCGTTGGGGCTTACCAACGAGGCGTATACTCCTAGTATATTCATTGGATCAAATTGGGTATGAAAATAGTACTTCGAGAATGAAGGGCCCATTGTGATCTCGTTGCAAAGCGGTTTTACAAGCGCAAATATGGTCTTGGTATGAGCCGAGAGGTTACTAGATTTAATGCAACCTCAAACTCGGTACGAAAACTACCTTGAAACTTACATTTCAAGCTGTCTACGATTGTAGTTAATGCTGGATGCATTCCTATATTCGTATCATTGAATTGAAGTCAAAATTGACCGGTGTGCTTATATTTCGTCGGCTAAGCAATGTTCATGGGGTTCAGCGACAGAAAATACCGTCGACGTGACAACAGGAAACCTAAACCCCATATATTTGTTCTTGAACAAGATGTCTGAATTTCTTAACACACAGAGTAGGTACGGAGATAAATGTACAGTCTATCTAGTGCTGCGTTTTACAAGCACGGTTTAATAGATCGGGCTGTCCAACGGCTCTGTTACTGATTTAGTGTGTGGTTCACATTTCGACGGCAAGTCGGGTTTTGTCATCATTACTGTGAATGGCTATTATAACATTGGTGTTTACTTTACTTCTCTGGCTTTTAGATACATATCTACTTTTTAAACAAAGGAGGCCTACCAGACTGAACTAGCCACGCTGATAGGCCTTAGCTGGTCGTAATACATTCTCTGCTTCTCTCAGTCTACACGTATATACCAAAGGGGGAGTCCAATTAACAGCAAAATCATCGTTTTCGTTATCTACCAGTGTATCCGATTTTATGTCGCTGACTGTTAAGGAACGCATGCAGGCAGGCCTCAATGACATCATTGGATACACTTACGATCCGGTTTCGAATGTGTCATACTCGGTCGAATATACATTTCATTGCATCAGGATTCTGCGCTCTCTTTAGATAGTTCAGCTCAGAGTTAAGACAATGATCTAAGGCCACATCTCAGTGTTATTCAATATGGGTAGGGATCTTGGCATGCAGGAGGGGAAAGCGCTCAACACACAGTGGACCGTTTCGAAAGTATCCAATGACGTAAGCTCCAAGGAGAGAAGTGGTGGTAATTAGCGAGTACTTACACCAGACTTCACAGTAGAGCTCGTTGTCGAACTATGAAGTTTACTGAATACTTTGCCGTCGACTCTCAACAGTTCTCCAATATATGTTGCGAAGTCCAATCACCAACGCACTTAGTGGAGAGTAGTCACTGTTACAATGTTTGGTCAGAAGCGTGTGGGGGAGCTAGGTATCCACAATAAATCTGGCCAAATGCCGAAATGACCCCGTTCGATTCGATCGACAGGGCCCAGGCAAGTGCCGAGAGGGTCATTGCGCCTTGGCTCCAATGATCAAGTCTTGGAAAACGGTGTGGCACTAAGCCTGCTCCGCAAAGACCATATCACTGTGCAGAACTTCTCATGATCCAATCGCATCATGACGAAACGTAGGCCATCTCAAAAGAATTGAACATACTGACGGAACGGCACGCATAGCCCCGCTAATCCCAAGGCTACAATAGTCAAAGTGGGGTCATGAATGAATAACTTGGCTGCTATGCATCATGCTAGGATAGTGTCCACCACTCACGGGATCCCATGTTCGCTTTTAAGAAGGAATCTTAAACTTCTACCCCAGATGGAGCCGCACAAGTTGCAGGGATTGACGGCGGCCCGCGGTTGAGCCATTGCCTAGGCACATGTGAAACCTCTGGCCAGTAGCTGGACTTGAGGGCACTCTCGCGAGATATAATGGCTTGGAGGTTTCGGCCAAGAGCCCAAGACAGAGATCACAGCATCTTCTATGGTACTTCCTAGTTCCAAAATGCATCCCTCGGCGGCGTGGACTTTATTACTCGCCCAAACAGCATTCTCACAGAAGACACAGGTGGATTCAGCATTACTCGCAACATTTGAACGTTACGCCGCCTTTGCCTCTGCGTCCTATAGCTCCGACTGCGATGACCCACCATTCGGCAGTGTTGCAGAGAAATACATCAACGATGTCGCAACTAGCACGCAGGCGACCTTGTTCAGGGACGACGCTGCCCAGGAATACGTGGTGTCATTCCGCGGGACATCCGACGTCCAAGACTTCGTGACTGACCTGGATCAGAAGCTCGTGTCTTGTGTTGCACCAGGGCTTCAGTGCTTAGGATGCACAGTGAGTCAGAATACGAGGAGGATGAGCACGTTGTCCATGGTTCAAGTTCTGATATCAAAGCATAATAGTGTGCACAGGGCTATTTACGCCAGTACAATGCTGTTGCCGCAGAGGTCAAGAGCGCCATCGACTCTGGCATCGGGAAACACCCAGGATATAGCCTTGTCATCACAGGGCACAGCATGGGCGGCGCGCTGGCATCTCTTGGCGCAGCCTCGCTCCACGGACAAGGGCTGAGCTTAGTCACTTACACGTATGGCCAACCGCGGACAGGTGATCAGACGTATGCCGACTTCATCGATGCTATGTTCAACGGGACAATGTATCGACTGACTCACAAGAATGACGGCGTGCCTCAGATCCCGCCACAGAGCGACGGATACCGACACCACAGCACGGAATACTGGCAGAGCGATGATCCACCGACAACCGCAAACACGTTTCGGTGCCAAGGCCAAGAGCCAAGTGATTGCAACCAAAGTGAGATCGGATTTGGTATAGGCAATGGCGGACGAGGCATCAATTTGGCTCATTTGAGCTATTTTGGGGTCAGCATTGGCAACCCTCTAAATCCAAATGCCGCGTGTTAAGGGCGCCAAGTAGAACAAATAGGAAAACCAGCGTGGCAGTCGTGATTCCCCCGAATTGATCCCCGCTTATGACCTTCCTCGCAGTGAATACAAACAGGATGCATCAATATCGTATGATTGTCAAGGTAGATCTGCAGGCTTGTTGCAACACAAGAAAATAAGATGCTTGGCATGGCGTTTCAATACGCAGCTCAGGTCTTGGTACTGCTAGTGGACCAGAATACACAATACCGCCTCCGACGGTGATACATAGCTTTGAAACTCTGGCCAAGAATGTAGATCTAAAGAACAACTCATTGGGATGTTGCGTTGTTTAGTATCGTAGGTAGCAAGTTGCGCAGGTGGCATTGAAGCATTGTGTGGGTATAGAGCACGAGCTTATGTGGGACTTGGCTATAATCGTTGGTGGGTCAGCGCAGCCAATGAAAGCCAACGGACTGATTGAGATGTGCAAGTCAAGATTCCACTCAAGCTTCTGTCCTGCGAAGCCAAGAGTCAAGCTTTTATGGCCGGATTCAGAGTTTTCACTTCCAATACTTTCGCAGTCAAGGGCGCGCGCGATATGATTTGCCTATCGTTTAGTTGGCGAATAAATAACAGACCGATTTAGTGAAGTGGTGCATAATTGTCATCATAGCGACGACTATACTGTACTCTACTTACCGCGAATCTGGAATATTCTGGCGCCTGCGATGGAAAAGGATTATGCAGGCGAGTCATAGAGTTGCTTTGCCAATGTCGGGTAGTTTCATGGAGAATACCCAGCCCTGCCAGCTTAGGCGACTGGCGTATAAGGGATGTGCACATAATGACCCCGGCGAAATGTGGGGACCGCATCTTTGCCTCCTTTTAGAAGTGTATAGAGCACAATATGGCTTCCGTGTCTCGAAAGAGATCCCGAGGTAAAGGGGTAACGGGGTCACTGAAATGCTGCTACGTACATCTCACGAGGGCAGGATTGGAAGGGTGCCATCTATCTCCGGTTTTCTGCTTAGCAGCGCATCTTCTTCGGGTAACTAAACTTGGCATACCAGCCAAGCAGCTGTTCAAAGCGGGCTTTGACAAATAATAATGATTCTATGAATGTCAAAACCCAACACTAGATCGTAAGGCACATATGAACCCCCACTGTTCTATTTGTTTGAGGGATTTGGGGAGATGTCCAATTGGACTGGAGAAAATAGCTCTAGAATCAACATTTGAAACAGAACAATAGCCAATATAGATGGAGATCGCTCTGTAGAGGCACGGGATGTAAGCATTGCCCAGAGTTACCAAGAACTCCTCGGTCGCTCAATGGGGCATGGTCGTGGCCGTTCTTGGTGACGGTGCATTGCATGATTTCTTATGTACTCGATCCCAGTCCGATGGGAATTTTGGCCTGCGTCCGCGGGAGCCCGGGGTACTAGATCCCCCTGGAGAGTCGACACGCGACGCAGTGTTATGGCAAGCCACAGAGTGAAAGCCTAACTGAGACTGGTGCTGCTCTGTACTATTGAAGCCACCGTCTAGAGAAACCCGGTCTCGACCCAGATTGATCAGATCCAACATACGGGCATGGAGCGATCTTGTTTGCTTCGCTATGCCGCGAGGAGCATGCTCTCATGGTGGACTTGGATTGGACGATGCTGTTCTGAAGGATGGAGTGGCGATTGAGCTGGAACATCATCTTCACGACATGATTGACGCGAGTAGTAATCCCTCAGATGTCGAAGGATTAGGTACGAGTTATCAATCGTGCATCGGCGTTTCCAGTTTAGAGGCAAGGTCTGGAAGCATGAAAATTGTTTGAGAAACCTTGGTCGCCACGCCACGACATGCGATCGTCCTCTAGTGTTCTGGGCAGACGCAAGACAGTGCCATGGCGGCGATCACGGAACAGGCCGGCCCAGTCAGTTAGGTTGCCGTTGGCTGGCAACTGGGAGGGCAACAGGCCAGAGAGCCTTCCAGGTTGTGTGTGTCCCCAAAAAAGCAAGAGACACAGAGCGAGATGGGTCGAAAAGGTCGACCGATGAGAACCGCCGGCGCGAAGCTTACCGTAGTACGGGCTCAGTCCCGACAGCCAGGTTCCAGCGGAGCAATAGTCGTCTTTGTCGTGTGATGCGTGCAGCAGTTTAATGACCGGATGGGGATTTTAGTCAAGGCATAGTCCGCAGTCCACACGAGTCCAGTCTTCTGCGCAGGAGAGAGTCTTGGAATATGCGGCGGCGGCAGCCAATGGGGAGGGCGGACGGCGCTCGCGATCGCCCACGTGCCTGGTGCGCGCCGTGCGATTGTCTTCCGTGCAGCTGGGCCGCGGTGCGGAGCTTCTAGTCGTCTTCTATGCAATCGAGTCGAGAAGGCCCGCGAAACGAGAGGTTGCTCGCGTGCCAAGGCCCCAGGACTGCAACGGGCTTGGGGTCGGTTTGCTGTGGCTTGGCCGGCCGCGATCCACAGGAACCGTTTCGAGCACACACGTGGGGAGTTCGAGCGCTCTCATTCGAGATCCGGGGAAGCGCTTGGCCCTGCCGCCAAGGCCCGCTACGAGCCTCATCCGCTCCACGGCCTTGCTCGCACTACCTCCCACCACGCCCACGCCCGCCAGGACGCCCAATCTTTTTCGCCGTCGATGCGTTTCGCGGCGGACATGAACTCCCCTTCTAGGCTCGCCAAGAACGATATCTCGGTAGCGTCTTCAGCTGGGCAGTTTCGATCCAGACAATTGCGTGCAGCAGCCGGTACGGCCGCCTGCGCCCGCAGGGCTTGTTCTGCCACGGGCGAATCACAGACTGCCGTTGGGGAACGCGCAGCCGACCCGGGGCCCAGGAGGGAGCTTGATCGTGCTCGGCCACGGCGAATCCTTCGTCGTCCTGGGGGGCGTCCCCGAAAGTCGAACGCCTCTTCACAGGCAAGACAGGCTTGACAGGCATCTCGGTCTCCCAAGAGAGTAAGTGGACATGGTGGGGGCATGCGACTGCATGGCGCGGCTGGGCAGAGACAGGGAGGTTATGTCGGGGAGTATTGTCTGTAGATAACACATAAAAAGATCTCGGTGTCTCGCTCCTCTTCGTCCTTGTCCTTGCTTCTGCACTCCAAGTCGCAACACCACCTGCAGCTGACAAGTCTGACATCTGCACGGCACGCCCGCAACGTAGTCAAGATGGCGCTCGATCAGTACACCTACGTCTTTGTCATTGGCACATTCTTTGCCATGCTGGATGCCTACAACAACGGTGCCAGTAAGTACAGCTCGAGACCAGCTGGAACCTCTTCGTCTGTGTGAGTATAGGGACTGACATGGTGCCTCTAGACGATGTTGCCAACGCCTGGGCCACCTCGGTCTCCTCGAGGTCCATTTCTTATAGACAGGCCATGATTTTCGGTACGATATTCGAGATGCTCGGTGCTATCACTGTCGGTGCGCGAACGGCCGACACCATCAAGAACGGCATCATCCCCAACGCCGCCTTCCGTGGCGATGCTGGTGTTCAGATGCTGGCTTTCACCTGTGCTCTGGCGGCTGCTTCCACCTGGGTCATGTGGTGTACACGCCACTCGGCCCACGTTTCTTCCACCTACTCCTTGATCTCGGCTGTTGCTGGTGTCGGTGTCGCTACTGTTGGTGCTAAGCAGGTACAATGGGGCTGGTATGATGGAAAGGGTCTCGGTGCCATCTTTGCCGGTCTCTTCATGGCTCCTTGCATCTCCGCTGGCTTTGGTGCCGCCATCTTCATGCTCATCAAGGTCATCGTCCACATGCGCAAGAACCCCGTCCCCTGGGCCGTCTGGTCGTCGCCCTTCTTCTTCCTCGTTGCTGGCACCATCTGCACGCTGTCCATCGTCTACAAGGGTTCTCCCAACCTCGGCCTGAACAAGAAGCCTGCGTGGTACATCGCTGCTGTCACTCTGGGCGTCGGAGGTGGTCTCTGCGTCCTGTCCGCCATCTTCTTCGTGCCTTTCATCTACTCCAAGGTCATCAAGAAGGACCAGAGCGTCAAGTGGTGGATGTTCATCTACGGACCTGCCCTCCTCAAGCGCCCGGTCGTTGCAGAGGGTGAGCAGGCCAAGGTTCCTAACTACGCTGTGGTGCAGGATGATGACGAGGACGAATCCTCGGCTCGCTCTGCCGCCTCCATTGGCGAGTCTACCGAGGGTGCCAACAACGAGAAGAAGCTGGTCGAGAGCGAGACCAAGCAGTTGAGCTACAAGGAGATGCAGGAGGCTGGCGACCGCAAGCTGAAGGCCAAGCTTATGGAGAAGAAGGGCCCCATGGGCTGGGCTCTGCGCACTCTTCGCGACAACCCCATGGGCCCCGGCCAGATCTACGAGCTCAACAACATCAAGATTCTGTTCAAGCGCATCCCTGCCATGGTCGTCTGCGGTCTCCTCTACGGTCTTCACTACGATATCCACGCTGCCCAGACTGGTGTTTCCGGGACCCCTGACGGTGCTCGCATGCAGAGAGTCTACGCTCACGCTGAGAAGTACCCCAACGAGACTGAGCACACCTACTCTTTCATCCAGATCATCACTGCCTGCACTGCCTCGTTCGCCCACGGTGCCAACGATATTGGTAACTCTGTCGGACCCTGGGCTGTCATCTACTCCGCTTGGTCCACTGGCAGCGCTGCTGCCGCCAAGGCTGATGTCCCCGTCTGGCAACTCGCTGTTCTCTCGGCTACCATCTCTCTGGGTCTCATTACCTACGGTTACAACATCATGAAGGGTAAGAACTGAAATTCATCTTCAAAATGTCACCGGAAGCCATTGCTAACTTTGTGCACAGTCATGGGTAACAAGATCACCTACCACTCGCCTAGCCGTGGTTCCTCCATGGAGATGGGTGCTGCCATCACTGTCCTGGTCTTCTCCCAGTACTCGCTCCCCGTCTCCACCTCGATGTGCATCACTGGTGCCACCGTCGGTGTCGGTCTCTGCAACGGTACTCTCAAGGCCGTCAACTGGCAGCGAGTCGGTCTCCTGCTGTTTTCGTGGATCATGACCATCCCCATTGCCGGCACCCTCGGTGGTGTTCTCATGGGTCTCTTCCTCAACGCTCCCCACTTCTCTTCCTAAGCGGGGCGCGTTTCCTTCCAACACATTTTCTCATCGATACCCGCATGTCTCTAGATATGTCACATAGACTGTACTCATCTGAGATGTACATCAATCATCTACAGTAGATATAATATAAAAGTACTCTTGAAATTTACTCGAGCCTCGCATAATCTGCCGTGTGAATCCCCCGACATTACGAACGATCCATAGCGTAGAGTGACTAGGGAATAGTAAGTGCTACTTGCTCTTTGAATCGATTTTTCGTTCTCTCAATACAGTGGATAAAGGTACTCTGGTTCCTGGTCGGTATCACCGTTCATGACGAAACCTTCCTCCATATATGAAAACAGTGAAAGCTGTAGCGCAGGTGTCCCACTTTCAATATGGCCAAAAAAACAACGACAACGTAGATCTCTCAAGGAGCGGCTACCGCCTTTGCACCCTGAGGTAGTTCGAATACCTTGCCAGGGTTCATAAGCCATCTGATGATTGTTGAATTAGTTATTTCTTCGGCTCAAATCGGGATCATGTACGCACTTTGGATCCACCGCGCTCTTCAAATTCTTCATGATCTGAATAGTGTCAGGGCCAAGCTCATCCACTAGACACCCCTATGATTGGATTTAGCGCATGTCGCCATTGCAGATTACGTCTGAACGGTACCTTCTTTCCAATACCAATCGCATGTTCCCCCTACCGTCATTCAGCATACTGATTGTAGAGAACCCCAGCAGATAAGCGTGAGCTTACCGAGACAGTTCCTTCCATCTGTATTGCCCGGTCCATCATATCATGTACACATGCTGTGACGGCCTCTGTCTGCGATTTATCCTTTGGATCATACATGGCAGCTTGGTGGAAGTTGCCATCACCGACATGACCCATGATACTGGCGAACAGACCGAGCTTTGCAGCTGCCTCCTTCGAGGAATCTTTAGGGGCGAGCGACGGGTTACCAAATAGTGCTCATTTGAGGTGGTCAGTTTTGGCTTACCGATGATTTCGGCGAGTCGAGAGATGGGAACCGCGACATCCGTGGACCATATGTTGTAGCCTTCTGGTTTGATGGAGGTCATCGTCCACAAAGCTTCCTTTCTACCGGCCCAAAGATCGACCTCATCCTTCTTATTCTTTGCGAAGACGAAACGCCCGGGTTGATATGGCTGTACGATAGTCTCTACGTTTGAGATGTCATTGTTGATACTTGCTGTTGTGCCCGAGAATCTGTTGCGATCAAGTCAACATGAGACCAGCCATAAATTCCCATGGGAGAATCACTTAAGAAACAAGGTCGGACGTTCGTCCCACGTGCGCGACCGTACTGCAGCGCTGCCATGCTTATTGAGGACAGCCATTTGAACATCATCCATGAGCTCCAGTGCCGCAAGCTGAAGCCCTGACCGTATCAGACTGGTAGCGGCTCCAGCAGCATCCTTGATCGTCGGGAAAGAGACCACTGCAACGCTCGTATCCTGTGGAATAACCGCGAGTTTGACGGTAACCTCGGTGACAAGTCCTAGGGTTCCTTCAGCTCCTACAAACAGTGAAGTCAGGTTGTATCCGGCAGAGGTTTTCCTGGGCCGGTGCCTGGTCTTGATAATCTGGCCATTTGCGAGAACCACCGTCAGATTGACAACCCAGTCCTTCATCGTACCGTAGCGAAATGCATTTGTACCGCTTACACGGCTGTCAGAATGGCGTTTTCTCTGAGCTGAAGCCACTCACCTGCAGTTGGTTGACACCATGCCCCCAATGGTTGCGGTCGGCGATGGGTCCATCGGAAGAAACAATCCGTCGTCCTTGATCTGCTCGTTAAGAGTCGTCCAGTTTACTCCTGGCTGCACGGTGACATCCATACTGTTGTAGTTGTCAGACTACTGCTAGAAAAATCTAATCGATTCCAGTACAGCTTACTCGTTCGGCCGGAACGCGACGACTTGGTCCATGTTGGTAAAGTCTACGCATATGCCACTGTACGGCGACGAGAAACTGCCCTCCACGGAAGATCCAGCGCCGAAGGGTACTGCGTCACTTTAGCAAGGTTTTGGACTGTATTTTGGAATTATCGTTACCTATTGGTGTATCATGCTGACTGCAAATCTGGGCGATCTTAGAGACATCTTCGGTTGACTTGGGGTACACAACAGCGACGGGTCGACCGGTGGAGTTCGAAGTGGACCAATCTGAGTAGCCATGGGCCTCAATGTCGTCTTCGTCGTAGCTAACACCGTCCTCACCGAGCACCGCTTCAATTGCATGCGCTGCCTGGAGACGAGTACGTGTTACTGGTGGCACCTCTAGAGCAGACGCATCCCGTCGTTACCTTTAACATTGTGCCTCTGTCTGCATACTGGATACGCTGTTCTGACGGAAAAGGCTTAGAAGCCAGTAGGACACCAATCCCGACACCTACAGAGCCAACAGCGATGTTTGTGAGGAGGTGCGTTCTTCCCATTCTGCGGCTTGCAGTGGACGCATTTCGATGGCACTGAGCCGAGGCCGGCGATGCCTGGTTATGGCGTGATGAGATGACACGAGATCTGCGGACAGTCTTGTGAAACGATAGAACCCTACTGCGCAGCATCGTTCTTGCTCAATAGGCACTGGCTATCATCAGTAGATGATATGGATGGACGACTGGAGTGCTGCCGATTCTGAAGCCGGCAATCATGAATGATAACAGAAGCCGATGCATCTGAGCGGGTCCACGCAACACGGGTTCAGTGGCGCTAGCAGGGTATTGGATGCTACCCCTCCTGTTGATGCTTATATCCGGACATCCAGCATCCAGCATCGAACACCACTTTGCAGCGAGCTCCGCACGTGGTTAAAGAATTCACATTGTCCAGCCATATACCAGGGTGCATGCAGTCAAAATAAATCACACGTCCAAACTCATAATACGGTTGCTTCATATCGTAGACTTCTGTTCTCCACCCCTCCACATGGTAGACCAGTCGAAGAAAACAAAACGAAAAAAATCGCCTTGTTCACAATTATCGCAGGTAACGGACCATGCCAACTCAGGAACCAAATCAGATCTGGCAAGCCGAGCCTATTGACTATGAACGACGAGACCGCTCATGGAGTTGATATGGCCGGGCCTGCCGCTCATGTCGTAATACGAGACGTGGGATCTGATTACTACCGAGGAACTGCTCGACAAGATGGAAAACGAATATGTATTGCTTAGGATTAAGAAATCTCTGGTCATTGGTTTCTATGTGGACACATTTCTACCAGCAGAGAGAATAAGCATAAGTAAACTCTCATTAGTGCAATACTTTAGCTCATTGCACTTTGGGTTTAGAAGTATTGTCCGAGGCTTGTCATTTGCAGTTTCGCATCCGGCTAACCATAAGCATGGCATGTTTTATCAATGATGGTCGATCAAGTAATCACAAAGCTACTGATCATGATATTCGTTAAGAGATTGGCAGTATGTCACAAGGAGAGTGTCCTTCTTATTTGCTAAAGACCTATCTAGTGTTTCAAATCATTGCTTGACTGAAATTCTTAAATGTACTACTTCTTGACAGTGGATGTGCCAGAGTTGTTGCTGTATGTGCCACTGCCACCGGACACGTTGCTGCTAGAGCTGTCCGATGAGTCTCTGCTGGAGTAGCCAGCGCTCTCGCCAGGCTCTACAGCCTTGAAGGAGCTGTCGATGGAGGTGCGAGCACCCTCTGAGTCTTTCCTGCCATCTGTGTCGGAGGCGTTAGTGGCGGTCGTGGTGTTCGTGGCGGCCGAGGTGTCGGAGGGCTTGGGTTCCTTGGTTGACTTTTGACCCATGGCTGTGTTTGATAGTAGGCTTAATAGGCTAAGTGGGCGGTTTTATATGTGTGTTCGTCTATCTAACGTTGGTTTAAATGGAATGTATTGGGAAAGAGGCTCTAAAGTCTGGCCAAAGTTTGCGCTTTATAGTTGATTGCATGCTGTGATTCACAGAAACGGCTGACTGATTAAACGCGAAAGCTTTTGGCGTCAGCGGCGCCATAGCGCGAGGGTAGAAGTTGCTTTGGGAGGTCAACAAGGTGATTAGATCACAACCTCGCCTCTCCCTAGGTATATGGTCAAGAATCACTCGGCACCAAATGCGGTGTGAAATACAGAACAGATAGGGTGTGGGAATGAGGTCGTGGTCGATGAGTGAGACCTCTCCCACTTCATATGAGGGAGCATTTTTACGTTTTAATCATCAAAGACACATCTTGGTTCCGAGGAGCGATACAAGTTCGTCACTGCTCACAGGTCATACCTTGGGCGACTCAATAAGTCTTTCCAGATTTGAAGGTCAAATTCGCTTCATTTAAAACCGTGGACGCCCAGACCACTGGCCTTCGCTCGAACCACCTAGGAGATTTGGATCGCACTTGTTCACGAAGGGTAAAGGGTGATGAGCTGATATCACCCCCCAGTATAAAGCATGTTCGGTGATGGTGTGCGGCCCTGGGTTCCGTGCCATAGACACTTTACACCCTGGCACCAAACGAAAGAATATAGCGACACTAAATAGTGAAAATGTGAGCCCAAACCCCCGCGGTAACGCCAACTGACCCGGCGCCTTCGCTCCAGACGCCAATGGAGTTGTAGTATTGCCAACTCAGCAAGTAGTTGCAACCCCGGTGGCGATATCAATGCCACCCCTCTTTCTAAACCCACCGCAAAATGGCCCACTACCATCATTTCAGTTATCGCGACCAGCCCAGAAGGCTCAATTGCAAAGGCCATTTGTGCCTTCTGGCTCTCAAGGTTATATACAATTTCTGAACATCCTGCCTGTAATCCCAGGAAGTATTGTTCGTCCTCATGTCTCGCATCATGGCCGGGTGGATATGGACGAGACCCCACATGAGAGAAGGGAGAGACGGCACCGCAGGCCAGACACGGAGTTCACTTTGCTTCACATAAGTGCTACGTTCATTACACAGCAGACTTCACCAAATCGGTCTCGACCACAACATTCAGATCGTGCAAGGGACCAGTTCCGCTATACTAATATACCGAGTGGCCAGTCGACGTATACCGATGTTCCTATTGCTCCCCTTGGACATCGCCCCGCAGCATCGGAATTCATCGGGTTCTCGAACTTTGTTATATCTATCACGTGGCCATCCGAGACAACGACACAGTCGTAGGGAGAGCACTACGAGGAAATAAAGCTGTTTGTATTAAAAATCGTGGAATGTGTGCAGGCTATCGATATCTATATTACTGCCACCTGATTCGTGGTTACGTGGGCGGGCGTAAAGGTTGAGACCCAAGCTAGCAGGTCAGTGCCATATACCACCTATCTTGCTTCATAGTCCCCCATATTACCGAGGTGTCCCCTGAAAGAGTCATCTTGGCATAAAAACTGGTCGGAACCATCGCCCAGCCCTACACCTGCGATCCGGCACATAGCCATGTACTGAGTCGTATGGCCAGTTCTCGCTATACCTTTAACTCTGACCTTGCTGCACATGGATACAGAATGGCTGTCACCTGCCTTGCTCGTAGGACTTACACATGTCCTGCCTAGGGAAAATTTCACCAATGGATCATATCTTGTTATAAATTAGTGCAATACTAGCCACAACAAAGTTTCATCGTCTAGCCAATAAGTATTGCGTCAAAGTACCAAATATGCATAACCAAACGAGGAAGGTTGGCTGGCTAACTAAGCGACTTTCGAAAACGCCGTCGAAACTATCAACGAATGGGGCTGCCTTTCTATTGTGATGAATCTTCATTTCTCTCTGAGAATCATGCTCATAGAGTATTCCCGGCGAAATCCAGGTTCGATTCCTGGTTGCCGCAAATAATCATGTGGAGGGCAATATTAGGATTGCGTGTGTTCTATTGGGTGCGGCTAAGGTTCATTTAGTACTGATACCTGGACCGGTGGCTAATCTACCTTCTGTGATTTGTAGGCCATAAACCTCTCTGAATAAATTGAACGAATTGGCCAATCTCACGGCGAATGTGGGTTTTGTTTTTCAAGCACTTGCTCGTCTCACTGGCCAACAACGGCCGATAACGGCCAGCTGAGTCGTCACTTCAGAAGTGTCAACTATAACCATATTATGCAGTGAATACATCCTCAGCAATGGCCGTCCGACGTGCCTGCTCTTCTGTTGACAGTGAACCTGGTGGCTATGGCTATGCTGGGGAATCTCGACGACGTGGTTTCGTTGTAGAACTCCCACACTACACATTCGCCCTACTGTGAAGCATTATGATTTCGGTCCTCTGCTGGATGTTCCGCCCTGCCGGTGGCATTATTTCACTCGTATGGGAGGCAGGGCGATGACGACACCATTGATGATCGCTGAGAATCGTCAATCAAAGTAATCAAAGCCATCTTCCATAGTCAAAGTTCGTTCGAATCAATATTTTCGTAGCAAGTACCCGTAGTAACCCAAACCCAATGTTCCTTCACTACCTACTGGAATCCTAGCACATGAGACGAAATAGCTGGCTTAGTAGGGTACATATGCCACGGCTAAGTGTGTTTGTTAGCAATTAGTTCCAAGCAAAGCGACGTAACTACAGCAAACCGACCAAGCGTCTAAACGGAATTGGTTTGCCTGATCGCAAGCATAAATAGACCACGAAAGCTTTGTTCTGAGTTGAACATCTTCTTTCCTACCTTCCTAAAGAGTGCGCAGCCGACTGAGTATACGCGCTGTCCCACGCCGCCGCCTACTTGGGACTCATGTCCTAAAGACGTCAGCCAACAAATACCGGCTCACTCATACAGCACAAAGACCAGCTGGATAAAGTGTTGTAAATCAGGATTTACGCCAGATAATGTAACGCGGAGCCGGGGCTAGTTTGGACCAGGAACGATTCTCAGGACTGAAACAATTACACCATCATAGGTGAGACATCCTGAACCATTGGGATTGTCAACATTACCACCAGGAGGGAACGAATGGAGCGAAAACAAACGTCATTGGTTATCAGATCGTGTTGAAAATCTAATATCGCCAAGTCCGGGCCAGCAGACAAAAAAAAAAAAAGGAAGGAAAGAGAAAATATAAAATTCAAAAGAAATGTTAATGCGGCAACCAGGAATCGAACCTGGATTTCGTCGGGATTACTCCACAACGACGTGTACTAACCGTTATACGATTACCGCTTATTTGCTTGTTGCTGTTAAACACCTAGCAAGTGAGGATGTAGAGAAGGGCAGTTATTGTGGGATATGAACGCTTACTGTCTTGGCAGCCCACTTACTGCGCGCCACTTCCGGTTATTTCCCGGCCTCCTGTTAGTCCCGAGACTGCGTTTCCACTATTCGCTTTACTGGAAGTTAAAATCTGGTTAAACGGTAATAACAGGATAGCTTTGCATTGATGCAAGGGGATAACTCAGCCCCTTAGGCGAGTTTTGGGCAATATGCTTAAAACGCAAGCTATGACAGACATTTCATTGCCTTACGGAGGGGTAATCCGCATCTGAAAGCTGCCCAAGGGCAATAGAGAAGCCGTCTACTTAGACGTCTGTGCTCTCGAATGCTGAATCTGGGAGAATCAGAGTGGAGGATTGATTAGAAGAGATTAATCCACTGTTCTTCCTGCTTCTGCCTAAGTAATGATTGCGATCGCTTGCCCCGTTAGTAGGATTTTACACTTTGCCGGGACCCTTGTCTAGTCGACTGACTGACTACCCACTGTAGGGAGGCTATGCCTCCTCCTACGAATGCCAGTTCTTTGAGCGGGCCGGAGCTAGGTATTCGCAGAGTTGCAGATGCTAGGCGAACTGTAAGGCGCTCTGTCCTGTCGGGGTCTCTCCTTGCAGCCTGTCATAGGTAGGCACAGCGCTTCGGGTGCAACGTTCATAGAATCTGACCAGATCCCTGGACCGCCACAACCCCAACCTTCCCGCATTCCAGTTCCGGGGGTTGGCAACATCTTTAAAGCCCATGTTTGTTCGAATGATCTTCGTGCTGAGCATCTGTGAATCACATGGTAAATCGGAGCTGCATGCAGTAATTGTGTTGGCGCGAAGTTGGTGACCTCAAAGAAGTAGAGCAGGGAACCCGTTCGCCATGGCCTCAGCCCCTCAGGCCTGTGTCATCCATTCACTGGCTTTTCCTTGTCCGCAACCCACCAGCAGACTGAGATGGCTGGCACGCATCCCCCTCCTTACATGCTGGAATCCGGGGTTCATCTCCACTTAATACATGTCGGGGCCCTGTGACCTGTATGTTGGTTGTGTTGTTGGCTGGTGGCTTTGTTAGTGTGAGTCCGCCAATGGGCTGTGTCGTGTTAGGCGGATTCGTTACCGCTAACATTTCAACCCAAATCTAGTACAATGCATTTTAAATAGACGCAATGCATCACATTCTGCTTTGCGATAGGTATTCTTGCACCATATGTCGGGACTAGAAGAATTTGTGTGTTGCTGTTTCTAGTTTGGGTTCAGGAAAACACGACAGCCAGGAGGGACATCGCATTCTATCATGGCAAGTTACGACTTCCAATGAGGCCACAGAAATCATGTACTAATGCGCCACTCTAGGTTCTCCGCCGAAGGCACGATAGCTGGGTCGATTGCCTCGACAGCCTTTCCATTTCAGGTTCCGACAGCCCAGAATCGGCCTCCGACGATCCTTCATTGGCGATACACCCTCTGCGCTCAAAAGAAGGCTTGCTGGTAAAGATACAGCCGCCAATATGCCCTGCGCAATTAGAGAGTGGACATGTCCCTTGCGACATCGTGATGGTCATTGATACTAGCTATAGCATGAGCTCGCCGGCACCAATCATCGGCTTAGATGATCAAGGTTGCGTTACTAGGGAGCACGTGGGTTACTCCGTGTTAGACATCACCAAACATGCTGCTCTAACAGTCCTCGAAACGCTCAATGAGGGGGACAGACTAGGTATAGTTTCGTTCAGTACTCAAGCCAAAGTAAGACTTATGTCAACGCGACGATCCGAGCTCGCTGACACGATTCAAAGGTCGTCCAGAGCTTAACAGCAATGAGCTCGCAAAATAAGAAGAAGGCTGCAAAGCGCATCCTAGCCCTGAGTGTAGATAACACGACCAACCTTTGGCACGGCATTTTGGAAGGAATCAAGGTATTTGAGCAGAGCGGAAACTCAGGCCGAGTGCCTGCTATGTTTGTTCTCACAGATGGGCAGCCGAATTGCCAGTAAGTCGAGCGTTGGTGCGAAAGTAGTTCTCTGTCTAACTTTCGGCGAAGCCACCCCCTGCAAGGCTATGTGTCTGCAGTTAGGGATATGTTACCACTGCCTGCTGCGATTCACACTTTCGGATTCGGTAACGACATCAAGTCGGGGCTGCTGAAGTCCATCGCAGAGGTTGGAGGTGGAAGTTACTCCTTTATCCCTGATGCTGGCATGGTCGTGAGTCTAGAATCGATGCGCACTTGAAAAAATGGGAAACTAACAAGTGTAGGGGACCGTTTTCGTCAACGCAGTGGCCCATCTTCAGTCTACCTATGCCAACAGATGCGTGCTCGAAGTCACTTATCCGGAGTCCTTTCTACTGGAAACAACGACAGGGGATACCGTGGATAGCCAAGCGCATGACAGATTCGATAACTCATTAATCCTCACAGTTGACGGAACACGACAGCAAAGACTGGTTATCAATCTGGGAAACCTTCAGTATGGTCAATCCAGGGATATATACTTGAACTCTAAACTACCTGCTTGGG
The DNA here is from genome assembly GCF_022829205.1 of Neoarthrinium moseri. Lineage (NCBI taxonomy): Eukaryota > Fungi > Ascomycota > Sordariomycetes > Amphisphaeriales > Apiosporaceae > Neoarthrinium > Neoarthrinium moseri. Next base: position 225,740 of record NW_026055160.1, on the reverse strand, counting down.
GTGGAAACAGCGGCAAGTTCGCCATCCACGCCAAATTGCGGTATTCACGGATGCGCGAGGTTGAGTACGTTGTCAACACCACGCAGGACATGACTGAAGAGACGTCGCTGCCCGAACCTGAGATTGCGTATCACCAAAGTCGGTCAATGGTCTGCCATTTTCTCTCAGACCTATTTCCGTTTCTGCAAGACGGGGAGCACGACCTCAATATGCTTCGTTTCGACACCAGCGGAAAGGCTCAATCCAAGTACGAATCACTGGTTGCCGCCATCCCTGCAAAGAACTTCAGCGATCCCTTGAACACGGCCTTGATGCGAGACGTTTGCGGGCAGATCAACCTGGCTATGCACAATAGCGATTTCCTGAGGACGTGGGCGCCCCACTACTTCCTCAGCTTGTGGGATGCACACGCGAAACAAGTACAAAATACCTTCAAGGACCCAGGCGTGCAGGTCTATGACATGCATAGCCCTCTCTTCCTTAAGTGCCAGAAGGATCTGACGCTCGCGTTCAACATGACGGTCAAGCCGCCTCCGCCCAGCCTGAAGGCGGACGCCGACGAGAACTACAGCACCGGCGACGCACCCATTTCCATGTCGTCGTTTAACAACTCCGACTACCCGTGCTTTGCTGCATCGAGTTCGGTGACCCTGGCTGGAGGCCGGAGCCTGCCCGTCAGTGGGCTACGGAAAGACATGATGGTTCTCACGCCAAGGGGGGGCCGCAAGGTCGTGGCTGTTCTCAAAACTAGGGTCTGGGAGATCGTCCTCTGCAACGTCGACGGCCTCTTGATCACCCCGTGGCATCCTGTGAAACGTGATAACGGGTGGACTTTCCCCGGAAAAGTGGCGAAAAAGGGTGTGCGATACTCGGGGGCTATCTACTCGGTTCTGCTCGAGAGCGACCGGGACTCTGAAGCGCATGCTATTCAGGTGGGAGGTGTGTGGGCTGTGACATTAGGGCATGGCATACTGAGCGGCCAGGACGCAAGAGCACACCGCTTCCTAGGGGATTATCCGAAAATCTCCAAGGCCTTCTCAACGGTTGGCGTCAGACCAGATGGCGTTGCGGTAAGCTCTGGTGTTCGGCGGGGGCGTAGTGGGAGATTGAACGGGTTTAAAGGTACACGCAGCGGTGCGCCAGCAAAGCTGAAATGATAAGTAACGGAGACGGGTCCTACAGGCGTATGCAGTACAGATTCCGATGTACGTACATGTGTTGAATTGATTGAGATTGGAATTAAACAAGACAGCCATCGAGATCTATATTGAATGGGGGAAAGCTGAAGCGATTCTTGCAAGGCACAAGGCAGGATTGGCAGGGCTAGCACGTGGGCATCGCTGGCCTGGTACGCCTTGCTGGCTCAGGCCGGATTTTCGCAGCGACCCAAGTGGGTAATAAGGGTGTCATGGAGCCACGATGTCTCATTAACGTGGTGCATGCAGCGAGTTTTTTTCCCAAGTGGCTGCTGTGGCCCGGGGCAATTCCTGCCCGCCGCCCGCCGCCTACCTGGGGCCAGCACGCGTCCGCTCTGGTTGCAATTAGCACGTGGACGGCGGCTGTTGACCACTGAGAAGAACGGCTCACCAAGAGCATCCTTGGTTATGGATGACACGCATGGATAGGACTTGCAGGCAAACGGGAGATCGACAGCGCGGTGCAGCACTGCAACCATATCGCAGCTCGCCACCAGGCTCAGTCCCCAGCTGGGGCAGTCTCTCGGCTCGCCTATTGCACCAGCGCACCCAATGCAACCCCCCAGCACTTGTTAGACTTTTTAGTCATGAAAGTGAGTGTCGTCTTCATGACTCGCCGTGAAACTCACGATGCGGGACAGCCCTGGAGGGCGTGCCCCCCTCCCGCCGTTCATCCATATGAGACGCTAGGCCGAGCTCTGGTGGAGCGCTATGCGCAGGCTTGGGGGCGCTGGGCTGGCCGGCCGGCCGCTGGCCGATGCGCATGCCGCGCTAGACATGCGGCAAGATCGATCTAGACGTGTCTGGGTGGCCCGTAACGCAGCAGCTTCTCGAGCTGGCACTTCTCGCCTTCAGCCCAGTCGTGAGAATAGTTTCTGTCCATGTGGCACGGTTTTGCTTTCCTGCCCTCCTGCCTCATCGCAGCACATGGTATAGTCAGTTGAATGCAAGTGGTACTGGTCTCATTCTTTCTTTGCTTGCGTCTTCTGTTCCGTCGGTGCTTGCTACCCTGGTTTTGGCGGCCTTGTTTGGGCGCCGACAGCACCACCAAGGCGCCCAACTTTCTGACGTTGCGCGACGATCTTCTTCGGCGATAACATACCTGCTTCAAGCAGCAACGCCTTGCTCTGCCTTGAGCTCTCCTTTTAGACTTCTGAACCCATCACCACTCCACCGCGGTATCCGATCTAGCCAGTCAGCTCTCCTCCCATGACCGAACATGCTGTGGGCAACAATCATGGCACAGCGGAAACCAGCCATGGTTCCCTCGTCATGTCTGTTCCACGGAAGGCCAACTTCGATTGGCTTGGGGATGCACCGCCGGAAAACATTACAGACTTCCAGAAATTTGTCAGATCAGTCGATTGGGAGAACTCATCTATAGGGCCCATGTCGACGTGGTGTCGCGAACTCAAGCAGATGGTCCGCTTCGCAGTCACCGACACGAGCCCAGTCATTCTATACTGGGGAGACACCTTCACCATCGTATACAACGAGGCGTATATTCCGCTAGTTGGCGCTAAACACCCAGGCATGCTGGGAAAGGATGCCACCGATGTCTTCCCAGAGTTCTGGTCCTACTTCGACAAGCTCATCACCGAGCAGCGCTCTACTGGAGAGACGCTAGTCGGCGAAGCTTCCATGCTGTTGATGGAGCGTCGTGGGTTTATGGAGGAGACTTACTTCGACTGGAAGCTGGTTCCTATCATCGCCGATGACGGGGAGGTGAAAGGGTCCTACAGCTGCCCTTCAGATCACACCTGGGACGTTATCAACTTACGTCGGACAACCTGCATAAAAAGCTTAGCTCAAAAGATTGCGAAGACCAGTAGCCTCGATGAGCTGTGGAAAGCAACCTTGTCTGGACTGGAATGCAACGAAAAGGATCTCCCTTTCGTCCTTCTGTACACGGCCATCAAACAAACCGGCTTATCGGCATTGCCATCCCGTCCCCACGTCACCTGTCACCTGGAAGGCTCTATTGGAGTACATGCAGGGCATGCTATTGCAAGGACCTACATGGATGCCCAGCACGATTTGAAAGGCTTTGCCCCCAAAGTACTCGAAGCAATGGTGGATGGAGAGATGTTGAAAATGGAGGCCAACGACCCCAGTCTCAAGGACCTGATGGATGGTATCGAATGGCGAGGCTTCGGGCTGCCTAGTCATGAGTTTGTTATTGTGCCCCTCAAAGCAGATGACGAGACGGTGGCCTTTTTCATTGTTGGACTCAACCCCTACAGACGGTACAATCAACGATATCGCGAGTTCCTACAGCTCATTGTCGAAGTCCTGGTCCCGCAGATTTCCAAAATCAAGCTATCTGAAGAAGTCCAACGCCGTGCAGAAATTGCCACGAAAGCGACGCTAGACTTCGAGCAGAGTGAGGCTAGGTTTTCCAGATTTGCAGATCGTTCAACCATTGGCCTTGCAGTTGCTGGGCGGGATCGAAACGTCATCTACGCCAATGATTCCTGGTATCGATTTGCCGGCATAGACCCGAGCACGAAGGACTACGGTGCATGGATCGATAGCGTTTACGAAGAAGACATCCCTCTAGTCTTGGAGTGGTGGACCAGAGTGTTCGAGGAGAAGAAAGGGGGCCATTTTCAGTATCGCTCGAAAGTACCATTTCGGCAAGGGAATATGCATTCTGAGCAAAGGACTGCTATATGTGCCGGTAAGTTTGCCTGGCGGACAGTACCATCCCGTTTTGATATCGTACTTCCTTGAGAGGTTCAGGGAGCAGTCATGACTATTGCTCAGCCATGATAGGCGCGCACCTGCTGACACCTTGGAAATAGTATACCCTGACCTGGACCACAATGGAGAAATCGAGAGCATCATGGGGTTCGTTATTGATATCTCAGAATTAAAATGGACCGAGGACCAGCTCCGAATACGCACCCAGGAATTAGAAGCGTCAGAGGGTAAATATAGAAATTTTGCGGAACACTGCCCCCTGGGAATTGTACGAACCGATGGAAAGGGATACGTTCAATACGGTGAGACCGCAACATCGCTGTACTGGCACTGCGCACCCTGCAGCGTGGCCTTTTTGTGTCGTGTAGTAGTGCTGACCCTGTGACTAGGCAATGATGCGTGGCATGCCTACTTTGGCTTCGTCAGAGGTCAACTGACTGGCCCACAGCCTTGGCTCCCATTTATAGACGAGCCATATCTGGATGGCTGGAACGAGTGCTTTGAGAGCTTTCAGCGCGATCCTGGGCCAAGGACTATGGAACTTAAACTCAAGGACAAATTATATACCATCAAGGACGGCGAGCATGTGATGGAGAATGGCATGTACATTCTTGTCACTGGATTTGCTGAGTTTGACAGAGACGGGACTGTGAGGCATATTGACTTTTGGGTTACCGGTTGTAAGTGAGCCCATGCACCTATACTTTTTTCAACCGATGGACAATACTAATGGGATCCACAGAGTACTACACTCTTCCGTCCTCGCGGTGTGAATTCTTGACCGCACTAGCCTCCAGTCAAAGAGGAATAACCATTGGAGCAGTAAAAGAGATGCTAACTCATTGCAGATATCAGCGCACAAAAAATGGCAGCCAAAGTCTTAGCTGACAAGATGGACGAGGCAATACAACTGAAGACACACCAAGAGCGCTTCATCGATATGATCAGTCACGAAATTAGAAATCCTTTGTCCGCGGTATTGCACTGTGGCGAAGAAGTCATTGGAGCAATGAAGACATGCCTCGAGAACCTGGAATGCCCCCGACACTTGTCCAGCGTCGATGGCTGCGCAAACACGGGCACCTTTCGCCAGCAGATTCTCAGTACACTTGACGCCGCAAACACTATTATGTACTGTGTTCAACACCAAAAACAAATAGTCGACGATGTTCTTACGTTGTCAAAACTTGATGCGGACCTCCTGGTGGTCTCACCTGTTCCTATCCAGCCAATGGTAGGCGTAAATTCTATGAGGGGCATCGATGATCAAAGCTAACCCGTTGTTAGAGCCTTGTGCGGTCAGCAATGAAGGTCTTCAATCCAGAGTTGAAGATGACAGATATCACCCTTTCTGTCGTTGAAGACGAGTCCTTGTCAGCCTTGAGAGTAAATTGGGTTCTTCTGGATCCCAATCGGTTCCTGCAAATAGTCATCAACCTCGTCACTAACGCCATCAAATTCACCCGAACCTCATCCACGAAGAAGATCGACATTACGGTGTCAGCATCACACGAGCCCCCTGTAGAAGGCGCTCTTGGAGTCCATTTTGTACCTCGGCGGTACAACACGGCCAAGCCCACAAGTCCAACAACGGCTGACGGTCCTGAGCGGTTCGATGTAGCTGGCGATCTGTACCTATCATTCACCGTCCGCGACACTGGCAAGGGTCTAACAAACGACGAAAAGGCGCTGTTATTCAACCGGTTTTCTCAAGCTTCGCCAAAAACTCATATAGAGTATGGCGGATCAGGCCTGGGGCTGTTCATTTCCCGTCAGATTACCGAGATGCTAGGCGGAGAGATCGGCATGAATAGCGAAGGAGATGGCTGTACATTTGCATTCTATGTCAAAGCTATGAAGGCCTCACCACCTCGTCGTCCGTCGGTCACTGTTGAGCCAATCTTGCAGTTGACTAGGACTCTCAGTCTGACCAGCTCGGCATCACCGCTCGTCGTGCCATCTGGGGCGAATGACCCTGCATCGATAGGAGTGACACTTGTTACCCCAGAAGGTCGACCTGCGTCCGCGCCCTCGGAGAGGCATGTCCTCGTCATCGAAGACAATCTGGTGAATCAAAAGATTCTGTGCAAATTACTGCGGAACCGCAGCTTTGTCGTGGAAGCTGCAAATCATGGCCAGGAAGCCCTTGAGGCTATCAAACAGATAAGCGCAACGGGCCGCCAGGGCTTCGAAGTGATTCTGTGCGACATCGAGATGCCTGTGATGGGAGGCATCGAGTTTGCGAAAGAAGTCCGGTTTCGTGAATGCAAAGGACATATGCCGGGGCACATCCCCATTATCGGCGTCACCGCCAATGTGCGCGGCCAGCAAGTCAGTGCGGCCATTGAGGCTGGCATGGTAAGCTCTCTCCCATTACTGGGTCTTTGAGATATGGCAAGCTAACGATGGGCAGGATGGCGTGACCACGAAACCATATCGCATCGACGATCTCATCGCTCATATCAACAGGGTGTGTTACGGGTCAGCGAACCAGGGACCCGACCATCAACAGATACAACTCCACGAGTAAGGATCATGGGCAGTAAGCTAAGCACTTAGAAACTAGTTTATGTCGCTGTGGGTTCCAACGAGTCGGGGGTCTCTTGTGATGGCCGGATGGCTAACGCGGACTTTTCGATGCGTATTATTACTGGACTGCGGTCGTCTTGCGATTACTACTGCCAGCGGTTTCAGCTATTTGCGCAATCGGATTTGATTTGATCATATTCGGTTCTACCGGATCGGATGCCGCACAAGCGCTAAACGTCCCCGACCTGGTAGCTCAGCAAACTAACTATATGACGCCCGTCAGTCCGTCTATCACCGCCATCATGAATTCGACACACCACACCACTAAAGGTATTGGTCGTCCTTAGGAATCACCTCCTTGTTTCGCTCGGCGATCTTTTTGTCCCCCACTTGCATTGCTTGACAGCGCGCATCGGATGAATGGTGATGTAATTGGCGCGGCCACTCCCGGCGCTAGTTAGCGTGCCGCATACTTTGTTCCTGGAAATCATCTGGCGAGTCTCGTATTCGTCATAGACTCCAGCATGGCTTTAGGCGATGCGTAGAAGCAAAAATAAATACATCAATCTCGGACATCCCGTCTTTGGTCACCAATTCTCAACCTGAATGCGAAAGAGGAGACTGACACGGATTCAACTGCGCCTATCTCGAACACAGCACGACTCAAGATGCCTTCAAGCAAAGGTATACCAGAGATAGGCAAATCGTGAATATTCACATTTGCTAACATTCATATCACAGGAAAGCCTACCGATCCCGAGCTGCGGGAACAGCTTAAGGAGGGTGCGTCAGATACAGGATTCATGGCCATGGCTGCCGCTGACATGGTACACAGAGATAAAGCAGGAGCCGAATAAGTCGGGTGGCGGTGAAGGGGAGTGGGCAGCTTGGAAGGTGAGGATACTGGATACTCTTCGGTGTTATATTTTGAAACCTGTCGCTGATTCTGAATCGTAATTAGGCTTCGAAACTGGCCAAGGAGTACGAGAAGCAGGGCGGTGATTACGAGAATGAGGCTGGTTCAAAAAATGAGCCGAAGAAGGGCAACCCCCAACCCAAGAGCGAGTCTAAGAAGCAGTCGGAAACTTAACTCTTGCACGATTTGATAAACTTGATAGGGTTATATTAATAGAACCCACCTCGAGGGTTGCTCTCACAACATTCCGCTTCATTTAGACCTAAGATGTTAGCAAGATGACTGACCTAGTGAATGTATATCAATGGTGGTATAACCACATTATTCGGTATTACAAGTTCACCCGAGGCTTGAATACATTAAGAACTACTGTTGTTACACAATAAGCCTCGTTTTGCGATATCATGGCCAAAGTTGGTCCCTCTTGTCCAACGGTGGAGCATTGCTCCGGAAGTGGGGCCGGCCGGCCTACCAGTAGAAACTAAACTCTTCGGATGGAAAATGTTGCATTTTGCCGTCTAAATGTACGTGTCCCTCTCTATCTAGACAGACTTGTTACATATGGGGCCATGAATACCGTCGGGTTTTCATCTTTTGCTAGTATGCAAACATCACTCCCACCTCCAAGCTCACCTCGCTGGTGTCATCGTCATTACGGCTGCAGCGCAAATGTTAAATCCATTTCGCTACCAGAGCATGGCGAGGCTTTCGAATCCCGTCTACATCGGAGAGAATAAAGTTTTTGGCTATGAGACGAAGGCATATCAGGGTGCCTGGGTCGTTTCGAGATTGAAAGGAGGAGAAAAGCGCTAGACCTGACTGTTGCATTGAAACGGAGCTGAAACTCGTAGGGGTCCAGGGTCCTCCCCCGTCTTCGCCTACCACCGTCTGAGGGTCTTCCACACCCTTGGTATTCAATAAAAGCAGATCCCACCGCATCTGCCTCTTGGCTACTTCTTGGCCATCTCTTGGCCATCTCTTAGCATTCGCTTGGCTCTGGAGCTGATATAATTGTATTTTGTTTTCTGTTTGGATTGAACGACGACCATGCTTTGCGAATGCCGCCCACAGGTGGTGATCTCCTTGGGCGCCTTGCTCATCATTGTTTGGGTGGTTCGACTGTTAGCCGTTCATGATGGCGTCTTAACACTGTTGTTCGAGGGATCCAACAGACAACAGGCCGAGAGTGTGTTCGTCACACAGGCGATGAAGGTCGAGTTCCCTGCCCCGATCGACTACAAGCCTATCCAGGAAGTATGCGCCAGGACACAATTCCGGCCGGGCTTGATATTCAGCTGTGAAGGGCAGCACGGCGGCATTGGCATGTTGCGCAACCAGATCCTCAAATGCATACGGTATGCAATCCACGGCGGGGGCGCGCTCGTCATTCCTTCGATAACTCTACGAAACGCTGGCGACCTGTCCGACATTGAATCCGGCAAACAGATGTCCCTCGATTATCTATTAGATAGAGAGGCCTTCATCACCCACCTGACAGAGGGATGCCCGGGGATGCACCTATATGAGCGCGCAGAGGATTTCCCTTATTACAGCCAGCGGGCACGTGAGCCTTTGACGATAGTTGGAGACCAGTTCGAGCCTAGTCACCCGCGGGAGGGACTCAGACACCCCCGTGAATGGCGGAACTTCTTCGACAACTGGTTAGACCAGCAGTCTGTGAAGCTTCGGTCTGACATCCCAGTGCACGTCAAGTTCGAGCAATCTTTCCTCGAGTATCCTGTGCGTGACGATGGCGAAGCCTTTGTTCACGAGTTTGGCAAGATCCTTTCCTTCCGCAAGGATACACGTGCTCTGGCCGCCAAGGTGCTCTTTGAACTGAAGGAGAGGTTTGCGCTGCCCATCGATCCAGCGAATGCCATTAATCCCAACACCTTTTATGGCGCTCATTTGCGGCTTGAGGAGGATGCCATCTGGGCGTGGCCACCAGACGAATGGCGCTATTCGCGCATGGAAGAGCAATTCGGGGAGCAGTTCCAGAACCTAGAGCGTGCCGGCCTTGACGTGGTTTACGTCACGTCCGGGAACCAGACTGTGGTTGATTTATTCACCGAGGCCCTGAACAGACGCCTCGCGGCCAGCCCTAGTTCAGACAAGAAGAACGTGACGGTGGTGACCAAGTACGACCTGCTCAAAGGCAAAGACCGTCAGCTACTCGATAGCTTCACCTTTGATCAACAAGCCCTGGTGGACTTTATGATGATGTTCAAGGCGAGCGCGTTCATGGGTGTTGCGCACTCCAGCTTCCCCTGGAACGTGGCACTGCGGAGGCACGAGCTAAGCAAGTATGTGGACTATGCCAATGAAGGCTCGGATCTATTGAGGGATGAGTACAGTATCATCATGGGAATGGCCGCCGACTATCCACATGTTGACCCGTTTGTATATGCCATATGGCCATAAAATGGCCATAGGTTGCCTTGCGCTTCGTCACAGAAAAAGGGATTTGGGAGTTTGGTGGTGTTTGGCGCCTTGTCTGGGTGCAGTGTTTGCAGCATTTTATGGCAGTTTCCCACCGTACAAGGGTAACTCATTTGAGGTATTGCGGTATGCCATTGGTATATGTTTACGGCGTTACGGAACTCCTGAAGATTATTGGACGGGGAACGTCATCAGAAGAGTCGCAGAATGGGTGTTAGACCACACAGCCGCTGGTTGATAGGATAATCGCTGCATGTTAATCGCTACATGTTGCAGATGGACCGGCATCAAATACCACAATGGGTCAGGAATGGAGCAAAAAATGACAATCAGACAGACTTGAGTTCCAGAGGCACACAATAGTACATTCAATGTTCTTGACAATCCACGGCCATCTGGCCTTACGCTTCCGCAAATTTATATACCCTGAGCGGTGCTTTTCCTTTCATTCCTCCTTGTCATTAACATCATTAGCAACAACTTTTCCTTATGAGATACCTACGAGAAATCATCAACATCTCACTACTACGGAAATCAACCATTCGCATTTCGCCAACACTGCATCCAACACCATGACGATGTATAAGAAGTGAGCGACACTGCATTCTCTTAACCTCTTTCCTTTCCTTGTCCAGCCTCCTTCAATCTCAATATACGTGAGCCAAATACTAATACACAACAGACCATTCGACTTCAGCCGAGGTAAATGCCCACAATTTACCCATAGCGATGGACCGTGGGTCGTGGTCAGATTGCTTAAATGTTGATTTAGACTGGAGCTCGGTTTTGAGCATTAAGCATCAATGTACCATCTTGGTCCATCAGCGTCTGGTGGAAGGCTATGGCCTCCTCCAACTTCTCGAGGCCGCATTGGATGCACTATGCGGCTACTGCTACGACACTCTGGAGTGGATGTTTTATCGCGGTCTCATCCAAGCTATAAGCGGTAGGGAGCCCACCGAAAGCGATCTATTATCGGAGCTGACGACTCTAAAGATGCAATCAACACGATGAAACCGAAGTCGAAGCTTTGAAAAGGGGGGCAACTTTCTTTCGTATTGGGGATTTCGCAACGAGCTGGACGCAAATTAGCCTTGGACTCACGATGAGGGTTAGGCAGAGTCCCACGGGCTAGAGCTCATTCTCTTTCCATACGGAGCAAAGAAATTTACATTTCTTGATAATACCGCTCCATATGAATAACTTGACTTGTCTGCTTACGACAGAGTTGATTACTCTGCCTTCCCTCAGTCATACCTAGGTATGAGGTCGAGGGAAGCGGAACGGTGGAGACAAGGGTCATAATAATCTGTATATAGCACTAAAGATTGAGGACTCACCAGCTTCCAAGACAATGACCAACTCGCTGCGATGTCCATCAACCGGCTAGGACACGTGCCTGTTGACTTCACAATTCAAGTGAACACCCTGTCAATCCCAAGTTACTATCTAGGTCTGTGCAGTGGGGCCTGCGTTGGTCAAGGCATACTTACGGAGTACGACTCGGTTGATGAGTATCCTAAAGGACAGGCAAGCCAGAAATGAATATGGTTCGGGACTCTCCGCTCACCCATTTGCTTGATCTAGGCTATGTCGGGCAGCTTTTAAGCGCCGGCTCCACAGTGACATACTCGTCTCTGCTCGTTTCCAGACTGTCGGGATATCTCCAATAACCTCATTGGTTTAAGCTCAACTTGCCGGGAGGAAAATTGCCCTTAGAGTGAGGGTCGTCAAGTAATTCCCGATCTAAAGGATCCCTATGGCACCAGAATGAGGGTCTAACCTGGTTGTCAAATTTCATAGTAGTTATTGAGGAGGGTCCCCCCAGACACTGAACAAACCAACAGCTCCACCACTTCTAATTCTGAACATATAGATAGCCAAAGAGCCAGTGCCGACCATGCGAGACCAGATAGATATCAAGTTGGCAACAAGCCCCAACGACATCAGCGCAGTGTCGAATCTAGCCGCTGGAATCAGCTCACTGGCGAGCACTCTAGATAAGAATGATGATGCAGCACGCCATACCTTGCTTTTGAAGGCCCGAACGCTGGTTCAAGCGCTTGAGACGCCTAGAGAAACTATGATCAAGCACACATGGGCTCAGGTAAGTTGTCCACGATATTCCAAGCGACATGCTAATGGATATCAGCCTGGCGTCGCTGCTGGACTAATTAGCGGCGTTGACACCGGCCTGTGGACAATTATGGCAAAGCACGTGGATGAGCCACAGAAAGTCAACGACCTTGCCGACTCTTTGGACATGGAGCCTCTATTGCTTGGTTAGAATTAGCTTGATAAAGTTGGTCAATCAGCAGATGCTAACTATACTGCTGAATAGCTCGTCTCACACGTCATCTTGCGGCGCCTGGGATACCTTATCGAAACAGATCACGATGAATACAGATTGACCAATTTCTCAAAGTGCCTGAGCTTACCAGTGATTGGGGATGGCTATCTGGCTCTGTAAGTAGAGCGACTTCTGGTTCAGGAAAGCTAAATTTCTGACTTGGGTTCAAGGCTAGGTGGCACAGGGCGCAGTCCGGTCGAGTTTCACAAATTCGCGCGACATAACAACTGGCGCAACCCTACTGATTCTGCAAACACACCTCTTCAGATGGCTTACGGCACGGAGCAAAACTGTTTTGAATATCTGAGGTCCATCGGATATGGTCAACAGGTGAACAATCACAGTAAGCTTCCATAATCGTGCATCAAGTCCCAAACACTCAGACATGCCTCCCTGCTTCGACCTTCTTGGAACTACATTGCCCAGATATAGGTACTGACATGTTCTTTGCAGTGGGGGGTTATCGCCAAGGCCGCTTGCCATGGATGCATCCATCCATCTACCCAGTTGAAACCACTCTATTCGCCGGAGCGGATACTAGCCCAGATACAACCCTGATCGTCGACGTTGCCGGTGGTCTCGGGCACGATATAGCAGAGTTCCAGCGAATGTATCCGAACCACCCCGGGGTATGTCTGAACTTCTCTCTCTCTCATCCTCAGCTAAATCACTCCAAAAAACGCCAGTACTGATGCGCTCGGCAGAAACTCGTTCTTCAGGATCTTCCTGTAGTTATCGCCGACGCTGAGAAGACGCTCGATCCACGAATTGAGTGTATGGGGCATGACTTCCTCGCCGAACAGCCTGTCAATGGCGCACGAGCATACTTCATGCATTCGATCATGCACGACTGGCCCGACAATGTCTGCCAAAACATTCTGGGGAGACTCGCTGAAGCCATGAAGCCGGGATACAGCAAGTTGCTGATCTTTAATTGCGTGATACCCCGGACCGGTGCTTACTGGGAGAATACGGCTGGGGATATCCTGATGATGACGCAGCTGCGCGCTCTGGAGCGCACCGAGGAGAACTGGTATGATTTGATCGAGAGGAGTGGGCTTGGGCTGAGGATTGTCAAAATCTGGAGATGCAATCAGTCTGACGTGGAGAACCTGATCGAGTGTGAGCCTGTGTAAGCAGATTGTAGGACATTGTAGCATCTGAAGAACGCATCGTCCAGTCGTACCCACACACAGCACCCATCGTTCAGCGACATCGCCGTTTACATAAGAAGTGTGTGATGACACGACGAGACCGGAAGAGCACGGGCAAGGACTCTGGCCTTTGAGTAAGGGCCGGGCCCATTCGGGTCGTGGACGGTTGGGCTGAGGTGAAAGGGACCGGAGATTTCAGCTCCCAAAATCTCCGGAGCAGCAGCACGACACAGCGGCCCGGGCATAGCCCAACCCCCACCAGTCCCCGAAACAACCGCGCAGGCGCCTCTTTGAAGCCAGGGAGGCAGCAGAGGTGGCGCTGACTCACAGCCGACATTGGCCTGAAGCATCGCTCGTATATCGCCCGGAGTGGGACCACCAGCAGCTGTGTGTTTGCCGCAAAGTCCGCTTGGCGCTGCTCGCCGTGAATTGGACGTGAGCATCGCCGCACATAAGTACCAGTTGAAATCCAAGAAACTCTCGTCGTCGCTCGAGGCACAATCCAGCCTCGACCATTGCGCGCGCACCCTTCTTCCCACATTTCCGAAGTTCTGTCGCCGGGTCCGAGTTGAACCACTTGTCTTCTGCGCTTGTCTTGTCACATATCACCCAGGATGCAGGTTGCTCAGGTTAACGACTGGGCCGAAGGCCCCCGCTACACTACCACCGATAAGCTTCCGGCCCCATCCGCAGACGAGATCCAGCTCCGGGTCTTGGCAGCCGGTGCCCACCAGGTCGTCCGTTCCCGCGCTGCTGGGAACCATTATTCGGCCAAGACCCTGCCTCACTACCCAGGCGTTGATGGCGTCGGCAAAGACGAGACGACCGGCAAGCTCTACTACTTCATGCACTTTGGAGACCGCTTTGGGAGCTTCTCCGAGTACGTGAATGTGCCCAGAGATGCCGTCGTCATTTCCCTCCCGGATGGGGTTGATCCCGTGAGCTTCGCTGCCAGCGTCAACCCTGCCATGTCGAGCTGGATGGCAATCACACAGCGCACGAATGACCTACCCAAGAACTGGACCGCGCTCATCATTGGAGCAACGAGCGCCAGTGGGCGACTGGCCGTCCATGCCGCCAAAGCATTGGGCGCCGCGAAAGTGGTAGGCGTTGCACGCAGCGAGGATGCGTTGAAGGCAGACAAGAGCCTCGATGGCCATATTGCTCTGAAGGAGCCAGTCACGGCGACGGATTTCTCCGCGGTCGACGCCGACGTCATCTTGGACTATGTCTACGGCGACGTCACGCATCACCTGCTCACGACCCTGAAGACCAAGAAGCCCGTCCAGTACGTCCAAATCGGCACTCTGTCCGGAACTGCCGAGATATCTCTCGCCGGTCCACTGCTCAGATCCACCAATATTACCCTCAGGGGCGCTGGCCCAGGAAGCTGGAGGTTATCCGCGCTGGAGGTGGAGCTGAAAACGCTCGTTCCCGCCATGGCGAAGTGGCCCGCCTTGGACGCAGTGAACATTCCCTTGGAGGATATCGAGAATAAATGGAATGATAGATCAATCAAGGGAAGGGTCGTCTTCACTCCGTAACAGAAGCGAGAGCAATTGATGCTAGATTCCGGTGTACTATAACTAAGTCGTCGGACTTTAGATAGCCCTAAAGATTCAAGAGTGGACTCTGCCACAATCAAACGAAAGGCCAAGCTAGTAAAGCTCACCTCATCAGTGCATGTACTGAGTTTACTGTTGATTTATTTCTCCTTGAAGATCATATACGATATGGATCACCGCCGCCGCATCCAACGCAGTTGGTGAAAACGGGTGATGTACGGTGTTGCATGATAGCATAGTACGCAAAGCCAAAGTCAATTCCAAGATGAAGAGATGGTATCTAACCTGTATAATGCTATTCCCCACTGGGCCCGATTAATCTAGGGAGCTGAGGGTGAGACTCGGGGCAAGGCTCGGAGTTCCGTTTCCCTGCCCTGCGCGATTGCGAGTACTGTGCCACTAAGGTGCGTCTGCGGGGTGCTGCCAGGTACATACGGTGGTAAGCATTGATCTGACGACGATTCACCACTTTCGACAGCGAGCTGGCCAGAATCCGTTCATTGAGAAGGAGAATTCTGCAGCGGTTTTATTTACTACAGGCATGGCTGACGAGAACGAGCCGCTGAAATGTACTTTGTACATATTTCCCTTTTCGCTGTATTCCATCATGGCCAGGCTGACTGCCACCCTTGGACCCGTTTCAGGGCCTCCCACCAAGGCTGTGGCAATCGAGCATAAACTCCTCGACTTAAATCGGGATGAGAACATAACCGAGTGGTATCTGAAAATCAACCCCAAAGGGCAGGTCTGTAGCCCACCCGTAGCCACCTGGTTTTAACGAATTTCAATCGCTAACTGCCACCAAGGCTCCTGCAATGACTGTTCAGGGGCGATCGGCACCTCTCACAGATAGTCGTGATATCTCATATTGGTTCTGCGAGATCTGGCCCAACCTATTACCGAAAAATCATGAAGGAAAGATCCAGGACCTGCTGGCGCAGCTTCATGCCATCGAGGGGATATCATTGTCAGTGCCACGGCCGGAGCAGCCGAACAAAGATCTTCTGAACAAGGACTGTGATAAGATCCTGGCCAGGACTGACATTAGCGACACCTATCGTCGCGCTGTAGAGTACAAGAGACAGGTGTAAGTGTATCGCAGCTTTGCAGCGCACGTGTACTGATTTACCATAGGGACTACAGCCACTGGCCCACGTCGCTACATCATGTTTCCATTGATAAAGCTCAAGACCAGGCGAAGGCCCTCTTCGAGGTTGTTCTAGAGCAACATCAAAAGCACGGCGACGACAGTCCCTGGATTTTCGGCAAAGATATCGGTCCGACTGTGCTTGATGCACATATTGTTCCGTTTATCGCCCGTTTGGATGACGCAGGTCGTGCTTGGCTGGTCCCAGAGGTACTCTTGCAGTATGCTCAAGCAATCAAAGGCCTGCCTCAATATTACGAAGTGACGAAAGGAAGGCGTACTATGTGGAACAGTTCATATGGCCATGTACATCTGTTGGTAGATATATAGTTGAAGGAGCTTCGTGGGACATGGATTGAATGATCGATTTGTGGAATAGGACGTTCAATCCATGTGCACCCGGCACCTTGTTGGTTCGGATCCTTAGAATTAATTAATATTCCGTAAGCACTTATGATAGGTTGTGCAGTGCTACCCGATATTTTAGTTTCGACAGGTTTATACTTCGTTCTTGCCCTAAAGCAGTTCACGCAAACTCGACGTGCGGTTTTCCTGAGGCCCAACGAACGACGACAAGGTTGCGCCCACAACATTATCTCTCACCAGACAACACCACATCACACCTTCCTAAACCCCCATACTACACAAATCCCATGCTAGGATCGGAGTCTCCTGGTAACATCAAGTCCTCTCATATTCATCACTGCCTTGAATAGGCAACTTCCCGCAAAATCCTGTAGGCAGAGGCTTTGCGTCCCTCCGAGCTCCCAAGACACTATCACGAGCCCAGAATTTGTTCCAAATTCGGGATTTCTTTCGGCTTTTCACTCCTACACCGTCACCCTCGACCTCGGATTGAGCAATATCTCGACCTTGACTGTAACCTTCTGGCCTCTTCACATCGAGGCCTTGAATGTGGCCTATCCTGTCAATCAGGTATCCTCCCAGTCAATATTTTCATCATCTTGACCTGAAGAGCAGGAGCTTTCTCGCAGGCGTAACTACCTAAACCCTGATTCCCAATATTTCCTCTTCTTTTTCAATCACACGCTGCTGTGGAACACCATACCCTTTCCCTTCCAAGGTAATCTTAGACTCTTGGCGATCGCGAACTCACACGTGAAAATTCATTGTTCATCGGACATTGCGCGTACCTCCTTTCACATCCCACAAGCCTCACACAGGTATTGGGCGTTACTTTCTACTCACCATAACATCCGTCCTTGACATGAGACATCTGAGGGTGCCTACCTGTGGAAGCACGTGGCAAATATTCAGCCGCTCATACAGCAATCACATTCACAGCTACAAGCGTCCCAGATTTCCGATCCAGATCTATCATAATGGAAGGCAGTCCAGGATCCTCGCGACCCGCGCTCGGTCAGGTAGCGGACTTGGGTGCATTTTACGATGCCCGAACCGACTCATTCTTGCCTACTAACCTGATCGCCGGTAATCCGCCACCCTCGATATTGAGGTCGTCAACTCAAAAAAGCCAGCAGGCTGTGGTCATCAATGGTGATTCCCTTTCCAAGAAGCTTGCGGCTCTTGGTGTTGATGATGACCTTGCCGCGAGTATACTTGCCCGCCTTGTTCCTCTGTCCGGCGCAAGCACTTACCTGACTTCAACCCGCCGCAGCGAGGCCACGATTGAGGGCGCTGTCAGATTCACAATCACCACGGAGCAAATGACTCTCCAAATTGGGAGCGCTGACATACGGCCTCACATATCCGCCCATGCATTCCAAAACGGAAACGCCACACACGTGGTCTTGGGTATAACCTTCGGGGCTGAGTGCATCATTGGCGCCCAAGCGCCTTGTGGTAAAGACATTGCCCAGTCCCAAGGCCTCCTGTGGCCGAAATTGTCGAAGCTTGCTGCATACTGTGAGGGCAATTTGGTCACTACGTCTATGGTCAAGCTCAAGGATCGGACTTCCACTACTGATGCAGACCTTGGTGATGAGTTTCACAATCTTGACATAGCAATTTTCTCAGACGTTCCTGAACACGGTTCTTTCAAAAAGATTAGTGGAGATACACTCTCAGGTTTCATTCGGAGTTTCCCTTCGGCAATCAAAGCAACCTCTGGGGGTCGAGGTGTAAATCTCACGTATACTCTTGCCTCACTAGAGTGGGTTTCTTACATTCTGAACATCAACAGCAGACCTCGGATCTCTCTGACACATCCTCCCCAAGGTATGATTAAGTCATTCATTCACCTCTATCAACGCTGGCTGGACATCGGAAGGCACATCCAAGATTATGTTGATGAGGTAGAAACCTGCCGAGGCTGCAACTTTTGCTCTACCCATACTGAGCTTAGTGATGTCCAAGACCAACTCGAGAGGGCACTTGCGAAGAAATCCGCGTTGCGAATTGAATTTGCTCGAATTCTTTTAGGTATTCGATCCTCGACGTCAACAGCCGAAGAACTACGTTCATTTGTGGCCCAGTCATATTCTGGGGCTTTGACTCCCAAATCGATTTCGAATCTACTGACCCAGGCAAAGGACAAGCTCTACTTTCGAAAGCAACTGTTGACTTCAGGAGGTCAGTACCTCGACTTTGACGGGGCCAAGGAAGCCATCTCGGTCGGAAGTAACATATATATCCTTTACTTCAATGTGGATACGAAGAAAGACGAGGACTCGTGGAATACCAATCGCGAAATCATCACAAGATTACTCAATCGAAACTCTGGTGATTACTTGGTCGCCGTTGCCGAGTGCTCCGCTCAGGAACTATCTTTATTGAAATCTCGGATCACATTCTACCGTAGTGGTGGGGTCATTACTTTCGACATGCGTGAAGGTATGGATCTCGTCGATCAGTGCTTTGCACAATACGATACGAAACTTCTCGATACCAGCAAATGCAATATGCCGCAGGGTCGGAAGCCATTGAGACTCCCATGTCCCCACACCACATGCGACAAGACTCAAGTCTGCGACTGGACCTGCTATAGCTGCAGAATGCCGCTAGAATACTGCGACAAGTACATGTATTGCGAATGTGGTCGAGTTAAAGCAAGCGACTTCACGTGGCAATGCAACAGCCTTGACCATGGAAAAGAATTTGTGAAGCACAGAGCGCCTGCTTTGACAACGAGTCTTAGGTCACTGGACTCATATAAGGAGAGGAACATTCTGGTCCTCGGAGAGACCGGCGTTGGCAAATCGACATTCATAAACGCCTTCCACAACTATATGCAGTTCGGCTCGCTTGATGATGCACTTGGGCACAATGAGCTTAAGTTCCTTATTCCAAGCTCGTTTTCTATGCAGTACATTGATCGTTCTAGGCACTCGAACGGTTCGTTCATTCAGTGTGACGTGAAAGTCGGCGACAATGAATCTGAGAAGGATGGTTCTCGGGGAGACTCGGCCACACAGAAGGCTACGCCATATCGCATGCGATTTGGCGATTTACTCATTCGACTCATCGACACTCCGGGAGTGGGAGACGTACGAGGCATTGAAGCTGACCAGAAGAATTTGGCCAGCATCTTGGGCACCATTAGTCAATATGAGGCCATCCATGGGATCATCATCCTACTGAAACCTAACTCCTCTCGTCTCAGCCTGATGTTTCGCTTCTGCGTCAAGGAGCTGCTCACCAACCTACACAAAGATGCAGCCAAGAACATCGTGTGGGGGTTTACAAATACAAGGCAATCCAACTATATGCCTGGAGACTCTTATAAGCCTCTGGAAAGACTCATCTCGAAACACAAGTCCCTCGGGCTGGAATTGTCTCCAGAGACGGTTTTCTGCTTTGACTCTGAAAGTTTTCGATGCCTGGCGGCCAAAAAGCAAGCTGGTATCGATATGGACAACCTGGACGACTTCCGTCTCAGCTGGAAGAGATCCGTTCAGGAGGTTGACCGACTTATGAATCATGTCAGCGACTTGGAGCCTCATTGTGTCAAAAGTACGTTGAGCTTGAACAGGGCCAGAGAGCTCATCTCCCAGCTTACGCAGCCAATGGCAACTCTGACGGATGCAATCCAGCGCACTATCAATCTAAACAAAGACAAGATTGACGATCTGAGTAACGACCGGCTACAAGGCCAAGCCCTCCAAAGTTCTTTGCACTTCGACCGTATTGACATTGAAACCGAGCGTCTTGACTATCCACGCACAATCTGCAAGCACTCTGACTGCGTCGACTTGATAGACGTAGCAGGCGTGAAGCGCCCTTTCTACCGATCTCACTGTCATCCTCACTGCAACCTGATCGGTGTTGCGGAAGACGTTGTAGGCCACGCGGGCTTGATACGTTGCACGGCCTTTGGTGGACACAATACGTGCCACCCATGTGGACATCACTGGCAGGAACACATGCATATTAGGTACTCTCAAACGGAGAAAACTGTGAGGGCCGTAGATCCTGCCGTTCAAATCAAGATCGACGCCAATGCATCTGCGGTGCAGCTGAAACAGACTGCCATTCAGAGCTTGGAAGCTCAAATCCAGAAATCTCAGGAAGAGTTGCAGAAGATTCGAGATGCAGCGATTCGATTCGCGTACTTCCTGAAGAGGAAAAGCATCACGCCTTACAATGACGCGATGATAGCGTATATTGACATGATGATCAAGGAAGAACGCCAGATTGTTGCACACGGCAAATCAAGCAACGTCGACGTAGACAAGAATGAAACACGGCTTCGGTCGTTGGAAGACAGCAAGCGACAGTATGCCGAACGCATCAAAATTCTCGAAGAGCAGATGGACGACTCGCCTGGAGCTCAGCTTCTCGATGAGCAAGGTGTTGAGGACCTTATCCAGGAACTCTACGGGATGCAAGGTTGGGGCAGGAACTTGAAGGACTTGAGAGATATGGAAGAATGGTCCAAGGCATCGAGCTTCCGTGAGCACGAAGTCAAGCCCCGGACAAGTCAGGCGATCCAGGGGCGTGGATGGCTCGGCACCGTCTCTAACGGGTTTTCAGCGGCCAAGAATTTCGTGACGGGTACCCTGACCCGAGCAACATCGGCTTTAGGTGGTAAGTACCAGAGCGCCCACGACGCACTTCCAGGACAAGGCGGCTCCAAGAGAGGAGCGCTCACGACAAACACTGTCACTCATCCCAATGGGTACGACACTCGTCAGAAACGACGACGGTTGGGTGATTACACGGCGAACCCGAGTCAACATTAGTTGACCAGAGAATATGCCGAAGAAGTAGGGCATTATGAACCACTCTGCTCGTATGCGTTATCCATGGTTGACGCGATGAATTGCATTTGATTTGAACTTCTGTAGAGTACATACACTAAAACGCTCGCTGCGCAATCGTACATAGAAATACAGAGACCACAGCAGACTGGCCTTCCCAAGCTGACTCCTTCGCCGTTGCCGAGAGATTACTCAATGTGAAGGAAGTGCCGAGATGCGACGAGTATTGTACCGGGGGGATGATGTGCTGTTATCATGTATAAGCAACCGAGTTGTATGGGTTGATGGGTTGGCGAACCTTTTCCACGCAAGTAGGTGTCCTGCACAGCACTGCAATCACATACAAGATGAACACTCTTGATGTTGACACGACGAGCACTTGTTGCTAATGACAAGCATACCACCACATTTGCAGCAGTACTTGGAGTAGGGAGACATTTCAATGTCGCTCGAGGCTGAGGTGATGTCTTTGTAGGATCGTAGGGGGCCTTTGTTGGTGGAAGTTCTGGTCGTTGTAGACGTATGTGTGTGACTGAGGACAGGGCCTAGGAGCTGCCTCGCCGCCACAGGGAGGCAGGCGACTCGGTCTTTATAGACGCCTAGGATTTCCCGCCCTCGAACAGCGAGGATCAGAGAAAGAAAGAGGGCAAAAAAAGTCCCCCAACCCACCCCAGATCGTCACGAACCCACCACCCCCAGAACCCTTCTTGCATGAATAAGGTTCGCAGCCTGCCTGGGCGAGTCAACGTCAAGCTTACCCCGCATCGTGGGCGCCGAATCACAGCTGCCGGGCGCGGGCTGGGCGCTGCGCAGCAGATATTTCCAGGTTGGGGGTCCTCGCTGGGGATGGCCTATGGCAGGCCTGGCAGGGGCTGGGCGGATGATCGTGGGCTCGGCCTCCCCCTGCACCAGCCCATACCCCACGTCTTCAGCGCGCCTACCGGCCCCGGCAGGCCACTGACTGGTGGGCGGCAATCCATTAGGATATGCGAACTGCTAATCCGCGGCCAGCGCTAGCACAACGTAGCCAGGCTATTGGGGAGGCTTGTCCAGTTTGTCAGTCTTGTCAAACAGCCCGCTCGCCACTAGGCACACAGCCAAGGCGGACCAGCAAGTCGTATAGGCTGCCTGACCACGTGCGCCGCTTCGGGCGGCGGACGTTCCGTTCTGACGACGGCGAGTGACGTCAGTTATGCCATTGACAGCTACCCCTGGCCTGAGGGCCAACGCCTGCGACGATGTTGGCCTAAAGCTGCCTGGAAGTATAAGCACGGCATGGGATTCACATGTGACCGACCAGTATCTGGAGCTTCCTCAGTTCTGGGGCTATGTCCAGTCTCTTGCCAAGACCGACAGCACCGCAGCCAAGGAGAGCCCACCTAAGAGAGGAGGGGGGAGTGAGACATTAGGGCTTGGAAGCCTCGCTGCCTCGTCACATCGTACGTCTTTCTTCCGTCTTGCAATATCAAATGACGTTTTGCTTTTGGATTTCGTGGCGACTCGTCTAATGCAACGCTCCTACTCCTATAGGGCAGTAGGTGGATAGATGAGGACCAATGCAACCTACTGGGATAGTTCCTTCGAGATCAAAAATGCTTCTGAATATACTGCACCACCGGCCCCTCTTGCATCAGCGGACAGTCTGATCGCGGTTTAATTCGAGTGCCCAGTTTTCGTGATTGCTTGTTTAATGCATGCTCGATATCCAGTCCCCAGATGTGTGAAGACATAGACTCACCCCTCGCAAATGCGCCAAAGCTGATATATCGCATAAGTAAACCAAAATTGCTTGCGTGTATGGTAGTGGTGGTAGCCGTCTCCCCTCTCTAGTAGACTTTATCCTACCATATCGTGCAATCAGAATTCTCTTCTGACATGAAAGAGGTTGAGAGTAGAATCAGCTCATGTCCCTTTTGCAAATTAGTTGCAATACGTCTCTTCTATGTTGATTAGTTATTACATGCGAGGCTTATGGATCAGAGCTAGCTGGTCTCTCTGCCAACTTGCAGTCAATCCGCTGTCTTACTCAAGTCAATCCCTTGCGTCTCGTCCAGGCACCTTGTGTTAGCAGGCCTTCTCTCGCTTCCAGTTCAATCTGTCAGTGTTCTGTCAGTGGTCGCGGCTTCTTCCTGGCCTTGAATGGCTTGGGTTGTGGATTCCTGTAAAATTGGATGCGCGTAGCTGCTAATATTCGGAGAGAATGACGATTATTTTGCACAATACCCATAACGTCCACTCGTGCCTAAGCTTCGGTACGCTTACTTCATGAGCAGCATGAACCGAGTTGTCGTCCAGTCAAGACCGGAGTCTTGCAAAACACTAGTTATTTCCCATCATTTAACCACATGTAAAGCAGCTCTTGGTAGATTATGATCGATCGCAGAACAACAGGCCCGGAATAAATTTAGTCCTCCCTTGGCCTGGAACCTTGCGTCAAGAAGAATAACTCTCTCAAGTCATTAGTTGCAGCAAGACAACCTCGGCTCTATGATGATTCCCATTAGCTGAGGCTTGGCTCATGCATTTTTGCGAGCATTCGCATCTTAGAAAGACATCAAAGCGCGAGGCAACGGAGGGATGATACGACGAGGAACTAAAGCATCTATGCTGACTGCGATGGCAGGGGTGTCGCGAATCGGAATCCTTCCAGCGTGACAGCCAGACGTCACACAGATGCAGACAGTCATATTATAGGTCAGAGACCGATCCTCCCAGCATCCTGTCTGATCCTTTCGTGTGCGCACTCAGCCGTGCAGTCAAACGAACCGTTTTCAAGGGTTCATGTTTCTTGCGGTTGAAGCGGCGATCGATCGTACACTTTGTATAAATAGCGCCAAGAATCCCTCTTGGCTCAGTTCCAGATTCCCCAGATTGTTCTCGACCCGACCAAGGAAGACAAGCTTTGTGAATAACCCACCGAATATGCAGATCTCCCGCTTCACCTACACTGCGCTCTTGGCCATGGTTCTTGGCTTTGCTGCTGCTGCACCAGCTGACGATCAAAGTCTCACCAAGCGGTAAGCAGCTTTCTGTCTTCTAACAAGCCACTTGCCACGGGTCTATTCGGTCTGCATCCACTGTATCCCCGACGGGTTATAAGTTATCATTCTCATGCACTGTACCTTGCTTGATGGATATGACATATGGCCTACGAGGCAGACAGGTTTTGGTTTATACTATAATTGCTTCAACGTTTCGGAATATCTTGCACTAACAAGCTTCATTAGGGGATGCGGTGACCGTTACTTTGGTACAACCGCCCACCAGAGGTGCGCTGCCGACTGTCCAGGGACCTGCCACAATGGCGATTTATCAGCTAGCTGTTCCTGCTAGGTGACATGAAGAGAATAGGACTGTGGAATTTCCGTTGTGCGAACCCTGCTATCTACCTCTCGACTGTATTGTTCTTTAGTTGGGGGTACGGGTGTGTGTAAAGCCCAGAATATACCCCGTGACGGAGATGTCTACCTCAGTGTTGGCACAAGAAAATGTATATCATATATCATCAAGGGCGTAGTCCAGATTTGCATTGTGCTATTTTCATGTATATGACACCGGATGCGACCACAAAACTGGTTTTGGATGTCCTATTTCCTGCCGCATTGTCCTTGGTGAGCTCCAGTACAGGCACAGGGAATGAGATGAGGAGAAGGGAGGATAGCGCATTCCTACAACACTCCCTGCTTCAGCAGACGTCAATGTGTCACAGGACTCGTGAGTCTTTTCTTCACTCACAAGTAAGAAAGGGTACTCCGTCAAACGCAAACCGACACTCCCTTTCCCGCGAAAAATCTATACCCCCAATGTTCTTGTACTGACAGTGCATTCATCCTTCCGGCGGAGGTATAATATTACGACACGAGCGGTTTCCTATAAAAGTCGAGACTGCAGAACCGCATCTCGACACCGGGCCGCATGAACGATAGGACTTGCCTTTTACTTTGAAGAAGCCTTTCCGCTTGCTAGGCGGACGTGTTATATTTAGAGTAAGAGGCGAGTGCCCAAAAAATGTGGTTCTGCCGACATTTGACTGCAATGACACTTTCTTCCATACCTCTCGACTACCTCTGTGGGTTCTCGTCCCTCATAAATAGTCAGTTGCTGGACGATGGAAGTTCATTCTTCACATAAGTATAGAAAAATCTACGCATGCGATCTTGCCGAAAGATCTCAAGAGGGACGTATCACATGATAGCCGCTCTCCATGTCTAAGTCACATGGACTGGATCTGCATGAGGGCGCAGTGCGCTCTCACGATGATGTTGACCGGGCGGACATGCTGTAAGTCGTTGACGCGAATCTGTTACAACGGGACCTTCCACGATCACTATGAAGACGCGCGGACGTATTGAATAACCCCCTTCGTATCAGCTACATCATGTATCGTGACGCATTGATGGCAGACCATCCGATATCAGTAGCTCAGACATTGATAGATTGCATAGAGACAACACTAGTTAGCGCAGATGCACCACCCCGAGCGTGTGTGCCCAAATCATGCACAATTTCCGAGCCTCGTCTCCGTCAATGGCTTCCGCTGAGGCTGCCGCGACTTTGAAAATACTAGCACGCCCGATGCGCGTTCCCTTCCAATGGGCGCGGGTGTTGTGTATGGTTCCAGCTCTCGATCTGCACCACGCGGCTTCCATTGCATTGGCACTCTGACGTGCTCTGGACCACGGGTGGGTGCCCGTGTAGAGAGTCTGAATGACGGTGCGGCTGCGGGATGAGGGCAACAGATCTCGTCCACCCCATACCAGAAGGGGTGGTCATAGGAGCGGGAGACTGGGACCTTTCCGGGCAGCGATGGCGCTTCAGTTATGATTACGCGACGAATGCGATTCGCGGCCGATCCTGCTACCCCGCGTTCGCGAGAGACATGCGATTCAGAATCATCCAGCCGGACACGCGACGCGTTTCCCGTCCATGCTGCACACACTTTGCTGTCAAACCTGTGCTTGCACCCTGGCAAACTTGCTGTTTTCAGGAAGCTCGCCGGACGAACAAGCCGTATCGAGAGAACTGCAGGAGTGACAGCTGAAAGCACTTTGCTGGGGGCCAGTGCATCAAGCTCCCCCTGCGATAACGGTGTCCGAACTCTGACACGGGGGACAGTTCCACACGACGTCTCCAGCTTTGTCAATGCTGGATCTCAGAATGAACGAACAGTGTTCTGGGCGTGGCCCGTGGGGCGACGAACCTCTGGTGGACCTGAACCAAGTACCGTGTAGTCAGCGTTTCCCGGGAACCAGGACACCAGCGACAGAGACGGGGTCGGGTTCCCCTTGTGTCGGAGGAGCGCACACTAGCAGCCAAATTCCAGGTTTTTTGGACTGATTATATTAAATGGCTCGGCACTTTGCCACGCGTTCGACTTGATTAATACATATAGTATAGTTATGAACCTGGGGCCTTGGTGGATTGCTCCATCCGTCCAGCAATTGCGTAAAGTCCGTCGGTAGTGAGAGCGGACAAATTGTTCGAATGTCACCCTCCAGGCCACGGCCCCAATCATTGGCGGCTCAGGCGTTTTCGACCACCACTTTTGGCGAAAGTCTGCTGGGGGTAGCGAAATGAGAAGCCCCAGCCTTACGTTCATCTCCGCATCGACCAGGGGCAGGGGGGGTTATGAAAAAGTGGGAAAAGTCCAGATCAGCCAGGTAGACAAGGTTCACAGAGTTCGATCATCGGATAAAGATGTTTTGATGAAAGAGAACCATGCCTTCGCGGTTGGTGGTGAAGACAGACAAGCTACGAAGGGTGATACCCGCTCGAGAGTTATTGTGGAGAGCGCTCGAAACGCCGCTTAAGTTCCGAGGGTATCTACTTTAATAGGGCACAAAAGATTATGCGTCGATGCTTAATTATAGTTCAATCCAAGGTGGTATCTTGATCCGTGGCATGTTTATAAAAGACAATATGTGATGTCGCACTTTGTCAGGTCTCACTTTCACGACTTAGATTACTGGAGGTGGGAAGAGGGGGTGGCGGTATCATTGCCAAAAAACCTGATCAAACCCCGCGCTTGAACTAGTTCTGGTTCTTCATCGTCGGGAGCCTTGAAGAGTGCGCTGAAGATATGCGGCCCTGCAGCGGGACGTTGTTCGCTGATAGCGAGGCGAGCCGCGTATCTGCATGCCATGTGAATCCCTGAAGTCTATCCGCGGCTTATATACCGCGAACGTAATTAGGTATCCCATGTGCGCATACCAGTTCAATTAATGAGCTGCAGGCCGAGCTCTTCATATGGAACAGTGCTGTGGCTGCGCGCGGACCCGGGCAGGGAGATTCTTGTGATGGCATGGCAGCATTGGGGGATGGACGCCACGCTTGGTCCCTATGGTATACAAACGACAAGTCACCACGGGTATAACGCGACCAGGCAGCACTAGCAATGAGCTTATTGACACTTTCACTTCGGGGAACTGAATACCATGCACTAGCATCAAACTGTCGCTTTTCAAGTTGGTCTGTAGCTTATCAGAGCTGGCTAGCCCATCACCCAAAGACCAGTCGGTCGCTAGCTACTGCTCCCTTTAGCGAAGGCCAGCATATTATCGCCGATTCGATCGTATTATCAAGCAAAACACCTATACCGGCACGACGCTTAAGAGTTGCCATACCACCTGTCAAGTCTTTTCTCTTTAGTCATAGTAAATCTTTGCAGTGCCAAAGGTCCGTTCAACCGTTGGAATAGCACATGTCTAGTCACTGCCTGTCAAAAGCCTAGATTGTGGACCCGCTATGTCGTCGACCGACGATAACCAAATAGGCTGAGCTAGATTAAGGCAACGGGGGTGCACCAAGAAAGATCCGACGAAAGATCCGGACCACGCGCCGACCAGACCAACTAGTCTCGCGCGGTCGTTTTATTAAAATATACACAACAATGTCAAGTGGGCATTGCCTGTAGACGCCCCAGAAAAAGAGCCATCTATGACTCTCCGGTACATAGAATGCAGCCTGGCAGCCTCACATTTCGGGACCAGGGGTCCAGATGCGTACCTAAGCGGGCTCGCGGGTCGGGCTTGGCCAGAGTCCGGACCATAACGTTGACGATCAGCTTTCGACGGCAGGCCGCCTGTATCCCAGAGATGGTTTTGCCTCTTGGATGGTGGGCTGTAACCGGGACTGAGGATTCCAAGACAAGAGGTGATGGTCGTGCCAACGTGTTTCAAATCATGCAGCAGCATAGTCGTGTGCTGCCAATGTCAAAGTTTGATAGGATGCAGTGTCAATTTGAGACTGCCGTGCCATGGGAGCGCAGCCATCCCCTATTCCTGTTCAGTGGTGGCCGTCTGTCACCTGGATCCTTGCTTCCTGCATTGGCGGAGTAGCCAAAGCGCAGCGCCTTGGCGAGGTCGATCGACGTGAACATGACAAACGGGCGGCCACCGAGCCTTTCGGCAGGTCTGAAAGGAGGGGAACAAAGCAGCAATAATTCATCCCAACTATGAACTTTGCTCGCCGAGGCGGACCCTACCCACAGTTCAGGGGCACGAACAGGCCGTATGGATGAACCGATCGGGACAAGCGCGGCCATGGGACATCCAGGCACAGCGATGCTATTGGCCCGGGGAAGCTTGAATCCCTGGCTAGCTAGATTGACCAGCGCAAGGATGCCGTTGCACTGTTGCAGGCGCCTCGCGTGGGCTAACGGGGATGCAACAGTCGGTTGGGATGGCACAGTTCGAACGACGGAGCTCGAACACTGTACTCTTGCTGCCGGACGGTTCCAAGGTTGATCTTGTGCAAGTATAGGTGCTGGCTTACTATCAGCAGTAGTCCCGCAGTCTGTAATGATGCTGGTGGCTTGACTCAGTGTCGTCGCAGACGGCCTGTTTGTTGACCCAACAGACGCACTTCAATTTATTTGAGACATCAGGGTCTTACTGTCCCGTCGGCCTGAATACTGGGCAGTTGGTCCTGTGAGACCGGAATGCTTGAGCTTCCGGGTTTTCCAAAAGAGCGTAACTGACTGGGAACTGTTGTACTTGTATCCAAAGGTTTGAGCATCAACTTGGTGGTCCGGTTGCTCTTATCCACCTAAGATGTGCCTGGGCCGATACCTGCATTCCCTGCACTCTCGGCTTGCAGTTCTGCCAACCTTGTGATGATTGGTGATGTTGGCGAAAAGGCTGTGGGGGTACGGAAGATTGACCGCATTGTGGCTTGGAAGCAAACGCGGGGATCGCTGGACGGTAACGCGTTTGCTCTGGGACAAAATTTAATAAATGACGACATGGTCTTGAGAGTAATCGAATGCTGCAATTTGCTCGCAAGGCATCCTAAGATGACAGAGATCATTACGGATCGATGCCGCGTCCCTGTGTGCCTGTCCCCGCTATGGATGCGCGGCGTTCTCCAAGGAAGTCACTCACTGTAGCGACAGTGCGAAGGAGCTCCAATTGACAGCAGCCTGGCAAAGCCAGCAGTACGATGTAGGTTCGTTCATCTTCTTGGAGCTCCAGAATTCAGATAGAGTTTTCGGGAACCGCGAGCAAAAATTCATTAAAGCAACTCTGGTAGGGCCGTGATCGTCGGGTCTAGCCTGCATCGGGAGGCCCAAATAGCAATCCGTTCAGGCAAGCAATTACCTACCGTTGCTGAGGGCACTTTTATTTCGCAGATCGCTCTCTTCAGCTGGGTCAGCATGTCAGACGAGCAGACGAGCAGACGAGCAGACGAGCAGCCAAGCAACGATGCCGCCGTCTGTACGAGTGGAAAGGGGCAAGATGCGACCCAAAGAGGATCTGAGAAAGGAATCCTGAGCGCCCGAGCCCCTGAAATGGGGGTTGACGAGCTCCAGTAGATTGAGCGTTACCAGCGGAATGGGTAGGAGCTAAACATGGAGCCTTTGGACCACACGGCGACGGCCCCCGGCTAGCAGGATCGGTGGTTTTTCAGTGGACGAGACGGCGGCACGCAGTCGATAAGGATTGGAGCTTCGCTGGCCAAACTGCCCCCTCAGGGGCCCCCAGCCCCTGCCGATGCCTGTCCGCCTGTCCGGTGTTCAGGGCGGGCCAGAGGCTGACGGCGGCTCGTCCTCCTGGCCTGGTCCCATAAGAGTTGTTTTCCCTTCTGTCTCCATCCCCACAGGCTCGCTGGCTTCCTGGACGGCAGGGACAAGCTTGAAATGCGGGTTTACTGCCTTCACGCCCCCGAGGAGCTTGATTGGAAGGAGGAGCCATGGCATGGTGCACCGCCGTCTTTTTATCGCACCAGGGACCACAGGTCCGGCTTGGGAGGCACCCGGCCCAGAGCAGCTTTGGGCTGAGTGCATCGAGTCAAGTGTCTTGGATCAATTGGTGATGCTACCGCTCAAGGGATCGTCTGCGAGAACTTACACAGACTGCGCACAATCTGAGACAAGAATGCGGGTGTTATTTGTTGTGGACAAACCTTGGCCCCAGGTTCCACGGGTGCCTTGGGTGCCACTAACGTAGAGAACGGCTTGAACGGTTCTGTGTTGACATTCAGCCACAGACCGTCCAAGTCAACATCATTTCGCGACAGTGCCTCTGTTTCCGAGAGGCTTCACGTTTCAGTAGATTGTGTGTTTCCAAGCCGACAAAGTAGACGGACATGGGTCACCAGTCCCTATGCAGTGCTTAATCGCAGCAACCTGCGCTGCGGCAGATGTGCTTTCCGCAGCCCTCGTCGCCCACAGTATCCAGCACACTGGATGTTGGCTGTCGCATCCCTGTCTGCAGATTACTTGGGCACCCTCCGGGTTTCGCTAGATGCAACCCGCTTCCATGCCCACTTGCCAGGATCTCATTTCCACCGCACGGTTTGTGCCCATTTCTCCTGCTGTCTGTCTGACGAGTAGTCTCTCCGTACCTAACTGCTCTGGTCGCTCGCTCCCGGCAGTCTTTGCGAAACGCTCTCTTTTTCTCCGACCCATACACACTCTCTCGACCTTCATTCCCGCCATCAACTCACCATAGTCACTCTTTGCAATACGATTTGGTTGGAACAAGCGCTGGGAAACCCGAAGACCAGGACGACAGTCTCGCCGGCTGAGTACATGACCACCAAGCCCACAATCTGCAGCACCGAGTCCGGAAAGCCACCGAAGACGGGGTCCCCTGAACCTTTTACTGGATCAACTCAACTATACACACAACCTCGCGCTGCGATTCTGGCAGATTCACAGAAAGCGACGACCAGATATTCGCACGGCGCCCGTCGTTTGTTTGCATTCTAGAGTCCACCCGATTTTCTGAACCCGAGACGAGCCACGACCGACTCGCACAGCTTCACTGCCGCCAGCCTATTGTGCATGAACCACTGGCTTTTTGGTGCAACACAGCAGCTGCACCTGTTTGCCGGACCTACACCAGCGACATTTCGCCATTCAGCCTTCGAATTCTGTGGTTCGCCTTGGATCACATCGTCACTCTTTTTTTTTTTTCTTTCTGGCAGATGCGGGCGTAATCAATCACTCCGCTCGAGTGTATGATCGCCAGCAGGCCCCACGCCAAAAACGGTGCTTTTTTTTCTGCGGTAAACCAGGTCCTACCAGTGGGTGAAACGCACCCGACACGAGCTGTCGAAGTCAGGTATTATCACCCGCTTGCTTTTATGTTTCCCAACCAGCTTCCCTTGCTCACTTTCCATAATCGAACTGCAAGGGGCAGATGGGGGCGCAGAGCTG
The DNA here is from genome assembly GCF_022829205.1 of Neoarthrinium moseri. NCBI lineage: Eukaryota > Fungi > Ascomycota > Sordariomycetes > Amphisphaeriales > Apiosporaceae > Neoarthrinium > Neoarthrinium moseri. The sequence goes on along the minus strand of NW_026055160.1, from coordinate 193,901 downwards.
CACTCTGCGTCCTTGGTATCACTCCACGTCACCCTCCCCGGATGCGTTTCTCCAGATTCTAAAGACAGCGGGCTAACGTTATATCATTGTTTCTATAGACAGCTTATTTGGGTCTTGTTCTACGTTGCTAGCAAAGTCACACCGGCCCCCTAATCTCATTCATTTGGTTCTTTACATTCAGCCATTTCACTACAAGTTTCGGGCTTATAGCACCGATTGTGGCAGCCCCCCCACGGCGCCTGGAAATTTCGACACTCTCCCGACTCTTTCATGGCAAACAAGCATTGAACTTCTCTCAAAGAGGTGTTGAACAGTACATTCTGGCATTCTGATTCTCGGCTCCACCCAGGTCACCGTATAGCTTACCTTGGAGGCTTCTCGACAGCTGCTCCACCGCCAAGATGAACAGATTCAAGACCAAGAAGAAGGCGAAGGAGGATACCTCGGCCCCGCGTCCTTCCCAAGATTCAGAGTCATTCGGATTCAGATTTCGAAAAGGCAAGAAGTCCCAAGAAGAACCCAAACAGGAGATCAATCTGGAAACAGCCCTTCCATCCACCGATGACTTTCGAACCAGTTTGCTCATGTCCGGCCTGTCGGCGCGGTTCTCGATGCTTCGCGAGCAGGATGACCCAAATACGAAGATTGGCAAGGCCAGCGACGACAGTGTTCTCTTTCCGAAGAGGCAGTCTCGCTTGATGGATCTAGGAGGATTTGGTGCTCTGGGGGATATCGCTGAGGTGGAATCCATTAAGGCGCCTTTTGCTCGGATGGATTCCTACTCGTCGGACGCCGACTCGATTACTGGCAGCGTCATGAGCAGAGCGAAACCAACTGAGGGTAACAACCTCTTTGGAGGCAGGCAAAAGGTCTACAAGATTCCAGCTGGAGCTAAGAGTGGCGGTTTGGGAGGCCGGGTCCTCTACGACGACGATGTCGGATTGTCCGCATTTCAGAAGTGGAAGAAGGATGAGAGGGAGCGCCAGTTCTTGGACTACGACAACGAAGAGCTGTCCCGGCGCCCATCCACTGAGGAGCCCGAGACCCGACCCGAGTCGCCATTTTCCCATACCTACAACCGTAAGCGCGAGACATCGTCAACTACGTCATCTGTCCCTTCGATGGCTCGCATCTCAACGGCCGCAACCTCGGTCGTCTCGCAACAACCTGGTTCATCAGTGAAGGACTGGCCATCTACGGCTCCAACGTCAGCAAGCTCAACACCCGCATTGGAGAGAACCGTGACCAGGACCCGACGGCTATACGAGACTGGCTTAAACCATGATCTCCATGAACAGCAGTCGTCGGCACTGTCGCGCATCGATACTCTCACACGACAGCGCACCTTTGGTTCGCGGACACCTGATCTCGCGCAGAACTCCCCATCACCAACAGCTTTTGCATTCACGGAGCGTTTTGGGAGCGAAAGACGCATCCTGGCAAAGGCTAGTGCTCCTAATCTGAGATCTATGAGCCCCACGGCATCTCGTTCTTTGGCGGGTACCCCGGACCTCGGAATCCGTGTTCCCAGTGTCGCTGAGGTCAGGCCGAACTATGTTGGATCACCACCTCTGAGCCCCCCAATAAGCGAGAGCGAGGAGATCTCGAGCCTGCCGATCCAGCCCAATGACCGGGGCAAGGCTACTGCCCTTGGTGTCTTCCAGAAGCCATCCATGCCTTATGACGAGTCTCGATTTGCTCAAAGGCAGTTGCAACTCCAACAGGGCCGGGAGACACCGACACAACGTTTCCGAGCCGAATCCAACGCTTCACTTGGCACTGGAAGATCCATGTCATCCTCTTCCGTGAACCGACAGCCATATGAACCAAGGACAGACGCCTTCGTCACCACGCAGCCGTCGCTAAAAGAAGAGGCCAACTCCTCAACATTTTTCAACGATGACGATGCAGACGAGTCACCTGTCATTCCGTCCCAGCCAACTCTGGCTCCCCACCCGGCGCCTCAGCGCCCAGCCGATCGCGATCATCCAGCATTCAGAGACCCGGCAATACCAACACCACTCTCGATTGCGTCCAAGGTCAGCGGCGAACCTTCTCCCATTGCGGTGCTGCCTTCAGCTCTGGCTCCCCAATCTGGTCACTCTCCTGCAGACTCTCCCACCTTAGGCCCAACAGCCGGGTCGACTGCGGGATTGAGTGGCATGGTGCGTCAACATCTGAGAGCTGACAGTGGCGCATCTTCCATCTATGGCGCTGTCCCAGGCACAGCTGGATTTGAGTCTAAATTCCCAGAAGACTCTGAAGGCATGCACAGATTGCCTGAATTCGCCCCCAACTCCAATCCCTGGGACGCTCAGAATGGGGATGACGACTGGAATGCCTCTTCCTATGAGCCCGAGTCCCGCGCAATCAGGCGTCGTTCTGCAACAATGCCTAGTGCCAAGATCAGTGACATTCAGCCATCGTCGGTCTTCACAACGGATGCCAACGATGAAGACGAGTCCGACGAATTTGCAAGCCAGCTCGCCGACGGGGCACGCAGAATCCGACAGAGACTAACCACGTATGTTGATGACAGTCGTTCATCTTCACCACAACGGGCAGCCGAAAACGTAGAATCACCCCCTGCCCAAGCATCAACGCGACAAAATGCGCTGGGTCTTTTGAAGTCCAAGTCCAGTAGAGGCTCGATCGTCGATCGCCACCGAGAAACGGGCTCACAGTCCAAGGCCATGAAGATGCTGGGCATCGCTGAAACCGGGCCATCTGTAGTCCAGAGGAAGACTTCATTTGAGCATGCCTCGGATTCGTCACCCAATCGAGATGATAGTAACCAGCAGGCCAAGAGTGGAGCCAGCAGCGGTGATGACAGCAAAGCCGATGGTCCTGGAGAGCCGAGTGCTGGGCTTCGCGCCTTCCGACAAGCTAGGCGCGAATTGCAGAGGCTCAAGGAGATGGAGACTCAGCAACGACACCATCAGGCCCCAACAGGACCGCTACCAGAACCTCGCGCGCCAAGACTGCCTCCTTCGGAAGAACGTCAACATCGTCAACGACCTGAAGGCAGAGATCAGAGACCGCCACCGGTTACCTATCGACAGCGCGCTCCTAGCGATGACTCGCATGCGCCTGGCTCTCGGTCAGGCTCTCGGTCAGGCTCTCGAGAGCCCACACGCGCCGACCGAGACAGGAGTGGCTCCAACTCTAGTGGTGAACAGCTGAATGGACGCCCACCGCTACGTATGAGGAATGGGTCATCGCCTCCCGCAGACTTCGAACGCCCATTCGCGCCAAATGCAACGAACGGTCCCGTGGCTCGATCACCTGGTCTGCCAGGCACCAACATTCGACGTTCTCCAATTATGCCACCGCAAGGATACCCGGGCTCGTCGCCAGCCAGATTCAATCAGAGCAACCTCTCAACCAACAACCTCCATGTTCAAAACAACCGGGGCTATGAGTCCGGTCAGCCGTCACCCATCTCTCCTATACCTTCTCCCTTTATGGCGCCTAATGGCCTCCCATCCCCTCAACGCCCTCCTTTGGCCACCACCAATTCCGATGGGTCTGAGGTCCCAGGGCTGAGTGATGCCATGAAGCGACCAGTCAAAAAGCGGGATATCTCCGAGCCAACATTTGTGATGTCAACATCGCGAGTTCCTACTGTGGAGTTGCCCCCAGAGGCCGCCACGAACAGGTCACGCAGTAACAGCCGTTCGAGGTCCAACAGCAAAACCGAGCCTTTCACCGCTCCTCCACTTCCGCCCATCAATCCGAGACGTCGTCAGGACGGCTCTCGGACAAGAACTGTCTTCGGCTCGCTAGTTGGGCGCAAGGGTGAGATGGACGAGCCAAGCAATGCGAGCGCACCGAACCTGCCGCTGGCACACCGAAACCCGTCACCTACCAATGGCACCGACGAGGGACATGGCCACTCCAACGGAGGTCAGGAACAGTATAAGCCAGAGCGGCGGCGGCTCCGCCAGATGCCCGACGATGTCCAGCCCGTGGGTCCAATGATGCGAGTCCCAGCCCACAATACACCTGCCTACAACATCGGCCCTCCAGCAGCTAGAGCCGTCGTCACACCAAACCAAGGCCGTGGTATGGGCCTGCCAGGAGGCATGATCTGATCCCAAGGTCCAGCCCATCAACCCACCATCAACTATAAAACCAGTGCCTCGAGGCCTTGACGATATCACGATTGATTTCCTTCTAATTCCCGAGTGTTGTATATTACTTGCTGTTTATATCTTATAAGCTCTGGTGGGCATTTAGTGGAGTCTCTCTCAGCCTTGAGGGAACTCTTATGTAACAGGCTGGTCCCGGAGTTGGAGGGTAGTGCCGAATTTCCAGTTTAGGCGTTTCTCTTACAGACTGCAATGCAGAAATGATGGCCGGAGTGTCGTATTTTCGATTTTCGAGTCACTTCAGGCGTAACGGTTGGTGGGCAATAAAAGCCAGCTAGAATGTGTATTGCCTCCAGGCTCACTTTCTTGGCGACTGTGGCAAAGATATAAATAGTGTGGATTATCTAGTCAAAATGAGATACATGACCTCATCCCATGCCATACAGGGTCGTGATATTCGTACTGGTTAAATGACACTGCGACGAAGGTTTATGTCACTGATCGCGGGATATCCCTCACCATGTTGACACCGTCCGCACCGCCGTCGGCATTGCCGCCGGGCTTCTCTACGACACGGAATCCGACCCTCTCGTAGAACTTGACCACCTTTGTGTTCTCCCCACCGATACCGATCCACACACCTTCCCCGTAGTCGGCCCCGCTCTGCTGCACACTGTCGACAAAGCGCTCGATCAGCTTGCGGCCCCAGCCTTTGCCCTGGTACGGCTCCAGCATGTCGATGTGCATGGTGGCGCGCCAGCGGGCCGTCAGGTGCTCGTTGCCGTCGAACAGCAGCCAGCGCGCGCTGTAGGCCGTCTGCGCCATGGCCGCGACGTTGACCTTGGACAGCCGCCCGTCCACCATGCCGTCGTCCAGGATGGTCCACGGCTCGCGGTGCTCCAGGTCCGCCGGCCGCGCCACGTCGCGCGCCAGCGGGCCCTCGACGTAGCGCGGGTACGCCTCGGCGAAGGCGAACACGTCCGGGCACCCGATGCAGTACCCCACCGCCTGCCCCGCCCCGTCGTCCAGGATGTGGCACGTCGCCGGCGACAGGTACGTGTACTGGTGCGTCCACAGGTACGGCGACAGCTTGGTGGCTATGGGCGTTGATGAGAGGGAAGGCGGAAGGGTGGCGCGGCACTGTTTGGTTGCGAGGATGGGTTAGACTCTCAAGAGATTATACTACTGATCATGCTTTCTCCCAGTCTACCATTCATAACCAGCACTACCATTCACCTCTTGTGATGCCCGCTTGAGCTCTCACACAAGACTGTGAATGGCATGTGATTGAATAGCGTTTCTGAGGAGGCGGGTTGATTGTGCGGGGTGCGCTGACACTGATGCCAATGCAAGGGATGCACGTACGATGTGAGCGCAGGCCTCGAAGTCAGACTCCTCGTAGGGTCGCAAGAAGGCCATGATTGCTAACTGATAGTGGTAGCGACGGCTACTATGAAGCGACTATACCAGTCAAAGCTTTCTCCAGTCCCGTCTTGAAGGATCCAGATGAGACGCTGCGGGCTGGTGATGCCCGGGTAATATGACGTCGGCTCCCCCGATCGACAGGCACCGCACCGGGTAAGATCCCCACTTTGCCTGATCAGGGAGGACGGAAGGTGTGTTGCACCAGCATCAACCGGATTCCGTGCATGCCTCTCTCAGTATGGGCTGAGTTCTTCACTATCATGTCTCGGTCAATGCTATAATATATATACTCCGTCCGACTCCACTGCGCCGCTAGCTCTTTACTTGTATGTTTGCGTGGGATCTACTTGAAGTATGTCAAGGGCTCTTCCCGTATAAGACAGCCCTCTCTTGGAGGAATGATGTCCTTGACAGAACGAGTCGTGAAGAAGGTCATTCCTTATGCCTCATCTTGCTGGCCTCGTTGTGGGAAGAGTGTCAAGATTGGCCCCTAATACTGCACCCCGGCGCCGATACGGCTCCGCACCGAGCGACACAAGGAAGGAGAATGGTGCGGTTTGGCGATTCAAAGCCAGACCCCGACGTCCCACCTTCGGCGGTGATTGCAAAGATATGTGTAGCTCATATTCTACATGGACAAATCTACAATAATATTTATCAAGATACCTCCAAACGTGGCTGAAGTATTAGTGATGTAGCCTATCTCTATCGGTGCAAACGGCCACACGGAGCACTGTTACTGCTTTATAAATGTATCTTGGACAATAAACTTCTAAGCCAATGGATTCAACACAATGCGTACATATCCTTTTACGTCAAGGCCAAGTATCGGGCTGCGGAAACCCTCTCGAATGCAAGCGATGAATCCACATAAGGTGACGCTCTTCCACTGGCACAATCAACTCAACGACCCTCATTATCTCCATCTTCTTGGAAGAAGTTTGCAAAGTCTGAGTTGTCGAGGAATGTGGGGTTCTCGAACAACTGTGGTATATCAACGAAGGAATTCGCTGGATTATGGCTGATTGCATTGCTTTCTGTGTCCATCACCCATTGGTGAGTGATGTCTGCTGGATATGAAACTGTCGGGTTGGGTCTTTGAAGTTGCACCGGAGTGATGTGGTCGAGCGACGAGGGTATGATGGCTTGATCACCGCCAGTGAGCCCATTATCATCATCAGATAGTCCTGGACCCATGACGGCGGCTCGTTCCTCCTGAGCCTGTGTATGATAAGCGTCAATGACCATGTCAAAGCATCCCATTACCACCCTAACGGCCTGCGTGAGGATTTCAGGGTTGTGGCCATCGACAAACCCGGCGTCAGCAATGAGCCCGGACTGCCGCAGACGGGCTTCAATCATCTGTTGCCTCTCACTCTGGCGGTAAAAGACTTGTATTTGCGATGTGATCTCTGTCTGCAGATCTGCACGATATGGTGTGAGAGGTGGCGTGCAGCCGGGGAAAAGAATGCTCCAAACATCGTACCAACGAGCCTCATCCGTTCTCCCGCGGGAGCGCAGTATCCTACTAATGCTTTGCGCCTGAGCCGTGGTCACTCCATGAAATGCGACATGGCGATGTTCGCAGGTGCGTAACGCAATATGTCTGTCCACGGCAGCTTGGGTTGCAAAAGTGTCACCACATACTGGACAGTAGTACTCGGGTGCCAGGTGGCACCGATGCAAGTGCTGGTTCTCATCCTTGAGCTTCGCAAAATGGTAGCCTAAGCAACTGACATGGGTTGAGGGAAACCGCTTATAGAAGTGACAGGCGAAGCCCCTGGACGAGAGAGCGCCTCTGGCGCGCGAACGTTTGGTGGAGGGGGCTGTAGAGTCTTGATCAAACCCTGAGTCCACTTCTCCGAGAGATGACCTGTCTCTTTTGAGGGAGGCCCTCTTGGAATCGGGTATGTTTGAAGACGTGAGCGTAGCCGGCTGATTCTGCTCTAGTTCAAACGCTGTATGCAATATACCCAGAAAGACTCTGCGATGCCGCTCGCCAGGGAAAAAATACTGAAAAATACGGTATGTGGTTGAAGAGCCTTCTTTATAGTCTTTGAACTTGTAGCGGCATGCAAGTATGTCTCTACGGTGCCACGCTACCATCAGATTTTCAACAATTTCGGAAAACCATAACCATCTCAGACTCCTGGTAGCTTTCGACGCCAAGTGATCTTGCGTAGCCGCCTTGCGAATACCCAACAATAACTCTGCGCGGCTCTGGGAGTTGAACGGCTGATTCTGCCTTTTTCGCCGAAAGTGGGGGCTAGAACAGACATCTAGATTCAAGTTGTGACCGAAATCTTGGAATGGCATTCTGGTCTTCGAAATGCAAGCCATGTTGTGCGAGTCCGGCCAAGTTTGGATGTACCTGATACGGGATTATCCACGCACTGGGCCGAGTGGCTTCCGTTGGTACACAACTCGTCAACCATCTAACTCCATAAGAGCCCACGCAGTTCAATTGTCCAATCGGTTGGTTGGATCCAGGCTGGACAGGGGGCAGCTATCTCCGTCGGACTGGACCCGCAAGGGAGACTCAGAATTACTGCACGGATGCACTCGAAGGGTGGAGCACAAAAGTTCCGGACGACTGCCTATCTCAATTGTGGCCAGTCGTGATGAGTCTTGAATAAGAAGCACAGAACGCCGCGAAACTGGACCTGGATTGTTGATATCTGTGTCACCGCGAGGCTCCCAGCACACTTGTGCTGGCTTGCGATGTTCATCCTCGGCCAATGCGAACAACCAATGGCGAGGCAAATATGAGCCGACCAATCAAACCTCATGCTCCCACCCGCATTGCCATGGTTGCAAAATGGCAACAGCCAAGCACCTTTTATTACTTATACGAAGCTTGCATACTAGTGGCGCGAAATGCGTTCAGACCCGCTGTCACAAGGCTACGAAGCAGCAATATCTCTACGGTAGTCCTTCCAAAGCGATCATTCCTCACAGGGATATTTAATGCGAGCAGCTTACAGTCTGGCAATCTATGGCTCTTCCAGGCCAACCCAGGTGTCAGGGTTTGGCATTAAGAAAGCATCTTTGGCACAAACTTGAGTCGTAGTGATACGTTCTCTTGTCGCGAATGACGACCTTCGGATGTTTCATTCAAGTCAATATACTATTTATGACATACCTAACAATACAAGCTCTTAGCAGCCTCTTCTTGTGAAACTAGTATCTATCAATTTGCAGGCCTCAATTCTTGGTGAGTAACCAGATTCTTAATGTGCCGAGCACGCTAGCCTTTTTCAAAGCCAAAACAATCCAATCTGTCAGCACTACTATAGAAACAGGTTTAGTACACAAAGCTGAAGTGATGGATACTTAGCAGAAGTGAGTGGCTCCTGGTCTAGTGCGATTGATCGACAGATGCCAAGGCAGTGGTACTCATTGCACATGAAGGAAGGATGGCGGTAAATTGAAGCTAACAGGTGACGATCCTAGATTAAACCCACCGTTTCAGCCGTTGGAAGTTGGCAACCCCCTTGCTCCATACGTGACTTTTACCAGCTATTTGACCCATCTCGCAGACCTTCATCTTCTGCGGTAGCCCGGCCGAATAATTCATCACTTCCACACGTCTGCATATCCGATACAACCATAGTCTCTCGAACAAAAGCAAAACTGGCAATATTACCTCCACAATGGCCTCGGAAATCAAAAGCCAGGGTGTTGAAGTGCCAGCGGAAATTCCAGCGTGGCAGAAGACAGTCCCAACTATACACCATCTGGAGCACTCACAATCACTGCGTGTGGTATGGGCCCTCCAGGAGCTACACAACGCCAAAGGGCTGAAGTTTCACATCAAGAACTATCCGCGTGTGCAGCCCAAGAACTTAGATCTAGCAAAGGTCTCACCGATGGGGAAGGCGCCCATTCTCACCGTCGAGACTTTGGACGGAAAGCCTCTACCTGACCTGCAAATACGTGACGGTGTGATCATGGAGTCCAAGCTCATCCTCAACTGGATTTCACAGAGCTATGGGGGCGAGCTCTGGGAACAGGAGGACGATACGGACAAGCGGCGCAATATGTACTTCCAAGAGTTCGCCAGTGCATCCTTGAGTGAACGTGTCCTCTTCGCCATGATCTTTGAGATTATTGCGCAAGTGATGCCATTTCCGCTACGACAGATTCTGGGCTTGCTCCTCAACCCTTTGGCCAAGGTTTTAAAAGGTCATCTCCCAGACTACTTCGACTTCATGGAAGGGGAGCTTAGCGACGAACGACCTTGGTTTGCAGGCACTAAAATGGGAGTAGCGGACTTCTGTATGGAATATATCATGACCATTGCGATTGATCGAAGATATCTCGATGAGGAGACGTACCCTAAGATCAAGAAATGGCACGATGCCATCAGAGCGAGACCCGCGTACCAAGAAGCCATCAAGAAGGGTGGCGGGCCCAAGCATTATGATATGATCAAGTTTGGCAAATAGCCAGGAAATTATATGGATCGTATATGGGGCAAGATGATGAAAGCTTTGGATTTGCATACTCACTGGAACCACTGAAGTCTGGTCATCTTAATTGGATACTCCCATTTTCTTCTTTGCTTGATATCTCTAGATGAAATAATTGAATCTAAATATACAGAAGTTAATCAATTGTGATACTCCAGCTTGAGTCATGGGTGATTATGCATTTCCCTATGCGTGCTTCTTCTTCAGTGCGCTTTCCGTCTAAGGGTCTTGAGCGGCCGACCACGGGGTCGACTAATTGATCTCTGCCGCTTGTTGTCGGCGTAACGTTCAGGCAGCATGGAGCCATCCGTAATTGTCTTGCGTTTATCTGACCGAATGAAAGTGGCTCGATCATCCTCGGGTGATGCACCTGGCCAAGTCTTGACCCTATGCGACAGAGTGTTGGCCGAGACAAAATTAGAGTCACTGGACAGCTGCGCGTCCATCAGATCAAACAACACTATGGAGTGAATTGCAGAAAGGTCTTGCTCTTCGTTCTCCATCTCCCAATTCAGAAGTCCCTTTGCGGCGAGAAACGTGCCGACGATCTGACGACCATGGGATCTCCAGTATGTGCGAATTTTGGTGATGGCAACTTCCATTTCATCATCGTTGTAAATCGATCTTGGACATGGATTTTCAGGGAACAGAAATTGCCATACATCATGCCACTGATTCCGTTGTGATTTGTTTTGGAACATGACACTGTCTATCTGCCATTTTTGATTGTTCGATATCCCCTCTATTTGGACAGGGGATTTCGGTGAACAATTTCTGGCAATGATGTGCTGGTCGCGTGCAGCCATATGCTCAAATGTGGTGAAGCATACAGGACAGTAGGGGGACTGCTTATGCCTCAGCCATAGGTGCTGGACCACGTCGTGTATAGTTCTAAGTTCCGACGTCTTGAGACAGTCGGTATAACGTATATTGTTGCTCTTGTAGTAAGGGCACGAAAATAGGTTCTGAGATCCGGGCTCCAGTAATGAACCCTGAAAAGCTGTGGACGATGCGCTTGTCGCTGCATCTTTTCCCTCGAGGTTAGGGGGATGCGTACCCCCGTCGCCACAAAGAGCTTCATGGTTTGCTCCTGTGTCCAAATGATGAGCGACAGGACGATTATCAGCCCAATTTCGAAAGCTGTCTAATGCTGACATCACGAGCTCCTGGCGTACCCTAAGAAATGGGTGGCCCGGAGGGAGTCGTGCTTCATTATCAACATCATCCATTCCTGTATGATGATCAGTGCTTTGGAGAGCATCGTCCTGGCTGCCACTATATGAACTTTGGTTCTCAGAGTCAATGATAGTCGTGCGCTGTGCTAGGCAGGATACCTCATCCCAGCGACTGTTTGATATACTTTTGATGACCCTGATACTTGTCAAAGCCTGGGTCTGAGGGCGTGCAGTTTGAGTGTGGCCGTCTTCGTGGTCTGTGTTTTGCGTTGTTTCCGGTGAATGCTGAGTGTATCCATCGGGTGATCGCGTTTGGCAGAGGCCGAGGCAGCTCCGTTGGTATTGTGCAGTCAAGTGTGAATTCCTTTCCTGATCGCTCTGTATGTTACTATCCGTTTGAGTTGTGAATCTGGATAGTAATGCAGCCAACCCGGCGCCTCCTATACTGGCGTAAAGGGCTTCGGGAGTTCCATGAGCCCCTGTGAGAATGGCCAAGGTCTGAGGCCGTGACCTGACAAACGTACCACCGATTCTTCGGAGCCATATTCCCACTCTCTCCTCAAATGGCGTATCACTGGAGGTGGTGAGCTCCATGATAGCTTCTTCTCCTCCCATTCGCAGTACAAAACATCCATCAAACCGAAGCCCTCTATTAGTGAAGCGCATCTCGTAATCGCCAATATACGGACCCCTCGGTATTTGACTGCTTTTAAACCCAAGGAATTCATCAGGCGACTCTGCTAAGATGCCGCGGAAAGTCGTCGGCCGGTGTGAAGTCCAGGCCAAGATAGACGTATCTGTGGTATGTTTGAGAATCTCCTCTTGCAAACGTGTGAAGGCCTTACTTCCCTCCCCATAAAATAGAGGCATGCAAACATCGAATAGGCCAAGAAGAGAATATGCTATGTCCTCAACCCTTGTAGCCTTCCGGCCTGCCGCCCAGGACATTTTGTCGCCTACAGATACTTGGTGCAGTTGGGCATCACCGGCGAGTAATGGTACTGGGATGTTCGTTATCACTCCCAGGGACCGTAGAAACGGCATAAATCCTCTTTCACCAACAAAGTTCCATGAGCTGTCGTAAAACAAAACTCGGCAAGGAGCGATCAGTTCTTGAAGAGTCCAGGATCGGGTGAACCACTTGCACTTTGATAACGCCGACGTTATTGACTGCTCGTCGTACAAAGAAAGGCCTGGAGACAGATCGGCCAAGTACACGCAGCAGTTCGCAGACCTCTCATACATCTGATACATTGAATTGATCGCCTCCACCACTTCCGCGGCCGACGATTTGTCGATGCAGCATGTGTCAATCCAGCAATAGCTGAGGCCATGCTCTTCAGCGATGCGTGATACATTCTGCACCTTCGAAAAGGATCTCCTTAGGCTGTTGTCGGCAAGTCTGAAATCTTCGTAACTGGTCTCTCTTCCACCCCAAGTGTGCGACAAAATGGTGTACGGCGGACAGTCCCCCAAGAATTCTTCCATTTCCATCGTCGCAACGTTGATGAGTCTCATGGCTTGGTCGCTGCATCACGTATCTGTAACGCCCGAAAATAACAAAGAAAACAACATTGCCTCTCGGGGCTTGAAGCCCAAATGCAGGGTGCGGCTGCATTTGAAGGGCAATTCTCAAGGGTCAGTGGGGTGTCACCAACGGCGATAGGGCTGACTGGCACAGTTGTGCTGCAAGGGTCAAGCGCATGGGACATTGATTGGTCACTGACACGTTGCCCACTTTGCCAATAACTGAAGTCGCTGTGCATCAAGCAAAGGAGCTTCTTTAAAGATTCAGGTATATAATGCGTGCCGGTTTGTCATAATTTCGCTCGCAAATGCGTCTCGGGTATGTGATAGTTAAGCCCACAAGGCGGTAATAAAACATGCTCACCCTACGTATCTACCTAGGCATGATTCTTTCGACAACCCTGTAGAGCGCGTCATTAGATAAGCTTGCCCCCAGGATTGCTACGTGTATAGATGCCCGTTACCTACGGTAAAACAATGTATGGGCATGTCGTACAGCCTGGGCTATCTGCCGCGGAGGCGAGGCTGCCACCATACCCTGCGGTCACCGGTGAAATGGATGACCTGGATTAGGAGCTCTTTAAGGCCCGCACGTGCTTCAAGTCTAAGGGGAAGGTTGGACCCCTATCATCAAGCGGCTCAGGGTCCGTGACAGGTGGTTGGTGCTAGTGCCGAACGAGTCATGGCTCCCCAATGACCTGTCGCTGTGTCTGAAGCGCACAGAGATTGAGCTTTTGCATTAGCGCCCAGCTGCCATCATCTTCGCCGCCGCTGTCATAGTGCAGATCGCACAAAATCAATGGCTTCCGGTTCTTGCGTAGTGCTGTGATACCGACGCTCGCAACCATACAATTAAGTTAATGTTAGTTAATACAAGTTTAGTTGGGTAGCTGTAGAGATCCAAGCAACATGATTTGTGCTGTGCACGGACAGGTCGTATAGCGAGGATCGCGGCTGTAGACTACCCAGGTAGGCACACAACACATGATTCTTATTTCGTCATTTACTGCTGTAGGATATGGTAGCCCTCAAAGTACACGGCAATACTCCCGAAGTATACTTCTGAAGATCTACCCACTTTATGTTTTTATGGCGTAGGCTTCAATCCTTTAGCAACGACGGCCTCAATCACCAGCCCCAAAGCACCACCAAGTGCATCTCCGCCAAAGTTTCCTAATCCAGCATAACTATTGGCAAAGCTGCGAACCTCGTCCGGCTCTCCGGCTTTTTGCATATCCTGAGAAATCCTATAGTTTGTGTTCGTTACACCCCCACCCACACAGCCGCCAACCATAAACATGATAACCCACCAAACCCAGAAATGGTTCAAAAACGGGTACCAGAGTTGGGCAAGAGCAATGGCTGTCAGTGCCACCTCTATACCTGTCCATATCCAAACAATAGGTACTGGCTTAACGGCAACGAGTACGCTAAAGAGGAACTGCGCGCTGCCGTAAGCAAAGACTAGGCTTATGTCAGTATTGCACCGGCACCTCTGAATGATGGTATAAGCCCAACTTACACACAAGTTGAAATTCCAGGTCTCCTTTTGGGCCACCCTCAAATCGATTCAAGGTATGAAGGGTAGGTGCTATCCCAAAAAGACAGAAGATGGCGCATGTTGTGCAAATGATCAGAGGCAGAACGTATTGCGGCAATATTTTCTTCAACAGCATGCCCACTCGAGTCCTATTGGGACCGAAACCGGGCCTGAGCACTCTTGTGACACGGACTCCATCATTGTCCGTACTGTTTGAACCTTCGTCGGTGGGCTCACCGTTATTCGCTTGCCTGTTGGATTCAACATCACTAGAGTTCGAGGAACCCGATGGTTTTTGCAAGCTTCGTTTTCTGGACAGTTCAGCAGCGGTCCGACGCTTCTTATCAAACATGAAATACCAAACAAAAGGCATCAGTATGGTTGTAGGTAAAAACACAAGGAAACACCTTCTCCAGTCATTATCAAAGGCGCCGTTCATGAGTCCGATAAACACTCCAGCTCCGAGAATTATGGACAAGCCACTCCCTACGCTAAGCGCTATAACTGCTTCGCTAGGGAAGAACGCTGCAACGGAAAGATAGTTCTGGGTGCCGAATGCATAGACGAAGCCTGCCAGCATAGTTCCAATAACAGGACCGGTCTTGTTGAAACCAGTGGGATTGCCTAGTGGGTCAGGCAGAGTACTTATGACATAAGCCAGAGCCGAAGCCAGGGTTAACGCGATATTGCAGACGTCATATGGTACGTAACGAGCGATCATAGGGCCAGCAAATGACGAAATAGCAGCAGTGAGAGACAGACATATGCCATAGACACCAGTGATGCCCTCGAACATTTGGGCTGCCGCCGTGGTGATGGGCATAGTTGGGAGACCGACCTAAGACAACATTAGCAAGCAGTACAAACGAAGGAAGAGCCCCAAACTTACTAGAATGCCCATCAGGAAGAATGCGAGGGTAGTTTGATTGAGCTGCAATTTACTCGTCTTGAGACTGCCTTTACCACTGGTAGGACCCGCTACCAATTCGATGGCCTCAATCTTCGGGGCATCTGAATGCGAGTTAGGGTGGGTAACTGCAACAGAAATAACTTGAGCAGATTGTTCCATGACGTTGTTATGGAATCTTGACGGCGTGTGAACTAGATATTCCAGGCTCATACAAAGATGCTTTCGACAACCCAGGTAAAGCTTCAGTATTAACTCAACAGGCTCTCATATGGAAACAGTGTCAGGCTTTCTTTGAGTGACCTGCCGAATTGGGACGTCGGCGCCACCCTTGCGTTGCGACATGCAAAGTTTGGCCAATGTACCATAGGATGTGATTCGGATATGCTCTAGCAAGTGACTGGGATACGACATTGTCCAGCGGCGCAGTGCAGCCGGTGACCCCGAGATCCACTCCACATCATCAAGCCCATCGGACACAAGGGTCTGCGCACTGTTGACTGCACGCGAAATCGCATGCGCTGGACCTAACTGCCCCTATTGGCTGACGAGCCTCCGGGATTGACTGAGATTCAGGGGGTTCCACCGGAACAGGGCATGTACGGAATTGCTGACCGGGCTGCTTGGGAGCTTGTCTGCAGTTCTGAGCAGATGTACCGACCCCCTCGGAAGCACCCGACCAATTCTCTTAAATTCGAAAAGACGAAATATAAAGCCATGGAGTCCAAATCATTCTTCAATTTGCCACAGGCTGCCAGTTTCAACGGCAACGAGGAGACAGCTTTTTTTGGTGCTCCCCGGAAATATACTCGGGAAACAAATTGGAAGACTTTCAAGGAGCAGTCAATGAGCAAGCAGTCTCTTCTTGACGTTTTCGCCGGTACCATTCCCGTTCTTAGGCAGAAAGAGTTTTTGTCACGACAGGAGTGCGCTAGAATGGTTGACGTCCTCGAGTCTCACAAAATTGTAAGAATTCCCCGCTTGGCCGGAGTCGATCAACTCAACATATTTTCTCATACTTATTCAAAGGCATCTACGACCCTGAGCACGTATGGCCTCGAGTGGGATGTGTCGGTATCGCTCAGATCGATTATGTAAATGGTTAGGATGAAAGCAATCTTTACCCCGCCCTACCTGCCTTCCAAAGAAGTGACATGAGCTAAGCGATGCAATAATAGACATGGAAACATATTTTTCCTCCCTGAAGGAGGCATACTCGCTACAAGACCGCTGGAAGAATGAGTTAGGCATCGATATCGTCCATCGCATTATCCAGAGTCTCCAGAGGGCAACTGGCATGGCAGTCCGCCGTGCCCGTGAAGCTGACCAAGACTATTTTGCCGGCGTGATTCGAGCGATCGACAGCGGTATCCAGATCCACACCGAATATGCACCATTTGTGAGTATATGAACATCGCGGTCTTAGAGAGCAAGATCCCGGCCCGAAAGGGTCGATTAATAGGTTACGTTCCGGCCCGCCCCCGCCACCCGCCTCCCCACTTTATTTAAAGTTACACAACATATCTGGACACAAGGATTCGCACCGTGTTGGCTGCACATCAACTTGCACGCGGGCCGGTTCATTTTAACTGGTCACACAAACCTTGAAGAACGTCAACAATTATGCGGCCATAGACGGCCTGCAATAATTATAGAAAGAGCAAACAGTAGGATCGATGCACATAAGTCGACGTGCAGCCAACACTGAGCGAATTTTTTATGTCCACCACCTGCCTACCATCTCGGACATGGATTCGTTACTGACATGAACCAGGAGGGCAAGGGTTGGGAGATTGGCCGAATAGTAGCCCAGATGTCCTGGAACATCTTGCTTAACCCTGTTCCCGGCGGCGACACCTTTGTCTTTGACCGGCAGTGGCAGGCACCACAAGACGATCTATCTTGGCGCAAAGATTTCCCCAAGTATGCGTATGATCCACGTATGGTGGAAGGCTGCGTCTTTAAGGTTGTGAAGCCTACGCCCGGGGATTTGTACTGGTTCAATCCAAGGTGGGCACAATCATATTGTCACAATGCTCAACCCCGGTACTGACATCGGCCTTGCATCAGAAACTTTCACGAAGTGAGACCTTGTGATATTTCCAGGTTGATCACGCACTTACCGAGCTTGCATTTCCATGTGTCAAACGAGAAAGCAATGAGATGTATCATTGATAGTTATTGTAAACTCACGCGCCTTGTCAGACATAGTTGTGCCAACCCCTTGAACTCCTACTGGGCATAGAGCATCCTTCCCGAGCGTTGACCTCGGTACCCAAGGGCCTAACTACCAGCCTAACTGGAGTGCTTGACCCAATATGCCTGAGGATTGCACCAGCCCTTCAATCCGACTTCGCCCCAGTCCATGCCAAGGCCACTCTCTTTATGGCCACCGAACGGCACGTTAGGTGCCAGTTCGAAGTGAGTGTTAACCCAAATGCTTCCAGCCTGAAGCTGCTCCGCTAGACGTTGGGCATGAGCCACGTCTTTGCTCCAGACCGAGGCTCCGAGGCCGAGTTTGGACGCATTCGCACGCTTAATCACATCGGCATCATCTGTCCACTTGAGCACGGGAACGATAGGCCCGAAAGGCTCGTCGACAACGATGCTAGAGTCATCTGGAGGATTGTCGATAATCGTGGGAGGCATATAAAAGCCCTTACCCTCCTTAGGTCCCGGCTCTCCTCCTAGCGCCGTCTTCCAACCCTCCTCACCGATCTGCGAGTAGAATTTCTGCAGTTTTTCGTACTGCATTCTGTTCTGGATGGGACCGAAGAAAGCCTCAGGGTCATTGTGGTCCCCAGTCTTGAATTGTTTAGTGGTGGCGACCATAGCAGCTAAGAACTGGTCGTATATGTTCTCATGCACGAATATCCGCTTAATATTCATGCAAATCTGGCCGCAGTGGACAAACGATAGGAAGGCCACCTATTTATAGATTGTTAGCGCGTGAATTTTCTGGAACGGGAAAATACATGCCTTGGCCACGACCGAATCGATATCGACGTCGTCGCAGACAATAGCGGCGTCATTACCACCAAGCTCAAGGGTCACCCGCTTCAAAGTGCCTGCACACGCGGACATAACTTTCTTACCGGTCTCAACTGAACCAGTGAAGCTGATCTTTGCGACGTCAGGATGGGCTGTCAGTAAGGGACCAAGGCTTTCATCTCCACTTAGTGCCTGAAACACGCCTGGAGGGAAGACCTTGGCACCCAACTCGGCCAGCTTTAAAGCTGTGTAGGGCGAGTAGGGCGAAGGCTTCCAAATGAAAGTGTTTCCGGCAAGAAGGGCAGGAAGTAGTTTTCCAATGCCTAAGGTAAGTGGAAAATTCCAGGGAACGATACCAACACCGACACCGAGAGGAACGTATCGCAAGATAGCAGTCCGCTAGAGAACTTATTAATATAGGCATAAATTTGAGGCCAATAGCACAAAAGCACTTAAGTAGTAACATACATCTGCATCATCTATAGGCTTCTCTTCCTTTAGTCGTAATTTTGGCGTTTCCCGGGCCAAACCTATAACAAGGGAGAGTTCGAAGCCGGCGGCCTGGGGTGGCTTTCCCACCTCCTTGCCGAGAAGTTCGGTGAGCTCATCCTTGTTCGCCTCGATCGCATCGGCGAACTTGTTGAGGTAATCGGCGCGCTCGTCCTGCGACAGTTTACTCCAGACGAGAAAGGCCGCATTCGCTGCACTCACGGCGCGATCTACGTCTCCTTTGGCCGAAACCGGGACTTCTCCAAGAGGCTCCTCGTTGCTAGGGCATATGGCATGGCGTGTCGTGGCGGTATTCGCTAACTCATTGTTGATGATGTTGTGAAAGGTCTGAAACGCGTAAGAATCACAACAGGCATAGGGCTTGTTCGGCGTTTCTTACCGTGAAAGTGATCTTCGGGGGGACAGACATGGTGACGGGAAGTACTTTGATGAGAAGATTGAGGTTGCGTAGAGTGACTTGAGTAGTAAGCTTAGTAGTTTGGGGATGAAAAGGGAATGAGAAACAATCAACCGGGATTCAGAGAAGCAAGGGGAACTACAAATACTGTGCTCGCGGACTAGGGTAACACTTTTATGTGGGAAGACAGGAACAATCACTCTCATTGGTAGCAACTAAGGTGAGAGGGGGAGGGGTTAGGAGCGAATATTGCATGACAGACCAGCCTAGTTAACTGCTGGTGACTGGTTTCGGATCTTGGCATTGTTTCTGCATGAAGAGCTGAGGTACTACAAGAATCCCATCGGCAGGGCAGGGTATCTCCACGGAGGAGGGTAATGAAGTGTCCTAATCACTCTTTATTTCCAGATTTGGCCTACGCCACGCCTTCCAATCCCTGCTCGGCAGGACCCCTCTAGATTATATTCGCGCCGGTAGCTGGACCGTTCTTCCCGTGTCGCATCCTCCTTGGCTTCTTTCCGCTGGGTACCATATCCAGGGTGGAATATAAGCTGTACTATGGTATCAAGCCCCAAACCCACAGTAGCCTAGGTTCTTGCAAGGGGCACGGTACATCTGCTCATAACTCCACACAGGGCCTCAAAGCAACGCTGCCACGGATCAGATACTTGCTTAGTTGTTAACTGGCCATACCATTATAGTAAACTAACGTTGCCTTCACTTGCACCAGCGAGGTGTCTGCTGAACCAAGGTTGAGCAGGGGTTGCCAACAAGGGAAAGATGGCCTCACGTATGTGCGGACTTTTATGTGATAATTAGTTGAAATTAATTTGAAACGCATCTCAGAGTTCGCGTGCTAAGTAGTACTCTATGTATCTTATAATACACCAATATCCTTGCGTTATTAGCTGCAGAGCGAGTGGCAAGTAATGGGCCGGCGTGTTTGGAAAGAGAATCGGTATGTTCGCGATTTCAACGCCACTTTGATTAGTGAATGGTCACCGCGAATTTTAGTTTCCACTTAGTTTCTAGGTGCGGATTTTTCCCAAGATCCTACAGGTTGAAGAGATTATATTGTAAATAGATCTTTTTGTGCATGTTTACCATGGCTATATTATAGCAGACGGCCTAAATCACAGATCTGCTCCTCTGATACTGGCTTCGCGGTGAGATAGGACGTGACTTGGCAGACCTACGGCATTAATGATCGCTAAGCTCAAGGCATAGATCGGAGACACGGAGAACAGAAAGGCAGGTGCAGAAAGACGGGGCGATTTGGACATTTGGACAAGGAAGGTCATACAACTCGTTCCTTATCACTGAATCCATCTTTGTCGTTCTAGAAGAGCTCGGTAAAGGCAACTTCTAGGGTATTTCAACGGATACTTGGTTTGCCGCAGTTAATAGTGATTTCCTTGGCCAGTATGACTTCCTTTATGGATCCAGCGATGCGAATTGCGGAAAACAACATTGGCCCAAACTACTTGCTGACAATCTGCCCCGAGGCGGTAACGCGGATTTCATTTTTTTTAGAGCCTACTGAGCAAGTATAAGTGTGTTGGCAAGCAGAAGGCCAGAGTAAAGTTCGCCAAACCCGTGCCGTTTGTTGAAGATTAACATTCAAACTCGCAGGTACATTGGGTTGTGCCTTTGTTGGTAATGACAAGTGTCTCGACTTCTCCATGGGATTTGCCTTCAATTGTATTTCCCTTGTAAATACAAGTACAGTCGCCCAGCGTCACTGATTTCGTTTTCCACTGAACGTCGTCGGCAAAGCCACTCTGTTCTTTGGGCAACGTGAGGCCACCCAGCAATATTGGGTTGCATACTCTGCCTCCGTATGCGCAGCTTTTCCCACTAGAGAACTCAAAGCCAGTGGTACTGCCAAAGCTCTGCTTTCCGTGACCCTCAACATCGTTCTCCGTCTCGGTGTAGCCTGTAACGGAGCAAGTATTTGCTCTCAGGCCGAAATCAGTCGTCGAACTTGGCAGAGCAGAAGCGGAACCGATAGCCAGGACCGCAATGGAGGAGATGTGAACGGCACGCATGGTGTTTTGCTTGAAGTGGTAACTCAATGGATAAAGATAGGATCGAAAGGGGGTTACTAGTGATGTGCTGATATGCTTAAGTTAACGGGCGTCAACACTAACAATAGAGGTGGTCGTCATCTTGTATCCGTCGTCATCCCCGCTGGTCAGAATCCCAAGCACTTGCGATGCCAAAAGTCTGGCTCACCAAATCCAGGAGGATTGATGGAATCTCCTCTTGTATCGCTTGTGGCAATAGCCAAGATCTCTGACATCCCGAGGGAGTGCGGCCGAGATCAAAGGTATTTAAGAATGTGTTGATCTCCAGCCCAGTTGAAGGACAGCAGGGTATCCATGAGACATGAGAACGCTTCAAATCTTTCATTAGGATTCCGGAACTTATGATAATGTTCTCAATCTAAAGACAGGGGGCAAATTTCACTCCTGTCATACAACACCCCTGTCCATGTTGGTGGCCACAGGGAGCAGAAGGATGGGCGCCATGTCTGATGCTATACTTCACCTGAAGCTGTGCACCCAAGTAAATAAGTCAACTGATTTGGCGTTGTATCGATTGCGATGATATCTTTTGGCTTTAGCTTATCCACCATTTGAATACATAAAATATACAAGATAGTCTATGGTACCTTGAAGCACAGAAACCTAAACTTCGTCTTCTGAGACCTAAATAGATGCTTCATAGACTACTGATTGTCATCGAGGCAATGCTAGAGATTACATTTAGGATTCTAAAATAGTAACAGTGGCGGTATGTTATCTGCAACCAGTCACTCAGATCATTTAACAGGCAATCCTACTTCGTCATCACTTGCATCATATATCATATCATTATGTGCCGCAGCTGCATGCATGCGGCAACGTCCGTAAATGGCCTCAAAGTAGTCTAGCAAAGGCAGCCTTCACTAACTGAAATATCGGCAGCTGCGTGCAACAGGTTCATGTCAGCTTTTATTGAGGTTTCGTACGTAGGCTTGAGCTTCTTGGGGAGGGGGTTGACAGTGCATGTGGTAAGTCATATTCCAAGGCAAGGGGAAAGTACTCATTTCCTATTGCACTCGTGTACGGCGACTAGTTTTTCGAGGTGGCATCCTTAGTCTGATTCAGTAAGAAGCGGCAAGAAGCCAAAGACTTCTCAACGTCACCAAAAGGTGCAACGCAAAGAGATATATTATTACGACACTTTCACGCATTCTAGCCCGGTCAATGCGTCTGCTACGTTTGAAACTGTGCGAACGATGAGTGTAGACTTGCTATTTAACCTAGCCACTGACCCATGGTGACAGACTATAATAGCCCCGTCAGCGCAGGCACCTGGTACATTCTTCAACTCCTTCGGCATCCCCTCCATTGGTATCATCATGCTGAATTCTTGGATCACGTCAACTTTCTTAACCTCATCTCTGATTATGATAAACAAATGGGTAACAGAGGCACAGGACCACTGAAGAGCAAGCTTGGAGAAGAGGGAATGAAAGCCACATCGTCCCCTTCGACTAAGCAGGAAAGGACTTGCCGCTTGCCCAAAACTACACAATCAGGTGCACTTTCTTCGGTTACACAGCGTGTTTTTTTTTTTTTTTTTCTTTTTTTCCTAATTTGTTGCAGTCGAGGGAGATAAGCCTCTTCATCAGAACTCGGGGCTTGCATACGATGGACTGCGCGTGGATTTTCAGGGAAAAGATACGGTTTGGACCACGTAGATGCATAATTGCAGCAATTGCAGCAATGGGTCATTGCACTTTATCAACGTTTTGCACTTCGGATTACGGGTTTTGTGGGGTCGGGCGGGATGCAAGCACTAAATCTAGCGCATGGCGGTGCGACCGTCGTCCAGTCCACCCACTAGGAGGCGCAGTATATTCCATTGCTCCGCCTTGCACCCACCAGCTTCCTGAAGGATTGCAGGAGACAGCTAGTCAGCCCTGCTGACTGAAGTGGAACTCAGACTCAAGGCAGCAGGATATGGAGTCTTGATTTACCCGTCGGCAAATCTGGCATTCAAAATGCTGGCTTTGCCTCTCCAACGACACCCGAAATCATAGTCTTGACGTGCGGTCAGACGAGATATCGAATAGACCCGATGTCGGATACTTCCAGGCAAACGAATAAACCCCCAAACGAGTCGCACGGTCCCGTCAATGTCCTAGATACTGCAAAACCCTCAACTGGGAACGACCTGGTATCGCATCGAGAATCGTCAACTCGCATCAGAATGCAGCCGCAAAGTAATAACGTCCCAAGCGGGGTTTCCCGTAAGACGAGCGACGATATCAATACCGTCGACGTCCACATTTCGCCAATGACCTTGACACGAACTGCCCTCGCCGCATTGAGCCTGAAGGCGATGTTATGGGCGCACAACGAGATCGGCTGGGGTTGGCATTTCGTGCAACACAAGGTCCTATTTCTTCTCGGCTGGACCATCTTCGCGTGGAATTTGGGTCTGACCCTCTACTCAATTTATTCGAATATACTGCCATCCAACCAGGCTTTGGCGTTATCGCCTAATGGCAGCGGCTTCGACTCGGACCTAGAAGAAAACGAGGAGCGGGACGAGAGGAGACGCCGACGGTCCCGTTGGGTACGCGCGCTTATCGACAATGCCCTGGCCCTGTTTACACTTCTCCTACTGTTTCTCTCCATATTTGTATTCCATCCCCGTTCCTCGGACGTGTCCAAGTATATGCGCCCCGATGTCTGGGTGACGCTAAGGCCTGGTACAATAGCGTGGATATCCTCTTTAATGTAAGTCGGAACTATCATCCTCACCTTTCTGTTTCATACACTGATAGATGTGTACATCAAAGTGCGCTTGAGTTGCTCGTGGGATTTTCCCAGACGTTCGAGATTGTCGAGAGACCAGTCATTAGTCTTCGACTGGGGGCCAAACTACGCGGCATCCGCGATAGTGAGCAAGGCCGCATCCTGATATAAGTCACTATTATCAGAATTGGTGTGAGATATTACAACTCAAACGTTTGTTCCTCATGGTCCAATGGCTTATTGATCTATCACACCGGATGTCAAAATTATCACAGTCATTGCAGACAACTTGCGCAAGTTGCACGCACAAAAAGATTGTAGTTTCTCTATAGTAGTTCATTCAGTCTTATATTTGGCCTTGAGATTACTACCATTCAGAAAATACCCCAAAAATGAGTTCATGCCGATCTTGTGACTCTGATTTATTTTAAGGACATGTATAGCCGGCAAGCCATAAACACTCTGGAAGAGTATCATTCAAGCTGAGCGTGTCGCCCCATCTGCAGCAGTACCAAGCAAGCTGCTCTCCTCATCAACGACAGGGGACTTGGCTGGCAAGGCCTGAACTTTCGTTTTCTGCAAACTGACCCAGACTGCAGCCCCAATGATCAGTGCGCTTCCCAGTAAGCTCCAGCCGGCGGGAACGGTGCCCCATACCACCCGTTCAATGATTAGTGCGAAGACCATTTGTGTGTACTGAAAGTCCATTAGAATTTGCAGACGATCATTCTGGCTGCAAACAAACTTACAATGAGGTTTGTCGCCCGTCCTGCCTTCTCCCTCTGTAGTCCTTCGGTCAAAAGAAACTGCAGTAAAAAGCCAGCCACGCCTATAGCAACAAGCAAGCCCCTGTACGAATCAGCGACAGAAACATGGTGCGCTGCATGTTCCACTCACCATTGCGCGGCATTCTGCGGGACCTTGAATTCCAGGTCCGGGTGTATCATGATGATCAAGAACGAACCGACGGTCGCAACAGCAGCAAAGTAGTTGACGCTGACGAGGGAATGCGCTCGCTTGCCGATGACGCGAATGGTAGAGTACGCGGTAGCTGCACCGAACGAACCCAGCACCGCACAAATGACTGCCACCGACCGCTCAGCCGGCGACGCCGGGACAGCAGGTACGAGGCCCTCCGGTCGGCCGGCCATGAATAGAAGCATGGCCTCCCCGTCTGCGCCGCCCTCTGGAGATCCTGGTACCGGGAAGAGGAAAGTCGGGCGCGCAATGAACAGAACTCCCACGAACGCAACGATTCCGGCTAGAGCCTCATTCAACGTGAATGGTTCCTATATGTGAGAGCGATAAGTGATTGCAATACCATAAATGCGGACATTGAGCATACCTTCAGGGCGACAAAGCAGATGAACGCTGTCAGAGTCGGGACCAGGAAGCTGATGACGGTAGCATCGGATATGTTGATATAAGCCAGCGCGTCTGCAAGAGCGCATCAGCCAGGAAGACCAACCTAGATATAATACGGCCTAGACCACCTATCACACTTACAATACGAGCAGAACAAGCCGAAGAAGCCAGCGGCCCCACGGAGGACGAGAAGACCCCTCACGCCACGGTTTCCGAGTGGGAAGTCGGGGACCTTCTTGATCCACATGTATAGCGAGCCAAGTATGGCGGTGGCAAGCATGCGGACGAATATGATCTGCAGGGCGTGGAACTTTGGCTCGAAGCCTGTCTCGAGCAGCCTCGTCGCCATGGTCATCTTCCCCGGCAAGGTCAGCAATTCCGCCGGACTCTACCACAAGTTTTCACGGAGATTTTCTTTTACCAAGGATCCAAATAGCTGAGCCAGGAAGACGAGGAGTAGCCCAAAGTTCCTCTCGTAAAAGCCCTTGAGTCTCGGCCATGATGACTGCCGAGGCTCCGGTTCGGCAGCATGCTCCGGTTCCACATCGCGGAGTATTGGTTGCCCATCTGATGGCGCAGAGCTTTGGGCGAACGGCGACGTCTGTTCGCCCACTGAAGACTTCACCGTGCCATACGCCATCGTGCTCGGGCCTTTGATATCGATTGGGTTATGGAGTCAGGATGCCGATAGTGGGTTGGTCACGCGCGGAATTTTTTATCCCCTGGCACTAGCAATAGAGTGGAGCCGAGCCGGCTTCGGCTTTGGGGAAGCTTAGTGACCATCGGCCGGCCTGCCCGACCTACATATTTACTATATACAAATAATGCACGGGGTTCTCGTCCGTTCGTCTGCAGTGCATTTATTTTGCAGTTTCGGAAGCATGGAAAAACGCAATGTCCCGCGCCTCGCGTATAATACGGTATCAACCTTCTACCAAATAAACTCAAACCCAAAACTGACTTTAGAAAGAACCTCGTATAGACCTCCTGGTATAACTTGATGGCCCGGCAAAGAGCGTCTTTGGGTATGATATCATAATGTTTCCGCGCAACATAAATAAACCAAAAAAAGAAAGAAGAAAAAAATGAAGCAAGGCATTCCAATGTTATCGTCCCTTAACGATGCGTTGCAGGATAGACCCGGCGTCCCACTTGCCATTCAACGCCCACTCCATGCTTAACATGTGGCAGAACTCCACATCCGACTTGGTCAAGTCTGTTGACACTGCTCCTGACTGCGTCTCTAGCTCCTGGAGGATCTGAAAATAGATCGAGCCCTCTGGGTTGCGGTCGCTCCATCCTGAGTGGTATACATTGAAGTAGTGCGAAAAGTAATGACCAACCACGCAAATCCAAATTAGGATCGGCCGAGCTTTTCTTAGAAACTCTTGGCTTTCCACATCTGTTTTCAGGTACACCTCGAGCGCTTGGGTTTGGTACACCCATGAGCGGAAGGCCTGCAGTTCTTCCACCAGGCAGGTAAGTAAAGTCTCGTAAGCGGCCCTCCCTGAAATAAAATCCATGGTCGGCGCTCTGAGATACATCAGTGCAGTGACACAAAGAGCCCTGTCGAGTGACGGTGAGCAGCCCGGTACCGTTTCCACATGTCCATTTTCTGCATTAGATCTCTCGACAGAACCAGACGCCTGAAGCCTTGCCTCTGGCTGGA
Organism: Neoarthrinium moseri; assembly: GCF_022829205.1. Classification (NCBI taxonomy): domain Eukaryota; kingdom Fungi; phylum Ascomycota; class Sordariomycetes; order Amphisphaeriales; family Apiosporaceae; genus Neoarthrinium; species Neoarthrinium moseri. The sequence goes on along the minus strand of NW_026055160.1, from coordinate 167,021 downwards.
TGAAATCCGGCGAAGGAAGCAATTCGTGTTGCAGAAAGTACCATTCTTCAAGCAAATTGTCCGGGTCTCGCTTCTCGGCTATTTCCCGTCTTCGGTACAGTTTGATCGTGTTGGTGAAGATACACACCGCAATGATGGTGTCTGCGACATCATTGCTAATCTCGCATCGGCGCATGACTGGCCGTAGCGTGGAGATCATGGAAAGAAGTTGCTCGGTTGAGAATGCAGGGAGAGGAGCGGAGAATCGACGATTGAATGGTAGGTGGAGCGGCGACCTGAAAGTAATGGCACCCTCGATATCGCAACTTCCGTCACACGCCATGAGCTCCTGAAATGCACGCAAAGGGGTACAGGAAAGGGGTCAAAAGCAGGTACTTACTAATGCAGGATGCTGCGAGAGAGATGACTGAGCCCGCTTATGCCGCCGGTTGCTTGCAGGTATTGTTTGAGACCGCTCATGTGAACCCGCCAGCTGTCAAAATCACGGAGAAATATCTGAGTAGGGTCATGTCAGGTGCGGGTCTACGATGGAACACGAGCGGGCTCTGTGGGATTAGAACGTACTGCAGCTATTACCATGGACGCGATTGAGTGAACCTCGCAGAACCGTCGGCGCTCATCTCTTTCGGACGATTTCAAGCTAGTGCCGATGAGTTGACAGGTCTTGGCGATCTGATCGATCACGGCATCTCGTGGCGTCGTTCCGTGCATGGTCATGTCCATGACATGACCCATCATGATACCGGTTTGCAGGTTCACCGGATCTTCCAACTGGAAGGATTGCGGTATCCGGTAGGGATTGTATTTCATGATCCCTTTGGGCATTTCGGGTCAGCAATATCCCGTTCAAGCCCGGCTGTAGAGCATTGGAGCTTGCAAGACTAAGCTCTTTGCTCCTCAAACTTGAACCCAACATGGTAGGGGAGGAGAGTCCTGAACTGAATGTACATACCGTATCCTTCAAAAACATACAGGAGCCGAGGCGCCATTGACACGAGGAGACCGAGATATTGTTCATTTTCAGCGTAGACAAACGAGGGCACGGACACGGTCCTGAACTCGACCTGCTTTCCATCATCAGTCGTGAGGGCGAAGTGACGCTCTCCAAGAGTTGGTTGCTGGCCGTGTTCGGTAGGGAACAAGAGTTGAGGATCGACGTAAGCAGGTGAGCCAGGGAGGTTTACCAGGTGCCCGGGTCCCACCGGCACACCCACCAATGTTTCGGGTGTCTGCGGGCGTGCAGGCGAGGAGGTACTGCTTGTAGCACCCTGGCTCGGCCCGTAAGACGGAGGAGAGGCCGACTCGTGGTCAAGGCACTGGGCAGGGTCCACAGGGTCGGACGAGACAGCAGGGCTTGGGGTCTGGCTAGACTTGCTTCTTCGGCTCCGAAGGGGCCTGAGGCGCCGGTGGATGGGCTTGCTGTTGGCCATAGTGCTTGGGCGTGCGCGCCCCTTGGGCCCTTGCTCGGCAGCAAGCACAGCGGAACCTTAATCTCAGACGACGGTCAACCGGTGTGCGAGCCTCGGGAGATCAGGTCATGCAACGGAAGCCGGTGTGGCACAGCCAACAGTTCGCCGTGGCCTTGGGCGACGGAGTTTGCTGCCCTCATGTATGTAGGTAGGTAGAGTGAGGGTTTGGCGCTGGGCCTGCGGTCGCGTTCTGTCTCTGAACCAACAGTTCCAGCCCCCAAACCCCGCTTCGGCAGGCTGCGCTCGGTCCGAGCCTGCCATGTCCATCTCCATCGGATGGCATCTCAAACAAAAGAAAACAACGATGCCAGAGCCTCGTCAAGACACCCAGGTGCTAGGTATAAGCAACGAAGACGCCAGAGTAGTCGCCCTCGACACATTCTCCAGGCCACCTGGGGCTGAGCTAGGTGTTTTAGTGCTCCCACGGCCAGCCTAAGTGCCCCCCGCCCGTCAGCAGCGCGACTCGGCCCGGGCGTCGCCTACCAAAATAGGACAGCCGAGGGGCCGCTAGGCTAAACGCGGCGCGGCTCCATAAATCCTGGAGCGCAAAAGCCCAGACGGGCCGTCTGCCAACCCACCCCCTTCGATGCACCCTGCACCACCCGAATGCACGGGAGGGAGTCGAGCCCTATGGCGATAACACCCAAGTCCTGCGAATCCGGAAACGAGTTTCGCCTGATGCGACCCTGGTCCGCACCGTTCTCAAATGCACCTCACTTCCAGGGGGGGTGGGCAAACAGCTTACTGGCTTATATCACAGGATGAATACATAGTACTACGGGTCCAGCGGAAAGTCATCAATGCCTCCCTTGTTTGTACAAACGTTTTCTCGTGCCGCGAATCGTTCCAAAGGGAAAGGTTTCTCCTCAATGCCACCCGCCACGACCACCTGGGTATCCCCAGGTCCCAAGCACAGCGGCTCCCCCTTTCGCCTGCTGTCGTCAGAGCTGCTTGTATCGACATGATGAACCGCCACGAGTTCAACCATCTGGCTTGCTGGGCGAAGAGTCACTGACACACGTGAGGAATCTTTTTAACTTGTTCCCGAGTCTATTGACGACCTGAATCTAAGATCTAATTACTTTAGACAGCCCCTCCATTATATACAACGTCTATGTACCCGAAAAGCCTTCATCAATGCATACAGTCAGCATGGGTGGGGGGCAAAAAAGAGGGAGTGAAACTGCTCGCTATATTATGCGATGTTGCAGTATGCCTAGAGAGTCCTCTGAGTCTCGGCGTAAATCTCAGTGACAAGGGGGAATGGGAAAGTGTTCCCCATGATACTTCTGAAAGCATAGTGTGAAAGTGGAAAAGAAAGAGAAATGGAGATGAGGGGAAATGCTTTTATGACGTGGCTGTCGAGGTCTCGCCCGCCTCGCCAGACTTCTGCTTCTCCCCACTTGCGGCAGCTTCGGCTGCGATCTGGGCCGACTTCTTGGGCTTCTCTGCCTTCTTGGCGTGCTTGGGCACACGTGTGAGCCAGTAGAGGAAGAGGGCGCCGAAGATGTTGAAGATGATGTAGGCCCAGAGGATGCCAAAGTTGCGCCACCGGTCGGCGTACGAGGACCCGACGCTGCTGAGGAACACGTTGGTGTCCTTGACGGTGCAGTAACTGCAGATGTCCGTGGCGTTGTCATCCCGGAGGTAGCCGCCCACGTTCTGGATGTAGGGCTCCATGTACTCGTAGCAGGTTTGGCCTTGGAGGGGCTCAAACTGGCGGTATTCGTTGTCGGCACAGGTGACCTCCGTGTTGGCAACGGCAGTCGACAACATGGCAGAGATCAGATACGTGAACGGGCTGAGTCTGTACATGAAGATCCAGAAGCGGGGGAACGTGTCGGGAGAGGCGAGGACACCACAGAAGATCAAGCACAACATGAAGAGCAAGTTAGCAATGTTGCCACCAGCCTCGGCAGTCTCGAAAGCGGCGATGATCATGTCGGTAAAGGTCGACGTGAACAGGAGGAAGACCCAGAGAAGCAGGAACATCAGCGCTCCTCGCTCCGTCTCCTGTCCGGCTGCGATGGCGTTCTGGTTGAGACCGACGGGGTAGTACCAGCAGACAAACATGAAGACGGCCATGAGGGTGTTCCAGGGAAGTTCCACAATGATTTGCGAGAGCATGAATACCTTCCAACCATAGACCTTGGACGGCCGCTCACGGACCTCATACAAGGACCGCTGAACGACAAAGTGCGGCATGGTCTGCTGGACGAGTTGACCGAAGACGGTGAGAAGGTTGAAGATGGCGAACATCTGGTTCTGGAGACCCTGGACCGAGTTGGGGGCTTTGAAAAAGACGAAACCGATAAAGAGGGCAACAAGGATGCAAAGGGCAGCCTTGGAGTAGATGTACGATGGAGTTCGCCAATATTGCTGGAACACACGGTAAGAAACCTCCTGCAGCTGAGTGAAGAACGAGGCGGCAAATTCGCGGTAGGAACCCCTATCTTCAGTTGCAGGCGGCTCGTCCGAGGCATCATCCTTCAGGCGCTGGAGCTCAGCCTGGACTTGGCTGTACTCGGTGCTGTCGCGCCACGTCTGGAACCAGTCGATCTCGGTGTGGCTTCCAGGGGCGGCGCCGATGGCGTCCAACATCCATTCAGCCGGGTTGGCATCTGCGGGGCAGGGAGGCGCGCCGTGACGTTCAAAGTAAGATGTCATGGTTTTGGAGTTCTCGCCAATGTCACCAAAGTAGACAGTGCGACCACCCTTGGCCAAGAAGAGCAGACGGTCGAAGCGCTGGAACAGCATAGCGGAAGGTTGATGGATTGTGCAAAGAATGGCTTGACCAGCCTTGGTCAACTTCTCAAGCAGGTCCAGGATGGCCCATGAGGTTTGAGAGTCCAGACCAGAAGTGGGTTCGTCGACAAAGAGCAGCAAAGGGGGCTTGGCAGCGAGTTCAACACCGATGGTAAGACGCTTTCTTTGCTCGACGTTCAGACCCTCGCCCAAAACACCGACAACGGCATCTGCATATTCCTCCATGTCTAGCAGCTTGATAACTTCGTCGACGTATGCCAACTTCTCCGCACGGGGGACATCGGCAGGCTGACGGAGGAGGGCGGAGAAGTTCAGGGCTTCGCGGACAGTGGTGGTAGCCAAGTGTAGATCCTGTTGCTGGACATAGCCAGTCTTACGCTGGAATGAGTTGTCGCGGAGTCGTCCATCAACAAGCATCTCACCAGTGATCACACCCATGGTAATGCGACTAGCCAAGGCATCCAGAAGCGTTGTCTTTCCGGCACCGGAAACTCCCATCAAGGCCGTCAATGTACCGGGCTTCACCCATCCGTCAACGTTGTCCAAGATACGGCGAGGCTCGCCCTTGATCTTAATGTCGTAGCACACATTGTTCCAGTGGAAGACACTCGACGTCTGCTGAATAACAGCAGAGGTATCCTTGTTGGCGGCAGCAGTGGCCCTCTCGTTCGTGGCGGTGGGACCAACACGCATCATGCCCTCTTCCGCATCGTCCTTGGACTCCTTGAACTGTGCTGGCCTGTAACCACGGCGGAAGACGAGGACTTCACCCTTGGACTTCTTCTCAGAGACCAGCTCCGCGGAAACCATGTAGGTGAACAAGAAGAAGATGATGAAAGCAATGGTGATACCCCAGTTTCGCCAGCGGTTCCCGTTGTAGTACCGGAAGGCGCTGTTGATGTATGCTTCTCCATCCACGAAATCGCTACCTGCGACAGAGGCCACAGCACTGCAGACATGGTTCATGGGGCCAACATTCGGGTAAGCCAGCAAGCTAGGCACGTATTCGGTACACAAGAACTGTCGGCCGGTGAACTCGTTTGCCATGAGCGACTCGAAGGCATAGCCAAGAGGGTCGAGATAGTTGATCCAGCGACACCAACCCAACATGTAGTCGATAGGAATGACGAAACCGGTAAAGATGACGAGTGCCAAAATGATGATGGCTGCCGGTACCATGGCCTGAGAGAGCGTTCGCGAAGCAGAAGCGATTGTCCGGAAAATCATACTCATGGCAAGGACGACGGTGAAAGAGATCAGCAGGAAGAAGAAGAACGCGCCGGGCTCCCGTCGAAGGTTTGTCATGAAGTAGAGAACCAGGTTGTAGACGATAGTGTTGAGAATCTTGTAGGGCATATCCGTCAGCATGGATGCCACAGCTTCTGCAGACGGATGGTACATTGCGTAACGACTTTGCTTTTCGACAATTGGACGTTGGGCGTAGAGCGTGAGGATTTCGAGAGCAGAGGAGAAGGCGTTCGTAAGACAAGCGAAGAAGAGCAAGGCTCCTCGTTGGAAGAAACTAGACGTGGTGGGTTGCAGGTTGTAGAAGACACTACCGATGATGAGACCCATGACAGTATTACCAATGAGCGAACCAACGGTCAGACTGGGGTCACCAATAAGTCGACGGAAACCGCGCCACAAGCAGAGGTTGATCTGCTGCACGTATGAGAGTGTGTAAGGAGACTTGGCACGCTGGGCCTTGGCCTGAGCCTGGCGCTTGTTGGCTCGGAACACCTCAGCGTCAGGGCCGTTGAGCGGGTGCTCCTTCTTGTACTCCTCGATCTCGACCTGGAGGGCCTTGTACTCGGCGCTGTTTTTCCAGGCGAGAGCGAACTCATCGGGCGTGCGAGGCGCCTTGCCCTCGAAGCCCTTGCGGACGATACGCTCCAGGGGACTGGTCATGGAGGTCAGGAAATCAGGCGCAGTCTGGCGGGCCGGGCATTCGAAGCCGAGGTTGATGAAGTACTGGCGGGCTTCCTCGGCACGGCCAAAGTAGATCTGACGGCCTTCGTAAAGCACGAGTGCCTTGTCAAAGAGCTCGTAAGCGCTCTGAGGGGACTGGTAGATTGACACGCAAGCGGTGGAGCCGAAGAGCTCGGTCTGCAGGCGGAGGGTCTTGCAGAACTCGACGGCGTTGGCACTGTCGAGACCTCTGGTACTGTTGTCCCAGCACTGGAGGGGCGCGCGGCTCAAGGCGGCCTCGGAGATGGTGACACGCTTGCGCTCACCTCCCGACACACCGCGGACATATTCGTTGCCAACACGGGTGTTGATGGTGTGGGAGATGCCGAACATGGCCATCGTGACGTCCCTCAGGTGGTTGGAGTATGTGTTTCGGTCAACTCCAGCCGGCAACTCTCGAGGCGCACGGGCTCGGGCCGCGAACGTTAAGGTTTCGCCAACAGTCAACATGGGGAAATGCACGTCAACCTCGGCGGTATAGATTGCCTCACCCTTGTGGTGTGAGTGCATCTCCTTGGCCGTCACACCTTGTGTCATGTCAGCATATTTCCGAGTATGTCGCAGGGTACAGCAAGTTATTGCGACTTCCTGGCGGCGCACTCACCTTGGTAGTTGAAGTAGGAGTTCTCATCCACATAAATTCCGTTGGTCTCTCCGGAAATGGACTTCAGAAAGGTCGAGCATCCAGATCCAGGAGGGCCCAGCACGACCAGCATCTCGCCCTTGCGCACCAGGCCGTCGAAGTTGCGCAGGATGTCGATCTTTCTCTTCTTGGCCAATCCCACAGCCTTGCGCGCCAAGCCGGCGGCTTCGAGCCAGACGTTCGCGACGTCCTTCTGGTAATCAGTGGCCTGACCAAAGCCGTGCACATTCAAGTTCTGGAAGCAGACACCGGCCGAACGAAAGCCGGCCTTGTCCATCTCGACGACGGACTTTGCCCACGTCCGCGCATTGAAGTTGGGCGAGGCCGGGTTCAGGGGCGAGTCCTCGCCGGCGTCGAGAAACGGGTTGCTGCCATGGGCTCCGGTGGCGTGCGACTGGGTGGTGTAGCGGCGGGCCAGGGCCTGCACAATGGAGGCGCGCCTTTCCATCTCATCGGTCTCGTCACCGTCCTGGGTGGAATCCGACTCGGGGGTCATGCCCTTCTCCATGGGGGCGCCGGAGCCGGTGTGTGGGCGCGCGGCCGACTTGTGCGACTTGTGTGACTTGTGCGACTTGTGGGAGATGGTCTTCTCCAGCGGGTTGGTGTCGTCGTCCATCTCCTCGTGTCGAGGCGAAGCTATGGGTGGTGCGCCCGAGGCCTGTGCCGTGCGGTCGTAGTTGCCGAACCCAGCACCGGCCACAAACGACATGGTTGTGAGGCTGGACCGAGCAAGGCCGACGTCCTCTATGCTACTGCAAGCCTATTGATCACCGGCCAGGCTTTTGCTGTTTCGGGCGTATGGTTGTTCGTCCCAATGGCAAGCCGTCTTGCTCCCCGTGTAAGTCGTGGTCACGTTGCTGTGCGACAGCCCCACTCGATCGCAAGTCTACAGGTGCCTATACAAACAACTACCCTTGGTACCTAGGTTTGTACGCAACGTCGCCGGGAGGATTCAGTTGCTGGGGGTCTAGCGCAGGTAAAGAATCCAAGTATTAGAGAGAGGGAGGGGAGGGAGATCCAATGAAGGACTCTAAGCTCTAGCGAAGTCGACAAAAAAATGCCGTGAAGAAGGCGAAAAGGGTCGGAATGTCCAACTAGAAGAAGGGGGACCACGGGCTTGGTATTAGCTGCGACCGGGCGGCGCAATGTTTTTATGAAAATATTCTCCCCTCTCGTTTTCGTATTGGAGGGTGCCCGCCGGAGACATTTGGGGCCTGCCAGCCTGGGGCTAAGAGCTGCTTCGGGGGGCACGTCGCAGCCGACCCCTAGACGCATCGGCGCTGGTGGGGATGGGGGACCCAGCCCAGCACCTGGGCAATGGGTGATGGATGTTTGGGATGGATGCCTGCGAGTCCGGGGATTTGGGAACCTTTCTCTAGCGTTCATGATTCATCCTGAGTGCATGTGGTGTCCAATAACTAGTCGTTCTTCCACCCACCATCCCATCCCATCTCAGCAATGAATCATACTTTTCTACTCTGCGGGGGACGGGGGAGAGAGCCAGTCCCAAAGTATAACCGGCCGGAAGTTAGCTGCCCAGGGACTGAGTAGGGTTCAGCCGCACTACTACGATTTCCTTGAACGCACTCCTGCCTCTACCTTCACCTTACCGTAGTCTTCCCTCTAGGTTGCCAATGGCTTGTTTCGCCTCAGGCTCACGGCGTCGTGGCCGGGAGCTCGCCATAACCGACGAGGAGGCTGACGGGGTGCTATTAGTTCCCGTAGCCCGTTAGCCATGACCGAGATTGGCTCGAATGAGTTCTGAATTGCCCACTAAAAACCAACAGCCACATGGCCTTAGTGGCCCCCACTTGCCCGCCCGTATGGGTTCTTCAGGAGATGCTGGGATACCATCTAATCTTGATCTTGGGCACGTTTCATGCCGTGCTCTACGTATGTACCGTAGAAGTGCTTCTGCGCTGTTCAAACAGATCATCCAGTCCTCGGGAGAATGCCCCGTCTTACTGTTCTTCATCATCGTTCGCATGGACTGTAGATCCGCCATGGTCCAAGTATGCAATCGCCGCGGGACTTGGATGAGATGAGCGCTAGTCAATTTCATGTGACGGACGATGGAATGCCTCTGCAATACCTAACTGCAAAGTGCGCTATTATGTGATAAGCTATGTACTTTGGGGTAACCCGGTAAGACATGTCATCTTCGCGATTATGTAGCTCTCGGCGTCCCCAAGAGATTCATGAATGCTTACCTTCCCCCCCACGCCCAATGAGCTCGATGGTACCCGACTCGCCGGACAGACCCATGGATATCGCGCAGCGACTCCTGCAGCGAGTGGTCCCTGCCGGCTGTCGGGCAGAGAAGTCAGACAGGTCAGACTATCGGTTTCTGGCGATGCGGTACAAACGCACGCAGCGTTGCTCGCGTGCTGGCAAATGAGAGAAAGGCCCCTGCGCAAGGAATCGATGCCATAGAATCCTTCCACCCCCAGTGTTGGGGTCAAGATTGGCCGAGAGCAGCGGGCCGTTAAAATGACTTGGGGGCGCCTGGGCCTTGGGGCGCGATCTGTGGGTTGGGAGCTCGGGGTCTTCCAACACCCCGACAACCCGTCTGACGCCAATGCACGAATTCGAACGCGACCGGCTGCTTTGGCGCAGCCTGACCCAGTACTCCGGGATACCCGTCGTAGCTCTCGGTCCAATCAGAGAGGTGCGACCAGTTCCTGCAAAGGTGATACATTTCGCCCCCAGACGTCAGCACGATACCAACATCTGGGCAACTTGCTTTTCGTGTGTAGGTTCTTGCGCTTTGGCATCTCTCTTCATCGTGTGTGTTGATTCCCTGCTTCTAATTGTTGCAACAGCCCAAACCTATCGTACGACGGATCGACACCAGTATCACAAGGGTCTCAAAGGTTCACCCCTTGCGTGATTGCCGACCAGGATCGACGGAACACGCTTCGAAGATAGACTCTCGGTAGCTGGAGTATTTTTAACGTCGATCTCCCGCTGCTATTGGCAACAGGGGTGGCCAAAACTTTCGTCCCTGACATCGGAATCGACCTGCCTCTTCACGGGCTCCGGTCAAGATCCGTGAAGCCGTTGGCGCGTCGCCATTGCTCACACTTGTATACTCTAGATTTCTAAGCATTCGGGCAGATTAATCCCGTGTGAACGGCATTTGCTGGCCAAAGTCCGCCTCGGGCTTGTATGCTCTCGTATCACGTAACACTTTTGAGTAGATATATTATTTTTCAAAGAGGCGCAACACTATTCGAGGGCAATCACTTACACCCCGTACGTTGTGGTGCATTTATTTGGGGTTGTGGAGCTCTTGTAAGTTCATAGTACGTAGTATGGTGGATGTACTTATAATATATTATGATTTTTACGCAAACAGTTATTGCCGTTACACACCGTCCTTATACAGTTCTAGCGATGATTCCTGAGCTGGCAACATTGGAAATACAGTTATTCATGTGATTGACTTCGACTGACCAAGCATGAACCAACGACACAGGGCCACAGGCACCGGCAGGTTTGACGTCCCACTACCATATGGTCCAGCCCGTAACCTCAAGATTTCTCGTCACACAGTATTGAGGGCGGGTTGTGTGACTGGCCCCTGAGTTCTGGCGACCGACAACCACTATTATATGTCCCAAGGCAGGTGTTTATCAACTCTGTCCCATCTGTACGAAGAACGTTGGATTTGTCGTCAATGGCGAAGAGAACTGGTTTGGCTGCTGTGTATGTTCTGGAATCTCACTGTGCTGAAGCATTGCTCCAGCTCAGTGCACGCGTCAACTCCGATACCCGAGCATCAACGTCATGATACAGAGCTCGGGAATAAGCATTTGCGCTCAGCCAGCCAGCTCGCAGGTTGTACTGAATGGCCCACGTCACGACAAGGTACATGAGAGTCGTCAGGACACCGAGGAACAACAGCCCCTGAGGGATTCTCAACTTCGTCACAGGCATCCAGAATTCGAAGTTCCGGCAAGTGCCCCCCAGTCTCCTCAACTCCCGGGCTATGGCCCCCGCATCCGTACCAGGTTTCGCAGCATAAGTCTGGTCCAGTCGATCTGGGAGTCCCGGATACGCGGGCGCCGGCTGGTTTTCAGCACGGTCGATTGCATGCAGATCCTTGATCGCAGCTAGTTCCTTGAGCACCAACTCCTTTTCCCACCCATTTTTGTTGTCTAGCTCTCGGAACTTTTTGGACATGAAACTCTGTATGCTTCCCTCCAGCTGGTCCAGTTTGCTCTTGCTGGCCATCGAAGCTTCGATCTGCTTATTCTCGGCTTTCTCGGCTGGCGAGATAAAGTCCGCATCTTCGGGTTTGACCCAGTCGAGATGGCGCTTAAATACCGAGGGAAGCTGATCCCGTGCTGGCCTCACGGGCTCGAACCCAGACTTCACCAGCTCGAACTCGACTTTATGCAAACACAAGTCGTAGACATCGATGGCGTCGCTCAGTGTCCGAACCGCTTTTCGTGCCGGTCGCTTCCAGGCTTGTCGAAGGGATTCTGCCGCCCATTCCCTTGTTTCCTCGATCTCGTTGAGCAGCGAGTGAAGTTCGGTTTCCATCTTGGCCTTTTTGATGATTTCTTGGCATTTGTTGAATACCTTGACCGATGCCATGAATCTCCAATGCAATATATGGGTTCTTCTCTTGTGATTTGTGATCCTTTCTTTCTCAACCTTTCCATCATCTTCCGTCTTGGTTTCATTACCGACGTCGGTTTTGGTCTTGGCCCCTGGAGTGGGCATCATGACCTCCAGCACGCCCAGTTTTAGGTCCTTAGCTTCCAGCCTTTCTTCCAAAGAGTCGGTCCACATCCACAAGCTAAGACTCTTCGACTCTAGGTCTTGAACCCACTTTCGATAACAAGCAATGTCACTGTCGCGAAATTGCTGGACCTCAGTTCGCAATCTGTCCAGTTCCCAGTCCTGTTGGACGGCCTCTTCCCTTGCCTTTGCTAGTTGCCGTTGTGTCCTTTCGAAATTCGACACCAAGTCCTTCCACATATTTGTTTCCTGGGCTAGGATGAGATTTGGGCCATTTTCAAAGTCGGCCACGATCTTGCGTAGTTCGGGACCACGCTTTGGAAAGACATATTCGTCGACCCTACTAGGAGACAAGAAATGGGACCAGTAGGTAAAGTTGGCCATGTTTCTCCAGGACTGTCCATCAGCTGTACCGTGAGCTTTCGTAATCATCTCAGTCTCAGAAGACTTCTCAGCCCCTGTAGATTGCTCGACCTTGTTTGACTCTAACTCACTGAGCATGGCGCTCATGATCCTGTTCTCTTTCTCCAACAAAATATTATCTCCTTGTGTACGCTTCAGCATAGTATCTTCAATTTTCTCTCTTTCCCAACGCGACTTTTGGCGGTCATCTTGAAGCGTGGACAGAACGACATCAGAAAAGAGTTTTCTCAACTTGTCAATATCTGGTCTGTTTTCAAAGTCCTCGCCACAGTCCCCGGACGATGTAGTAATAATTTTAACAATTTGGTCAACTGCGTCCTCGACTTGCGATTCACCCTTAATCTTTGCATATGCTCTGGCGTGTTCCGCCAGTCCCCGGGGCGGTATATCGAACCGGCTGATCCTTTCACGAAAGGCGGCTTCCATTTTTTATAATATATTATGTTGATATTTTGAAGTATTTTGATTCGGTCACTGGAGCTGTCCGCAAATACTGAGCTGATTGGCTTATAGTGGGGGTTCAGAACTTTTCGATGGGGCTGAGGCCCACCGCGCTTTCCAGTAATACCTCCTTTTATTAAGTGAAATTACTGTGTCTGCTCTAGCAAATACTTGGTTTCTTTGTTTGTATGTTTGCGTCTTACGGATATTAGAATAGTCCGCCGTAATTGGCACCACAAAGAAAGGAAAGCTTAGACAAGGAGACTGAATCAAGAGAGAGATGGGTCGCTTTCAGCATCGAAATGAAGCACTGAAACTTACTACCAGGCTTTGTGAAGACGTTCTGAAATGGGTTAGAATTGAAAGTTGTTTGGAGAGCGCCTTTGAGCTTCTTGTTCTCTTATCAGTGCCGATGTTTGGAGGCCTGGAGACAATAGATTAAAGATCTGAAAGCTAAAGGCGTGGTTACTAAAGGCACTCTATAAAGATTCCAGTAGTCATATTAACGCGCGACAAAAAAGTCCCAACGTGAATAACCTGGCGCATTACCCGAGTCATCCAAACACCGGTTGATATCCTCATACTTGAAGTTTGTGCCTAAACTGATCTACATAATGGGTACACAGAGCCCGTTTCCGGTAGACATACCTCGGGCCAATCCACAAGAAATTGCAGCGATCAGTAAAGACATTTTCGACGCATGGCATCACCTCAGAGACAGACTCTCTGCCCACCATGAGATCTTTAAGAAACGGTGGACGAAATTTCACCCTGACAAGCGGAGAAAGATCCTCCAAGAAATTGAAAGTGGCATGCCGGCACGGCACAGACCAGACCTACTCTCACTATACCTGTGGAGGGATACAGACATGAAAAAAGCTTTCAGGCCGTCAAAGCGACACCTCCTGTGGCCTAATGTTACACTCGACGACCTTACAGCCCAGGAGCGGCCCATGCTGCGGTTTATCCAGTCCCGGAGCATAATGGAACCAATGCATCACTACTATCATGACAGTTTTGCAGTGGCATTGGCTTGGTGTCTCCATCCTTTCAAGGGAGGCAAGCCTTTCATTAAATTACCACCGGACTCCGACCTTGTGATGCGCTCGTACTTGACTGATGAATGGGCAAACTACGTCAAGATGGTCGACCCCAGACTCCCCGACCCGGCTGTCCAGGCCGGGAAGGCTATGGGCCTGCCGATAGGCCTAGGTTGCATGGTCCTTACAATCCATAGAGGTGTATACAGGTTTCTCAGTCAAGTTTGCGACTCTGTTCTTCATGATCTACCGGGGAAGGCCAAGTACAATGCCGGGTTCGAGCTGGTAGCGAACAATGTGCCTTTGGACTTGATACAGCTCAGGCAAGAACGGCCGTATCATGCACCCAATCGCCTGCATTTGCACAGCCTATTTGGTCATATCAAAAACTATCGAAAGGTTGCGAGAGACTTTGTACTTGATATTATAGAAAAGCCCCGATCCTTCTTGGAATATGTCAGGGAAGTCAAGGCGCATAGCCCTCAGCTGGTACACGACGAGTCCGGGAAGACAGAGCTTTCCGAAGACTCGGACGAATTGTGGTTTATCGCAAGCAAAGCAGCAGTTCACCGGGCTTTGGATCGACTAGTCAGATGGACAGTTCTTGAGAAGTGCGTGGAGGCCTTGATATATAGCCACGATAGAGGATGGGCGAAAAGCGATGATCCGACAGAACAAATCTCACTGGACGAATATCTCGCGTTGCATGACCGCGTCAGGTTGTCGTGTCCGCTGGTTGTTCTTGTAAACAGATTCCTAGGAGACATGACGAGCTCCCCAGGATTCCGGCCGTATTTCGAACGAAAATACGTGCCCCTAGACCTGGACGATGAGAAAGGCGGGGAACCGGAAAGAACAGGACCAGAAAAAAAAGAACCAGAAATAAAGGAGCCAGAAAAAAAGGAGCCAGAAAAAAAGGAGCCAGAAAAAAAGGAGCCAGAAAAAAAGGAACCAGAAAAAGAGGAACCAGAAGAAAAAAAACTAGTAAGAGCAATCGGGCGACGGCCGGGCCCCCAGCCGAGGAACATCAACCAAATGTGCACACTGTTTGATCATATTTGTGATAATGGCCTTATACCTATGGCGGGGCTCCCTTCTTTGCTTGAAGACACTGGCTGGTCATTGGAACACGACTCGAGGCTCCAAAACATCGACGAGCATCTGTCAGCGTTTTTATACAACGAGATAGATGAGCTGATCTTAATGTCTGATGTGCTGCTAGATCTTAACAATATAGACGCCTGGGCGCGATTAGGGAAATGGAACGAAGAGGAGGTTGTGGATGTGTTTGAAAATGATTACTTCTTTGAACGAAGTCCAGACCTACTAAGAAACCCCGACCTCTATGAACCTCTCGTCCGCTGGACGCAATCAGCGGATAAACTGTACGCATGGCCTACCAGAAAGGTGAAGAACGCCGCGACCGCAAAGGCGAGGCAGTCTGCAGAAAAGGCACTGTCGACATTCTGGCGGCTGTTTCAGGACAAATACAGGAGTCTTCTGAAGAAAAACCAGAAGAGATACCAAGGTGAAGATGGCAGAGATCTAAGAGAAAGATCCGTGGTACTAAGTGTGCTTGCCGATGCCAAACCCATCAAAACGCCAAAGTGGGTTCCACCCCCAAGCTGGAAGACAGGTCCGGCCAGGCCATCCGCGAGAGACGTCCAACCCTTGACCATTGAGAGCCTCTTTTTGGGCGACGAGAGCGGGCCATCGGGGCCATCAAGGGGAAGAGACTTCGTCCCCAAAGACGAAGTGGGGAAAGAGAAGACGCGCGGCGAAGCGAGTGCTCAGGAGACAGAACCGGGCGTCGGAGCAGGAGGCGCACGCGCGGCGCAGGGCGAAGATGAAGAGGAGGAGGGCGTGCAGGATGCCGAAGACAACCCCAACGCCCTGATCAGGCTTCCTGCCCCTGAATACAACCTGGTCAGGAGATTCTGGAAAGTGCCAGGCCAAGCTGACACCGGAGGCTCGGTGCCTTGGGTAGATATATTGAGATTAATGAGCGCGATAGGTTTTGAAGTCAGCAACAGGGCAGGATCCAGTCATACCTTCAGACCACAGGCCCCGTTGCCTCCCGATGGTTCGATGGCGCCAGTCTCAATTCACAAGCCCCACGGCAGAAATGAGAACAAGATGACGGATTATATGTTGAGGCAGATTGGCAGAATATGGACCTTGCGCTACAATTGGAACTTGGACACCTGGGGTTTACGTGAAAGGTAGCGCGGGATAGGTCCCCGCGTGCTTCTCCAGGCTGAAGGTGATGGATCTGGAGGCCTTAGAACCTAGACATGGTTCAAACTGGGTTGGACAAAGGGAACGATGCGGGAGGCGGGGCAGGGATGGGCATTGTAGTTATACATGCGTTAGTCGTCACTGTAGTGCTAGCCGCAGTGCCGTGGTACGTACGTCAGGGATCAGCCGTACGAACGCAAAGAAGGACTCTGTATCTTTGTTTTCGCATATCAGTGGATCGCAGTATGTATCATTGCGGGCTGGAGCGACCATTGGCAACTAGATCAGCCTGAACCATGTCGCCGTGGATGTGAATTGGATCATCTGGTAGTAACAAAACTGAAAGAGCAGAACAGACAAGGCTTTATTATTAAGAAGCAGGGATTGATCCTCTACTAGTTGACATGGTCCTTGTCCAAAGCCTGACACCACCGACATCAATCCTCAAATGATCCATGCCTAATTATGTTCCACTCATGGGATCATGACATATGCTCTCAATGCTCTGCCAAACAAACCTGCATATCAGACTCAACTCTACTCTACTCCGATCAGTGTGAGGCCGTTCAGAGCTACCTGGAGATAGGAGGCCCCCCCCTTACGCATGCTCACCGCACATTTCTGACTTGGTGTCAGACTGTTCATCGTCGCCCTTGGGAGCGGCGACCGAGTCCACGGCATCAGATACTGTCTTCTCGTCATCCTTCAGCCCGTCATCGTGGACAATCTCCGTCTTGATGCTGGTGGATGCCGCCTCGGCACAGAGCAAGGCTGACTGACCTTCGCCCCCAGCAGGGGACACCGGCACTCTTGTCAAGCACCCAGCACCTCCACCGTCGACACCAGTGATCTGTGCCTGTTTGAAAAGGTGGCCGAGATGGCTTTGTTGCACTGGGTTGGCCATCTGATCCAGAACGCTCTTGATCGAGTCTCGTAAGCCAAGGTTGCAGCCAGTGTGAGACTTGTGAGGCGCCCACTTTCGGCCCTCCCAGTGCTTGTACTCGATGTCATAGACGGCACTCTTCAATGTCTGCAGGCTCTGACGGTAGCTTGTTGCCGGAGGAACGGGAAACAAGCCGGCCTGCATGAGCTTGGGCATCGAGGAACCGAGGAGCATAGCTTCGCACCACGCAACATCATCTTCTGCTCTCTTGCAGAAGCCTGGCTTCTCAAGTCTTTTCATGTGAGAAAGGTGGTCCATCGGAATCTGGATCTGCTCGAGAATTGATGCCAATGTGTTGAAGCGGATCTCAATGATACGATCTGAGTGAACATTGACGGTTAGCCATTGTATTCTCGCTCGGCGCCGTCTGGGACTTACCAAGAAAGCCGGGTGGCAGAACCAAGTCTCGGAGCTTGGTTCCGTTTGGGTGAATCACGTCACCGTGCTCGTCGACTTTGCAGTTCAAAACCAGCGAGTCGGTCATCTCTCGGAGGAGTTTCTCGTATCCCAGTTCCCAGGAGATCCAGGCAGCCTTGTAGTTGTCCTCAGTGGCCTTCTTGTCGTGAGCAAACCCGGAGAGTTGCTCAGTCCAGGCCACGGCCCAAGGCTCGACCAAGTGCGTACATTTGTACTTGGAAGTCAGACGAGTGAGCTCGTACAACTGATCAACCGTGGGTCGCTTAGGAACTCTGGCGAATCTGAAGTGCATGATGTTCATCAGAATCGCGAGCGACTCGGGTTCATCATCGAGGGTAATGACGCGGGTGCCATTGGGCAATTTCTCCGAAGCATCGCCGTAGAACAAGTCATTCAAAACCTGGGATGCCGAGGTGACGTTCGAGATAATGACCTTGAACTCCACCAAGTCCTCACCACTCTCGACCTTGATTGCGGCATCCGTGTCAGCATGGAAGACGGCCAAGTCATCGTCAGAGTGGCTGATCTCCTGGTCCTGGTGGATGTTGTCATCCTGCTCCTCGATGGGGGACAGAGGTTGGGTTTGGGCTGCTATTGTAGCATCTGCCGTAAGCGGCTCAAGCGGCATATCGCCGGTTTCAGATGACGACATGGTGGCCGATTGATGCAACTGAGGAACCTTCTGTGGGCGGGATTGCTAAAACAGTCAGCCATCTGAGTTTGAAGAGAGCGTGAAAGATGTGGTGATGAGAGTCTTGGCTAGTTAATGCACACGATAAGAAAATAAGGCATGCAATGGGGACATTCGGCCGCGAAGCAAAGAGTATTCGGAATTAATCAGGGCCGCTCGCGCAACCAGGCCAAAAGTAATAGGACCATGCGACCATTACCAGGGAACAAGGGCCCAGCCCACGCAAGCAGAAGTGCAGACGCAACAAACATACCAGTGAATAGTCCGAAGGCCACGAGATCGACTTATCTCGAAATCTCGCCCTGATCTCGAAGCCCACGCGATACGGAAGGGGAAACGCTGGCAATGCGTTCACGTTAGATCAAGAGGCAGGGGCGGCGGAGGTGGAGGTGATGAGGTGAAGCGAAAGGGGAAAGGGAAAAATAAATCAAAATCAAGGAGCTTACTTTGACGGGAGGCGCGTTTGCTCTGCAGATCCGAGGGTGTGAGAGAGGACCAGTGTCTGAGATAGTTAGGCGGGCTCGTCACAAGTCGTGATGAACAATCGTCTTTGAAAGGAAAGGTCCCTCCCTGTCCGCTCGAGGAGAAGGATGGACTTGTTGAGATTGATTAGCAGCAGCACACCCACATGCAGAAAAGAAGTGCTGGTATCACAACCTAGACGCTAGAAGTCGATCGAGGATGGAGAGAAGAGGTTGCAAAAGTTGGAAAGATGCTGCGGAAGACCGACCTGGGTGAGAAGGGGAGAAAAGTCGACAACTCCCAAGGTTGTGAGAAGAGTAAGAGGCACCCCGACCCGTTTGATTGTTGCGATTATGATTCTTGGTCGGGGATTCTCAAGAGTGGAGGGGCGACCTTGCTGCTGCCTCGGCGGTTTCTTTACATGGTCCATTCCACACGATCAAAAAAGAACGGGGAAAAAAACAAAAAAAAAAAAAAAACCGAGCGTGGAAGCGGGATGGGATGGGATAATGGACTAATACCTCTGCCTGGATCTGGGCCTGAGGCCTGAGACCTGCGCCGTCTGCTGCCCAGACCGGACGAGCAGCCAAAGCTGGGCAGAGCCCCCTTTCGTCAAGATTCGAGGAACGAGTAGGTTCCCAATCATGAAGACCGGGCGGGATGGGAGTTACCTGAGACGTAACCTTGGGTTGTTCGTGTTGGTAGGCTAAAGAATCTTGACATGGTGACATTAATACGGGAGACTGACCCTCACTATTGGGTTTAAGAACTGAGAACTGAGTATGCTGTTGCGAGGCGTGACAAGTAGTATCTGCCCCAGCCGTTTTTCTTGTTTCTGATACCTAGCACAATATCCTGCTGGAAGGATCAGGAGACGAAATACCATCGTGTCCAGCCCGTTCTCATATCGATGTAGGGTACACGGACACTCGAGAAGGGTAGAGCCCAGTGGCAGAGTGGATCGCCATGTGTATTGATCTTACTATGAGGCAACAGACGCCCGGCTTGATATCATACCACACATACATGAAAGAATCTACATAACAACCATGGAACCTTGAACGCCCGGCAAAAGCATCGAGAAAACAACATCCCTAAATAGGCGATCCACCCTGAAAAGTCGCCAGGGCCGCACTCATGGGGTGGGGGTGGGGTGCAAGACTTGGGACGCACCCGGAGGCCACATATGTAGTGTCTGCGACTTACGATGGGCCCAAATCCCCATCTGCCTGCCGTATGTATGTACCACCATCACCACCAAAAATCGTCGCCGCCGCCGCCGCCGTCGTCGTCGCCATTAAAGAGCAGTCCGTGGTCTGTCGGAATCCCAGCCTAACCATCTCGCCACGCCCGTGTACAGAAGCACGATGCCCACGAAGATCCACACCCTGCTCGACATCCAGCCCCGCCCGGCAGCGTCGCGCTGTTGCACGACGGCGTCGACCACCGCTTGCCTCTGGCCGCTACCCGGGGCGATGCCCAGCTGGGGGCCGCAATTCGAGCCCCCGATGGGGTCGCCGGTCACGGGGTCGATCTTGTGCTCCGTCATCCACCTCTGGTTCTCGCCGTCGACCTCGGGCCACTCGGCGCGGAACTTGGCCCCGCCGTCGCCGGCCTTCACGTTGCCCTTGAGGGCGGCCCGGTTCTGGGAGCCGCCGCCGGTCGAGTTCCACCACCTGGACTTGCGGGCCAGGTACTTGCGCTCGCGCTCGCTGCCCGAGACGGAGCCCGTGGTCATCTCCTCGCTGGTCATGAAGGACAGCAGGCCGATCAGGATGGTGCTGACTTCCCAGGCCGGATTGAAACTCTTAGGGTGGAAGTCCGAGATGGAAAGACACAGGCGGGTCGAGGGCTGGAAGCGGCCGCTCGGGGTGTGC
Organism: Neoarthrinium moseri; assembly: GCF_022829205.1. NCBI lineage: Eukaryota > Fungi > Ascomycota > Sordariomycetes > Amphisphaeriales > Apiosporaceae > Neoarthrinium > Neoarthrinium moseri. Next base: position 146,894 of record NW_026055160.1, on the reverse strand, counting down.
ATGCGGATGGCCGGGGGCGCAAAGGGGTAGTTGGAGGGGAATATCAGGGTGCCCCAGTACTGGCCGCCGTGGTAGGGGGTGTCCTCGGGGCCGGTGATGATGTAGTGCCACTCGAGGATGTTGGCGTCGGAGGGGTGCGCCGTGATGTAGGGCGGGGGGTTCTTGGAGATGGTGGCGTACTCGCGCGTCAGACGCTTGTGGGCGGCCTTGCTCGCCATGATGACAAAAGGGCTGTCGTGTGAGTTGGTGTGGTTCGGCGTGGTATCGTATCAACCTGTCGGCGACGGCTTGGCTTGGGGGGAAGGGGCGCCGGGAAGGGAAAGGTGTCACGTTGGCGAACGGCCGAAGCGAGCGACTCCCGTGCGACACGATTGACACGTGGAAGCAATGATACAGAGAGGAGGAAGAGAGAGAAATTCACAGATTATTAGCACGAAGAAGGAACTAGAGGTTGGCGCAAAGACCAGATGGCGACGTCGTAAAGGGGTTACGGCGAGACAAAGGAAGCGCAGACGAGGGAGGATGAGGACGAGGATGATGATGATGATAACGAAGGTAGGCGTAGGCGTAGACAGTTGGAACGTTCCAGGGTCGAGGCTGAGCGAGCCGAGTCTGATGGAGTCATGAAAGTGGCATGGGCATCGTCATTGGACAGACTGGCGGACTGGGCTGGCGGGCGAAAAATGTCTTGGCGGGCCCTGGGGGGGCGATACGGAGTACTACATAGTGCTGTGCAGGCGAGCCTGGCAACCTGTCTGGCAATAGAGGGTAGATGTAAGGCTCTAGGACACCGACTTCTAGACGTCCAGTCCAGACTTCCAACAAAGCAGCGACATATCCAGGCGGCCAGACAGACGGACAGCCATCATATCCAGGTATCCAGGCCTGGAGAGGACGTCCAAATCCCGGAATCTGCCTTGACCTTGACTGGGGGGAGCCTTCCTACTGTATACATGGTATACCATACCCGGTAGTACCTAGAGTCGGGTACTAACTTCAAGGTTGTCATGGATGGTACTGGACGCACCGCTAAGGCCCGGCTGGGTAAAGGCCCAAGCTCCCTCCCCCTTCCCCCCAGCCGACCCGCCGACCCGCCGACCAAGCCCGACACGACACACGGCCGCACTGGACGTCGCTGGGTTCCCTGTCCCACCCGAGCTCACGCCTGCAGCCGGCACCATAAATCTCACGAGACACCCCGGCGACGTCACTGCTTCAAGACGAGCAGATTGCACATTCCTCAGCTGCAATGGCCGGCAACGTCTCTTCTGGAGGCGGCGATGTAAGTACAGGCCTTGCAATGCCCAACCACAGGTCATTCTTCGCTCTACCATACTCAATGGCTGCTGCTAATGCCTCATCTACCACCTCTAGGCCTTCGATGGCTTGCTCAGAACAGAAACCGCCTCGGTCGACCAGAAGCTGGCCGCTGGGGAGGAGCAGGCCCTTGCCCAGACGCGGAATATGGACCTCGTAAGTCTCGTCCCACCCCTACTGGAGCTATTTGTAGATTCCTACAGGAGAGAGGAGAAGCGAGGCCAAGAAACTCATGCTCATACTCATGCGCCTTAGCTGTCGCACAATGGCACCCTCCCCGTCACCGTCTCCTCCGTGCAAGTCCACGGCGCCAGGAACACCCGGAAATCCTTCCTCAACCCGCTGTTCGAGCCCCTGGTCGAGGGCAGCAGGAACACCACCTACACCCTCGCCGAGATGCTCGACGAGATAGGCGCCGCCGTCGGAAAGCTCCAGAAGTTCGACATCTTCCACGACCAGATCCACGTCCACCTGTCCCAGCCCTCCCAGGTCGACCCCTCCACCTCGCCGACCGATCTCGACGTTGCCCTCCGCGTCCGCGAGAAGTCCAGGGTCTTCCTCAAGACCGGCACCGACCTCGGAAACACCGAGGGTTCTGCCTACGGAACCATGCTCCTGCGGAACCTCTTTGGTGGGGCCGAGTCGCTCGCCCTCAACGCCTCTACGGGGACCCGTACTCGCTCCGCCTACAGTGCCGAGTTCGCTACCCCCGTGCTCAGCAACCCCGACCTTCGCCTGAGCTTTGAGGGCCTGGCCAGCAGCACACACAAGCCCTGGGCCAGCCACGAAGAGGCCGTCAAGGGTGGAGGCGTGAAGCTGAACTGGACGAGCCCGGCGGGAGACAGGTATCAGGTGGGCTACACCGGCGCATGGCGTCAGCTTACCGGCCTGGGCGAGCGTGCGAGCCCCACCGTTCGCGGGGATGCCGGGGACTCCGTCAAGAGCGCCCTGTCCTGCTCCTTCTCCAGAGATCGCAGAGACAACCCCATGCTGCCCCAGAGCGGTTACCTGATCAAGACAGCAACCGAGCTTGCCGGCTGGGGGTCGCTCGGCGGCGATGTTGCCTTTTCAAAAAGTGAGATGGAGCTCGGCGGCGCAGTGCCCGTGCCTGTGCCGGGAGTGCAAGGAAACTCGGGCATCTCGATAGGTGGCGGTCTCCGTGCTGGCATGCTCTACCCGCTCCCGTTGGGTTACGGGCTCAGCGGTGCCAAGCCTAGTCGGATCAACGACCGATTTGCGCTGGGAGGACCGACTGATGTGCGAGGCTTCTCCCTCGGCGGTCTTGGGCCCCGAGACGGGCGGGATGCACTTGGTGGAGACGTCTTCGCCGCAGGAAGCGTAAACATGCTCTTCCCCCTACCCAGGGTCGGCCCCGACAGCCCGTTCCGCATCCAACTATTTGCCAGCGGCGGCCGCTCCGTCGCTCTGAGGAGTAGGGTCAAGGGCAAGGAGACGCCGGCAGGTCAAGGACTGGACGCAGGTACGGTGTGGGACGGCATGGTCTCGGCCACCAAAGATCTGTCCACGGGACTGCCGAGCATTGCCGTCGGCCTTGGGTTGGTCTATGCGCACCCGGTCGCGCGCTTCGAGGTCAACTTCAGCTTACCGCTGGTTGTGAGACGTGAGGAAGAGAAGCTCAAGGGCTTGAGTGTCGGCGTCGGCATCAACTTCTTGTGATGAGACATACTGCCTCGCACCATTCGAGTGTGCGATCAGCTCCACCGTCCCGTATCCGCCCGACACTCAGCAGATGTCCTTGTTCTGAACTCCCCCAAATTCTGTATTACTGGTACTACGACCCAATGTTAAGATATAGATAGACTCCATACTGGATCCCATTTGTGGCTCAATTAGACGCGCCGGCGATCTATGGCCCGACATCGTGTGGTTCCCTTTGCTCACAGGTAGATCGTGATTGATTTCAGAGTTGATTTCATGGTTGATTTCAAAGCGCAACATGTCGGCGATGCAGCGATTATACCAAAGATCAGCGTTCGACCTGTAGGCTGTGAAATCCCTTGGCGTCTGGTACTCGTCATCCTGATCGCCGGCCCGCCACTGTGTCGCGTCTGGACTGCTCACTAAGCGGGCATTTCTCTGATCTGGGCTGATGGCTCTCATGTCAGTGTTTCATTTCGCAGCACCGCGCCGACAATCACGTCGATCCGGCAGTTTATTATACGCCCGAGATAGCACCCCCTTGAGGGGCCCAGCTAGGAACAAGTCAATAGCCACTTCATCTGTCGTCTGTTCAAGCTTAAAATGCCGAGATGCTATTCGCCCGCGGCAGCCCCTGGTACAGTCGCCGTTGCAGATCGCGGCTGAGACCATGGGTTGTGGTCGCAGATTATGTGGGGACCTCAATGCCACCTTAACAGTGTTAGTCTGGTTCAGACAACAGAGGAATGTGAGCACGGAGACATCTGAAGTTCTGTCTCAATCTGATTCGCAGACTAGCTTGGGCTGTGCACATGGATGCATTGGCCTGCTAGTCATGATGTTCGCTCCCCGACCAGACACGCGTCCAGCTTACATGTTCACGTGCGGGCGTGCCTGAGCTGAAGCCCCAGACGTCGACGGTGTTGGCCCGCATATCCACAAGTGTAAATGGAGCTTAGGCCAGCAATTCACGACGAATTAAACCTTCCGGAAAGAAACAATTGGCCAAGTACGGGGAAACCAGAAACAGCCATGTCCACGAATCCATGTGTTTCGCGTCCCACGTCCAGTCTGGCCTACTGGGCCTCGTGCGGATGGAAGTATGTATAACGTTGGTCGGCTCAACTACCGAGTCGATGGGCCCATGCCCTGTCTGGGCATTGACCGATAAGGCGAGCCACCCTTGTGACGATCAATCCGATCCCATATTTCTGTGCATCAAGTTTCTAGAACATTGCGCCCACTGGCCTCTATCCCATGGGAGGCGCATCCTAAAACGGGCCAGAGTTTCCCAAAACATGCCAACAAACCTTCTCTTGCCCCGGCATGGCCCTTGGCTGAAATCAGGGTCATGGTGGCCAACATGCAATCCGGCAAGGGTTGGGAAATTCTCCTAACGGCCCGTGGATCGAGGCATGTCACTTCCCCTTACAGCGGGGGAGGACTCCATTGTTTTCACACAAAGCTTGTGGTAGGGCAAAACACTTATTCGGAAAGTAGCCATGTACGCGTCTGCCCACATCCCATAAACTGTCATCCCGAGATGGGCCGGTGGGGGGAACCAGCCTTGGACGGCATCTGGGAACCATCCCATTAAACGTGAATGTGCCTCCTGGGCTCTGGACTACTTGACTCGTCTCATCCTGCTCCCCTAGAGCTGGATCTCGCCTTTCCTTACCTATGTCCTGGTCGACTTATTAATTCTATGAGAAAAGACCGCTGGCCGGAAAATTTGCAACGTGTACGATAGTTGTGTTTGTCACTCCTTTATCGAAGAAAACTTACGGAGAGAAATCGCCGAACAATAGACAGGAGGAAGAAGAATATTACGAGCTCCTTGGAGGTAGCTCAGTGAAGCCATAATGGCGGAGAAAGAAAACTACCTGACCCGGTCCGAGACCGTGGACAGCATCGGGAGTGAGGCTAAGGCTGTTGGCTCTACCAACCTCGTCGACGAGAATGGAGAAATCCGGCTGATTCCTGTAAGTCTTTGGTACGAAAGTTCCGATCTATCAAACCCTCTTCTAACTTACATCTACCAGATGCCCACGCCGGATCCGAAGGGTTAGTGTTTACCACGGAAGGACATTGTGTGTATAATCACTGGCGAAGTCGCTTACACCATCCCGTTAGATCCCCTCAACCTGCCTGAAAAGCAGAAATGGCTGGCCATCGGCGTTCTATGTTTTTGTGAGTCCGACCCGTCTATAGATATGTTGAATTTCTGTTGACCACGGTGTACGACCCACAGTCGGTTCTCTGGCCTTGTCAGCCGAAGTCATCATCGGCTCGCTGATCCCCGTCTTCCTGCTGGAGTACTCGGGCGTCGACCCGCGCATCCTCAACAACGTCGACTTCGTCGCCAGCTCCAAGGGGTCCGTCGACTTCAACCCCTTGTCCGTCATCCCGCCGGGCGTCATGCCCGCGGACCTCCACGAGGTCTCGCTCCTGGCCACCATCCCGCTCATCGCCAACGGCGTCGCCTCGTACTTCCTGGTCCCGCTCTCCATCGGCATGGGCCGCCGGCCCGTCCTCCTATTCACCGGCGCCCTGGCCTGGATCGGCGGCCTCTGGGCCGGCACGAGCACCACCCTGCACAGCCACCTGGCGGGCCGCGCCCTCCAGGGTCTCGGTGCCGGCGCCGTCGAGGCCCTGATCCCGCTCATTGTCCAGGACATCATGTTCATCCACCAGCGGAACCGCGCCATGAGCGCCGTGGTGAGCAGCCAAGGCATTATCATCATTGCGCTGGGTATCGCTGCACCGTACGTGTCGGCTAACTTCACCTGGCGGATCCTCTACTATGCGACCAGTGGGTTTGGTATCCTGGCATGGGGTCTGCTGATCGCATTCCTGCCCGAGACGCGTTGGCGCAGAAGCCAGGAAGAGCTGAGTACGTTCCAAGCTGTCACCGTCTGGTGCACGACATATCTCGAGAATTTGATCATTAACTGCAACTAGGCGGCCAGAAGATATACCCCCTGGAACCAGGTCAGAAGCGACCTACGCTGGAACCGGAGACTTACGGGCCACGGACACTGTGGACCACCATCGGCTTCTTCCAGTTTGGGTTCCAGTGGAAGGAGGCCGGCTTGTCGATGCTTGACACGCTCCGGACTACGTTTTTCCCTGCCATTGTCTGGTCGACGCTGGCGAACTCGGCATTTGTGATCATCAACCAGGCTGCGCAGCAGTTGGGCTCATTCGCACTGCTTGCTCAGGGGTAAGTCTCCCCGTCTCCAAATTTCGTTGTTCTTCTCCGTCCATTCAGTCCTGCTTGAGACGAGCAATGAGTGCACGTGAGCAGCTCGAAGCTAACCACGACGCAGCTGGCAATTCCAGTATACCGGTCTCAGCGTGATGCCGACCGTGCTCGCCACCGTCGCCGTCTACTTCCTTGGCGGGCCGGTCTCAGACCGCGTCTCGCTAGCCATCACACGGCGACATGGCGGTGTTCGCGAGCCCGAGTTTCACCTGCCAAACATGATAATCCCGTTCGCATTCGGCATCCTGGGCTGCTTCGTCTTCGGCTACTCGGCGCAGAACAACCTGCACTGGGCCTTCATCCTACTGGGCTCCTTCTTCGTCATCTTCGCCTTCCTGACGGTCCTGACCGTCGTCAACGTCTTCGTCGTCGAGAGCTACCCCCGCTGGGCCGGGCCCGTGCTCGTCAACGTCAGCAGCATCCGCATCATCATTGCCTTCTTCCTCAGCTCCGAGGTCACGACCTGGGTCGCCGAGAAGGGCGTCCTGAACACCTTTGCCATCTACGCCGAGGCACTTCTTGTCCTCAGCCTGGGTATTCCCGTGCTGTATTTCACGGGCAAGAAGATTAGGATCTGGACGGCAGGAAGTGTCAAGGGGCAGTCAGATGGCGGGAAGCTGAAGAGGGTCGATACAATGGACTCTGTCTAAAGGTCTCACGGGTTGTTGGATGAACTGGGTTTCTATTGACGTGGAATTGACCGGCGGTGCCGGTAGAATGGGTGGGGATTGCACCTTGATAGAGAGAGGCTTGGATCTGGACGCACACGCCAACTCTTTCTGGGCAGCAACGCGGGCAACACAGGGAAGATAAGAACACATGATTGGATGACAAGCTTCTTGGGTACATATATAGCATACAGGTCGTAAGAAAAGAGCGCTTCCTCCGGGGCGTCTGAAGATTAAACGTGCTGAATTATGGTGGCATAGTGGCAGGTCCTGCTCAATCCAGCTTCATCATCTAGATAGTCTGGCTCGATCGGACTGCATCGACGACAAGGCTCAGTTTCCGCTGCCTCCTGACCCTTGGCCCTGTCCCTGCGCCGACTGCGTGGTCTGAGACGCAGTACCCGATGCCGAGCTGCTGTTCTTCTTGGCTGCCGCTGCCTTCTCGGCCTCCCGCTTACGGATGTAGGCCTCCTCGTTTGCCTTTTCGCGGGTATGAAATGAAGGGATATTCATGGTGGCTGGTGGCTTTGAGTCGTTCAGAGGATGTGTATGAGCTCGGTTATGAGAATGAATGTTGACAGATTGGTGTTTGATGAAGGCAAAACGTCAAAGTCTACAGATGGGCCCCGCTGATCAAGTTGGTGCTATGGTATGCTGCCCCATACAATGACGTCATGTGTGCCAGTGAGACGCTCGCTTCTGAGGCCATGAACCATGAACGCCATGGTCCATCAATCATTTCCACAACTGCGATAAGTGGCTATCCAAAGTACACAAGATGAGCATAACGCTTCTATGACTCACCATCCAATCCCCATTTTCTGGCTGATGATTGAGTTGTCATCAAAGTTCAGAATAGCTAGCAGACTAGTTGTCTCGGACGAAGTGGACATTGCAAGGAAGAGATATAAGCAGTTTCATAGATTGAAACCGATATGACTGTAAGCAGTTTCCTTGGGATGTAGTAAGTCGTGATGTCCTGAGAATACAAACTCCAATCCACCTACCACAACGTCAGCTGTACAAGTTTCACGCAGGTGATTTGCGTCCATTATCACCCTAAAGTCGATTGATCATGGTATGTAGCTCGTATCATAAGACTTTGGTCCGTGAGTGGTTTGTGAAATACACATCCGGGTACAAGATCCGATGAATGATATGATATGACACAGTACCAATGCGAAATCTGATTTCGCGCAGTTCTATAACTACCTACCTAATGCGCATTCTGATGTTTTAGCGCTCCCACTGTTGAAGTTTGGCTTAATTGTAGTGCTTCCTCCTTATATCGATTTCCCGTCTTATATGACTGTATTGGCAACAAACATTAGGCTATACCTGATTGCGGTCCATGCAGCCAATATCTAGAAACTTAAATAATAAAAGCTTTCCAATTCGCGACTCCCTGAAGGAGACTTGATTCGGAACATGACATGACGGTACCAGAAATTCGATGCACCTCTACTTACTGGCATGAGCAATTCCGCTGGTATTCATTCGAGGACCGACTCAACCAAATTCCCAAGTTTGAAGCTACCATCTCATTAAACGGGTTCAGTCCAATTCAGCTGCACTTTCTCCATCAGAAAATCAAGGCTGACGACCCAGTTGCTCTTATCTTTATCCATTGTTGTGTGTTAAGTCGTTATTATCCCCAGACTCATATGAGCACTTGGTCCCAGAAACCCATTTATCGTCTCCCTCTAGGGCTTCTCCTATTTTTCTCAAGAGATGTTTCGCACTCCTCGGTTGTGGAACAGCCAGATAGGCGATGTGGTTCTGGAATACTAACACAACCACGGAGACCACTTTGCTGCTTGGGAAAGGCCAAGGCCCTGGTTCAAGACCTGCGGGTGATATTCTCACGAAATGGGGGCGCTTATGCTGCTTTCGAAATCACAGATCACAGTCGCCCGTAGTTGGTGCTTATGCCTCATTATGTCTCAAGACTGCTACTCATTAACTACTGAGACCTGAATGATTTGGTTCTCGAAGAATGATGATTTGACACAATTACCAAGTTGGTAAGTGGCCTTTCAACTCTCTCTGTCAGCTTCTTCATATTCGAATTAACCGACATACCGCGATCTTCAGCATCGAGCTTTCGAGACTGGCAACGCAAACCAGGCGGCGAATTGGGAGGTGATGCCCTAACTTGTCTTTGTGCATTATAACGTAAAAAGGCTTTCTCTACATAGCCCAGATGATGTAGGTTGGACATACCAATACTTTGATGTAAGTACTATATCAACGATCTCACACGTGATCCGTGCCGGCTATTCGGCACACGGTACCCAAGCTTCTGAGTAGCTAGGCGATCACGAGCTAAGACGTCATTTCCGCTGTTGCAGAACAGAGATGTGAATTGGTGGAATCTCATTCAGTACCTTGCAGCCGGTGTCTTCAACACTGAATCAGGAGTGGCTATTGCGGAAAGAATATTGGAATACACGGTGGACGACTTTCTCCTCGTATAGACTCCTGCCATATCAGGGTCAGCCAAGCATGTTTCCAAGGCCGAAGTCGCATGGCAGGGACTTGGCCCGCTTATGCATTGATACTCTGTCCCTGGACCCACACTGGGTAAAGAGCAATGGCACTGTACCAGCCCGAAATACGACGGCGCTTGCATGACTCTTGTATTCCCGTAAAACATCAATTACTAAGCAGGTTCCCAGACAAGAGAGTTCAATTATACCAACTTCGGATTTCGCCAATACAGACTTCTACAACAACTGCATTGTAGTAGGCTCCTTGACCCCATTTGCAACGGGTTGTGTCAGACCGCTGTGATGATGCTGAAGTAGATCTGCTATTTGGCTAGGCGCTCCAATGTCATTAGCTCGAAATCGATACAGTCGGTATGAACAAGCCCTCGGATTGTAGAGCGGCAAGCGTATTTCCTCATCCATTGCCAATACATCGCCATAGTCCATGGGAGTTCAACTTGGCAGCGAATACTATATGCAACTGGAGGTACTTCTGACAAGGGGGGTTGCACGTCATTTATGGCACGAGTAAGAGCATTCAGTGGCAGTGGGTATTAATGCGTAACTCGGCGCTAAGCGGTGAAGATGCGAAGCGCGCGTTTCCGCCAGTATTCTTCTAAAATGATCAATACAGGTTACGAAGTTGCATGGATGTACCCGTGCATCAATCACGGCGACGATTCAAGAAGGTTGGGGAGCGCTCACACCATTCAGGAACAGGACCAGGATATCTGCCTTGATTCCAATGGGTATATCCTCTCAATCGTACGTTCTCAAATGTGTCGTATTGTGCTGCGCCCAAGCGGGACATGCATGCAACAATGCCCTCGAACAACTGTCGTTTGCCATGTGCGCGAGTCGGTGTGAAGAACGCCAAGGCTCAACAGGTCCCACCTCCTCTGTGTTGGACTGGGTGAGCGTTGGGAACCTGTTGTACGCCAGGGGTATTACAGTTTTCCAAGACTATTAGAATGTGGGCTCATCGAGTCCAAGCACTTTATAGAGACTTGAACGTTGTCTCATTCGGGTAGAGATTTTCACTAACGAAGCTTGGTAAGCGGCGGTAATCGGCGGGCAGGGACCAATTGGTCCACCAATGTACTTGAAGCCACCACATGGCAACTCAAGCATGAAATGCTATTTCCGCGCCGCTTGAATCCCTGAAACGCGCAAGACCATATCGATAACACCGTGATCCCCAGTTCGTGGGAAATTGCAGGCTCGATCCAGCGGTCGAAATAGAGTTAAGCGAGAGGCTGCGGGCGCCTCCAACGTGCGTAAATGAAGTGCCGCCCATCGTGGCACCGACCCTAGACTTCCCGCCAAGCTGTCAGGCCGGAAGGGGAAGGTCGTGCTCGGCCCGGTACCTTTGCAGTCTGTGTTCAAATCTGCTATCGCTGCATTTGGCCTTCGCGCCGGCCTGTGAACTGCATCGAGTCAGGCCGCAAAAGCCAATCTGGGCTAAAATGTTACCAGTCCAATTCCCCAGAATGCCAAGGCAGGTTTAGTACTCGTATTCTGCATTGCGGCTCCGGGAGCAGGGCATGGGACTGGTTCATCTTATCTGTCGTGATCGTTCCTCACAGCCCCGTCGGTCTTGGCCCGTCTTGGGTGAGCTTGTCTAGATCATCTTTGGAAGTCGACAAGACAACATAGTGGCACGCGGTCACTTGGCAAGACGAGAGCTCCTAGAGCATCATTGTTGTTAAGTGCGTTTGGATATCGTGACCAGAGTCTCGTGGTGTATAAGTATAGACATGACGGCTCAACAGGCAATAGAAGTTCACCATCCCGCAATCCCAGTCTTCCTTATCCCTCCTCTGGCTTCTTTCGGTTCACAATGGTCGGTCTTCAGCAACTCGCACTCGCTCTGGGAGTAATCTTCCCCGCGGTCTTTGGTTCGCCGATTGCTTCTGCTCCCCAGCAGAAGCGCGAGGTTGTCCCTGGCAAGTACATCGTCACTCTCAAGAGCGGCGCTGCTGTCAGCTCTCTCGAGTCCCACATCAACTGGGTTACCGATGTTCACCGCCGTAGTCTGAGCAAGCGCAACACTGCCGGTATCGAGAACACTTACAACATCAGTGACTGGAATGCCTACGCCGGCGAATTCGACGAGGCCACCCTTGAGCAGATCAAGGCGAACCCTGATGTTAGTGTTGAGCTTAATTCCTTGTCTAGAGGTTACTAATCCAAATGCATAGGTCGAGTCGGTTGAAGAGGATCTGGTCATGTACCTCTGGGGTGCTGAGGACAGCAAGGTCGCCGAGCGCGCATTGACGACTCAGAGCGGCGCGACCTGGGGTCTCGGAACGATCTCCCACCGTACTTCGGGCTCGACAAGCTACGTCTACGACTCGACCGCAGGCCAGGGTACATACGCCTACGTCGTTGACAGTGGTGTTTTGGCCACCCACAGCCAGTTCGGCGGCAGAGCTACCCTCGGATACAACGCCGTTGGTGGGTCTCACGTTGACGACCTTGGCCACGGTACCCACGTGGCTGGTACCATCGGAGGCTCCACTTACGGTGTAGCCAAGAAGGTCAGTACATTCATGCGTCACAAGGGGCTTCGTGCCCAAAGAGATTCATGTCTTCGATTACGACTGACACGTTTGATAGACCAATATCATCTCTGTCAAGGTTTTCCAGGGAGCCACCGGAAGTACTTCGACCATTCTGGCAGGATTTAACTGGGCTGTCAACGACATCACCTCCAAGGGCCGCGAGGGCAAGTCGGTGATTAACCTGTCGCTCGGTAGGTGGATATTTCTTAACCAATGTACGACTTACTCGCTGACTTGAATGCAGGTGGCCCGGCTCAATCGACCTGGACCACCGCTATCAACGCTGCTTACAACTCTGGTGTCCTGTCCGTCGTCGCCGCCGGTAACGGAGATGACTTCGGAAACCCTCTCCCGGTTTCCGACCAGTCGCCCGCCAATGCCCCGAACGCACTGACTGTCGGTGCCATTGACTCCCGCTGGCGCCCGGCTTCCTTCACCAACTACGGTACGTGCTTCCAGCCATGAAGTAAGACAATAAGAGAGGGTGTGCTGACTTGAACTGCTAGGTGCCGGAGTTGATATTATGGCCCCTGGTGTCAGCATTCTCTCTTCCTACATTGGCTCCAACAGTGCCACCTCGAGCTTGAGTGGTACCTCGATGGCCTGCCCTCACGTTGCTGGCCTTGCCTTGTACCTCCAGGCTCTCGAGGGATTGAGCACCCCTGCCGCCGTGACCAACCGTATCAAGGCTCTTGGTACTTCTGGAGGCATTACTGGAACCTTGAGTGGTAGCCCCAACTTGGTGTCCTACAACGGCAACGGTGCCTAAGCGCTTGAAGCTGAAGGGGATGCCACTACTGGTTAGAGGGGGATTATATCAAGTCTGAGCGATGGAATTGGGGGATTTCAAGGACATTGGAAGCTCACATATCTTCTCCTTATAATCATTAATTAATAAAGAATTAAGCCAAGTAAAGAACGCTGCATTCGGAATGAGATCGGATAATATCCGTTGGTAGCCACATCGAACCATCGTTCGTCGTTGATCAACAAAGCTTGATATATCCGCCCCGTACGTATCTTGTCTCGCTGATGCTTTGCAGTCTGCGTATTTACTCCATTTCTAAATCCTTCGCATGTGAATAGGCAAAAACGTTGCCTGCTCCCACCCCGTTCTCCATCGCCTTCCTCAGACCAGCTGGAACTTTCCAACCGATGTATGCTACATCACCCTGAACCGAAATATGCCACGTAGCTGCCCCGGCCTCGAATCTAGCACGAACTTTGGGTCGTGACCATATTGACCAGAAATTCGCGCCTCGGGGTTTGTACACTTCCTCAGTATCAGGATTAAAATAGCCGAGATGCACTTGGGACAGGGATCCGAGAAGATGAACCTCCAATCGACCCAGACAACTGGAAGATTGGATAACAGCATTTGCGAGCGCAATGGCAAGCGGGCCAAAAGCATGGGCGCTGGGTTCGCCGTGGATTTCTCTAACCGGGAGCTCAAAGTTGGCGATGTCTTCAGCTTTTTCACCCAGGAAGTCAATTGAATCTGAATCCGCGGAGTCAAAGTCGTGGAGGACCTCATGCTCTGAATCAGATGCTAAATCATCGTCATTGAAGTTTTCTTCGTCGGACAGAGGCGGAATAGGGTCAAATAACCATCTACCATCAGGGGTGACCGAGGAGAGATCAATATACACTGAGTTGACCCGCAACCCAAATCCCTTTGCGAAGGCGATAGATGAGAGGCTCCAGTTCCCACAAAGATGTAAAGTAGTCAGCGTCGGGAGTGTGCATATCTTCTGGATCGCAAGATCGACAGTAGCGTCCCTAGAACCGACCACTAAGCTATGAAGGTCTGCTCCTTCGTTTCGTGGATCTCTGTCGTACAGAGTGATTCTCGCACAGGCCAAATGGGAAAACTCAGGCAACGCCAGTGCGCGTCCTAAGGCCACCCAAAACTCTTGTCGCCGAGACACCATGCGGCGGGGCGGCATGTAGAATTCCCACGAGATGCTCTTGAGGGCTGGAAGAGATACACTCATAGAGGCAATGAGGTCAGGGTATACCCTCCTCCCAGACGGGTTGGTAGAGTTGCTATCAAGTCTCTCGAAATCAGAGGACGAGACGCAACGAACTAGGGGAAACCTTCCGGTAAGGTGCAAATGTAAATCCAAACCAATATATTTGAAGTGATTTCTTTTGGACTTGATACAGACACTCCGACTAACAACTCGCAGCGCGGTATCATCAGACGGCGATGTAGCGGTAAGCCGCAAAGCAATCCCTCTGGCATTCCAGGAGCTGAGCCGGGTGAAAAGGCTCAAAATAGCACTGATGAAGGCCAATGTATTTTCTGAAGCTTCGTTACTGCTTTGAAATTTGTTCTCGAGCCGTTTTTCGCTGACGGATGGGAGAATCACGTCGTAATGGATATCCTTCACCTTCTGCCGGGCCTCTTCGCTACAAATGACGCTGTCGAATTGGCGCAGAGACTCCGGGTGGCTGTTGAGCCGGACTTTAGAGAACGTTTGGCCCTCGACACGGCTGAGCACCACGTTGGATACTCGTGCCGCGCTGATAGACGAGACCAAATCTAGCAAGTCGGAGTTCGACATGGCCAACTCAAGTTCCGCGATGCATGTGGTCTGTCCCCTCTGGCAATCATGCGTTTCATGAAGGATTAATATTGCAACAACCCAGGCCACGTACTGACCTGTATTCGGCCAATGAATTGCCAGATGGAGTCGAACGCGAAGCATATTTCAGACCAGAGACTTGCTGACTTTTGGTTTTATCGTGAGTGGTTGAGTGGAGCCGTAGGCAACGGCGGGTCTCTTGGCATACTAGTCAATGCAGACCGTCAACCGAAGCCTTGGCGCAGGTGTCGACTATTTGCTGTCCATATGATTATTTGCCTTGGTCAGTATGAGATGAGATCACCACCACAGACGTCTTGTTCATTGCACGAGAGTCAAAGCGAAGATGGTAAAATATATGCCAAAAAGGTCTATCCATTCTTTTCATCTCAAATAGTATCATAACGAGCGTATATCATAAAAGCGCACCTGCGCTGCGATTGGTGAGATGGTCCTCGCTAATCCAGCAACGAGGACGGAGGCCGAATCCCATTTTACTGCGCCTTCGACTTTGTGCCCGTCTGGTAGTCAATGTTCATGACGGCATCAGTGGTCAAGGCGACCTGCGAGCCCAGCTGGTGGGGGCAGATGGGCTGGTTGCCCTGCGAGGGGTCGGGCATGGTGCAGACCTCGTCGTAGCCGTAGGTACAGACTGCGTTGGCGATGTTGTAGAGGGCGTAGTTCTTGCCGACCCAGGTGTTCGACGAGCAGCTGGTGATAAAGTTCATGGAGTTGGCCGCGGTGAAGGCAAGCTTGCCGGAAGGCTCCGTGATGAGGTCGGCGCACTCAGACATGTCCACGTCCTCATAGGTGGCACTGATTCCGCCGCCGGAAGTGGGCGCCTCCTCGGCACCCTTGCCGGTGGACAGGTAGTTCCAGGCGTCGTACGAGATGTCGTAGGCACCACCGGACTGGTCCACCTTGAGAAGGTTCACGGAGCGGCCATTGGCGCTGACCTTGACGCAGATGTTGTCACAGCTGGGGGAAGAGGGCCAGTAGGCAATGCGGTTGGTGTTGACCTTGCAGCCAAGCACACCAATGGACGAGGAGTACTTGTCATGCGGCGTGACAGAGATGCCGTTGCCACGGCGCTCTGGGATGGCAATGGCCGAGACAGAGGCTGCGGCGGCAGCGAAGAGTGCAAGAGTGCTGGTATACATTGTGATTGGTTCGTAGCGAAAGTGCCTCTTGCGTGCGTAGTGTCACGTGCAGAGAATAACGGAAAGAGTGACTGTAACTGGTAGCTGACCGCTGGGGTGCTGAGAAAGAATGTCTATGTCTGAAAAGACGAAAGAATGTGGACTGAACAAGAACCAATCTTCAAGATTGAGTGAGTGACTTGGATGGAGAGAAGGGAAACCACAAGTAGAGTCGACGAGATCGATGTGTATAAATGCATCGCATGAAAATAACTGGACCCTATAGGGCAAGTCAGGGAAAGCCCGGACGCGTGTCATTGCATAGGGCTAGCAAGCCGGGTATACGTAACTCTAACTGGCCCGACTCGTGCCATGTGCTGTGTGGCGGCGGCCCTCCGAGTGCGCCGTGGTGCGCTATAGCACGCTATAGTACGCTATACGGCGCTGGTCGGCGGGCCTCGTGGGCGCGGGAGGGGATCAGTGGGATCTGGTGCCTTGAACTCTATTTCGAATTTTATCGGCCGTCGGTTCCACATGCCGCAACCTTGACTCGCTAGTCAGGAACGGGCCAACGATAACCACGCATTCGGGAACGACCCCCAGAAAAACCACCACGGCGGATGCGGAAAAGGGGGCGCCGGCACTTTTTCGGCACTGTCAGCAGCCATGGCACCAGCACATCTGTTTCCGCAACGGCACCGTCGACGACATTGTACTACAGCCACTCAAGCCACTCAACACTGGGCCAGTGTCGGCCGGGGGGCCGGTAAGCGGCGAAGCTGGAGTCGCGGTCTGGACCTTTCGAAGAGGAGACTGCGAAGCCCCACCGCCTGCCTTCCATAGCCGAAGATCGTCTTGCACGAAAGAATCTTTCAGACCGACAGTCCACAGGCAACCCGCTTTTTGCGCGATTTCCCCTGTCTGGGCAGTGATCAACTCATCATGAGTAACTCGCACAGAGAGCGCAAACCAAGCGTGCCTAGGACTCTAGCGCTGGCTGAAAGCCTTCTGAACGTTTCTTTATTCCGCCGATCGACGTTGCGGCCGTGGTGCGGTCTGGTCTGCCACCAGGCGGCACCCCTGCTACCACAAACCCCACGTCAGCACGTCACCAGAGGTTGATTGACTCGGAGATGCGGAGGCCAGTCTCCCACAATTTGGGATTTGGGGACGGGTTCCAAATATACCGAGCAGCCATCGACTCTCCCAGACGTCAGAGACTGCACGCCGCAGCGAAGGGTCGGACTGTCGAATCGAGACGGGAAGTTTGACCACTGTATCTGCAGCTCCAAAGCACGACAAGTCATCCGAGAAGTCCTTGGCCAGGTTTCTAATGCCCGATTTCACGTGATATTGGTGCATCTATGCGTTACTTTGAGCTCAAGGCAGCCAAAACGTGAGAAGCTCCGATGGGTATTCATGGGGCTATCACGGCAAGGCCATTATGCAGAACCAGTAAAGCTCGAAAGGACAACATCTGAGATATTCATAACCAATCACGTCTTGCTGTACTAACATACTAAAAGACTAAGATACAACTTGAGAAGTAGCTATGTCTACAGCTCAACCGCCAACTTCTTAGCACTGACGCCTTTGCCCATCAGATCAACTGCGTCCTGGATCTTCTCCAAGCCGCGCCCGACAAGCTCTGGGTTGGGTTTACACTTCATGCTGCCGTCAGCCAGCGCGTCAGAGAGCCAGTCTACCCAGATCGCTCTGCCGACCTCACTCTCGATGAAAGAAAGCTCGTTCAGGCTCAATTTGACGCCCTCAGGCGTCCCAGTCGGCAGCGGCATACCCGGTGCCAACACAGTCCCGACGTGCTTGTTGCCCTCCAGCTTGCTCGCGATATCCGCACAGGCTCTGATGGTAGATTCGAGGATGATGGCATCGAAGATGCCGGCCAGCGGCTCCCTATTTTTAAGTGTGGCCACGATCTCCTCCACGACATTGTCGCTGTTGTAATCGAAGATGTAATCAACGCCAATCTCCTCCATCAGCCCAAAGTTCTTCTTGCTCGCAGTAGCTGCAACTGTATACCCTGCGGCCTTGGCGGTCTGGATCGCGTTGGCGCCCACGCTGGAGCTCCCACCCCAGACAATGACTACTTTGCCCTTGGAGTTGACAGGTGTGCCCACTCTCGGGTAGTCCAGTGCAAGTCCGTCTTTAGTGAAAAGCTGGTGGATCGCAGTGCTCAATCCCAGGGGGAGCACCGCGGCTTCTTTGAAGCTAACATGGTCCGGGATCTTCGCGACTAGTGGATCGACGCCCAGCATGTACTCCTGGAATGCGCCGTAGCTGGGACCCTTGGAGAAGAACATCGTGGCCATTGCAGTTACGCGGTCGCCGATGTTGAATCTGGTGTTCTCGGGCCCGACAGATACGATTTCCCCGGCCACGTCGACGCCATTGATGTACGGGTAGCGTTCAGCTTTCACAACCAGACCCAAGATCTGCACTGCCCAGTCACAAGGGTTGATCGCAACGGCACGGACGCGGACGAGGACTTCTGTCCCCTTCGGTTCTGGTACCGGACCGGAAGAGACAGTCATAGGATATGCCTTTTGCTGAGGAAGCCAGGCTGTACGATTCTCCAACTCACGAGACATGATTGGCGGAGCGGATTACTAAGGCAGGAGACAAGCAATCACGGATTGTAGTGTTCGAAAAATTATTCATAAAATTACTGGGACTTGGACTTCTTTCGACCTGATTTGCGTCTTCCTCGTAGCAAGTATATGTGTAGGTAGATAGTCAGCGGTGATTGTGCCGTGGCACACCCGTATTATGAAGTGTGGTCATAACGCTTAGCTCCGGCGCCGCGGAGCTAGCCGGTGCCAGAGCTAAACTCCGCTGTATTTGCTCTCGAGATGGTCAGCATGGTGAATGGTCGTCTGCTTCAGGAATCGGTCTTACCACGAAGCACGTGATCTGTTGTTTTGGTGGTATTGATGGCGCCGCCCGCGATAGCCTCGATGCTTGTGAGAAATGGATCCGGTTTGAAGTGCCTGCTTAGTTAACCCGAAGTCACTAACCAGTAAATAGCAAAGAGAGTAATCATCTACAATTCAACACCTTAGCTACGGATCAACGTGCTCTGCTACAAGTCGAGCGGCCATCACAGCTACGCTTTCGCGACCCCTTCCTCAACAATGCGGCCGTCTCCGCTACAAACTTATGGTAGTATCTCGATGTAGCCCTTGATTATAGATGACAGTTCCTTGCTAGCAATCAATAACTGCATTAAAAGCACCGTTTCCAACAAGCGGACTAACCCGGAATCTTGAAGGCAGTGGCCGTCCGCGTATACGTGAAGACGGGCTCATCGAGATCCTCGGCAGTGTTATTGTGAAATCGCTGATCGCCATCTTCGTCGGAGGCTCCCTCAAAAAGCAAACGCGGTGGGGTATTGCTTGGGTAGTCTGGCCAAGGAAGTCGATCTGGATAGCCTCGCCAGGGAAGAGCATCCGGATAGCCCGGCCACCACCAGGCCGGGGCTTTGACCCAGACAACACTGTTGCCCTGAAGAATGCAGTCAGGTTCACCAGTCAACCCAAAGAATCTCCGAGGGTTGAATGGATTGATTCTGAAGGGGCCTATAATTGTATGCGGCTCAAGTGGCTCAGGTAAGATCAGAGGCTGATCATGTGCCGGACAGATTGGAGGAACCCTGCCCTTTGGCATTCGTAACGAAGCATTTCTCAGAACCAATGACTGCAGCAAGTCTGGTGCCGAAGAATCGGCATCCCTGGGATTGCTAGAAGGAGCGAGGGTCAGGTCCATAGAGTAAGGACGGAATCCAGGAGCGACGGAGCCAGATTCTATTTCTAGACTAATAGCCAGCCTCCTGGAGGTGGAGCAGTTGGGCAATACATGAAAGTGCTCTGAAAACTGATTGTAAGAAAGCACGCTGTTGGGCGACAGCAGCTGGTTGTTTGGTTGACTACGCGTGTACGTGACCGAATTCGGCGCCACTGATTGGCCGGCCAACAGACAATTGCTGGAAATATTTGGGCTCTATCCTTGAGACTGGCTGCTCGGTAGACGGCTACCAGAGGCGGACCATATGGGTCGTTGACCGGCAGAGTCGGCCATGTTTGCTGATGCAGGGTGAGGGTTCGGCTGGCGACTGCCCTCCACTGCAGCATTCTGTGTCCTTGGTCGTACGTTTGGCGGGCCGCCTCCAGTAAAAGGCATGCTCTGTTGTCTTACGAACTCATACGTCATGTCCAGTATCAGCCTTGTAGCTATTTCGCCTTCCAAGCGACCAAGAAGCTGTCGCAGCGCTTGAGGGACTCTGGCTTGGGTCCCCGTCGGTTGGCCGTTCGGATGACCGTTCGGCTGGCGGTTTGGTTGGGCGAGGGTGACATCAATGGCTCGGTCCATGAACCTGACAATTCTCTCGCCAGTTCTGCGATCTCCAGTAAGTCGCTGCAAATTGTGGTGCGCGGTGCGCAGCACGTTCAGGCGAGCTATTGGCGGGACTAGACGGAGCCTCCGGCGTGCGTATTGGATGCGTGGGAACTGTTCGGGGTTGGTGCGCAGGAGTGCAGTCAGTCGCTGAAGGCAGGTTGTGAACTGTTGTTCTTGGCAAGAGCTACAAGTGCGACAGCCACCACAAGGTTGAGGCATTGTGGGTAGTGGGCAGTCGTTAGGATGCCAGGGTGATCAAATTGACTTGCAGTCGACCGCCAATATTGGATAGCTGTCCAAGATACATTAACTGCAATGTAGCGGCAGCCTTCCTCTCCCTGCGGCCGCGCTGCTAGCCACTAAAAATAGAGTGCTGATGAGATCAACGTCTACTGCAGACGATTGACAATGTGCGAAATATTCAAGAACAAGAATGCAGCAATGCAGAACGGGCTGTTGGAACGGTAGTAGAAAAGGGTCTGTAGAGCGCTGCTCTCGGAAGGAGAATATATGCAGGATCTGGAGGCTGAACGTCAAGTCTATGGCTGGCAAAATCGAGCAGGCGGGCTCTGGCAGATAGATAGTACTAATCAGAGTGTGCTTTCCTGACGAAAATATGCCCATGGTCTGTAAAAAGTACGTAGGTACGCCGAACTTTGAGTTGGAGCTTGGTCCTTCCTCCTCCCTCGGAATAATCTTGCATTTCTCATCCACCTTGACATGGACTAGAAGCTGGGGAGTGGGTGTGGATCTTGAGGCATGACGATATAACAGCCTATATGATGTTAGGCGCTACAAGTGCATCATCAGCCCTAACGGCACACAATCAAGCCCGACAGAAACTTAGCAAAAGCGACACGAGAAATTCGAATGGTATCGAGCGATCATAAAAGCATCCAGAATCATAAACCTCTCATGGCCATTAATCCTGGGTGATTAGCCTCACACCTTATGTGATGATCTAGCAGCTTTCTGTCATTGTCCAGCCGTGAAGTCATCAACAGATACAGCAAGGCTCAAAATTTCTGCGCGGATTTCATAACAATATTGCCTCTCCCGAAGATAAGAGCATTGTAGACCATCTAGACGGAGTCCTAAGCATTCAGCTTCGTTGTCTCATTGCCTACGTGTGCATCAATGATGAGCGCGTGAAGGAGTCGGTCTTTCGACCCATCCACTTCACGGCCCCTCGTCAAACCCCTGTGCGACGGCTCATCGCACACTGCAAGCTTTGCTCCAGGCGGTCCATTGAGGAAGTTTGACGAATTTGTCGACAGCATCCGGGTGATTTCATATTGATAATATTGTAGCAGCTCCGTTGGGCTAATGTGGAAGATCAAACTGGTTCCTTTGATTCTCTGCTCTGGAAACCGGCCGCATTTTCAAGTGCTTGGAGCTGCGGCGGTAAGACAAGGCGGCAGGCACATGGATATGAGCGGAGAATCATGGGGCATCGGACGCTTAACGCAGTGAGGAAGACGCTCAATTTGAGTTTTGGATCCAGGATGGTTATGTACTTTTGAGTAGCTTGGCTGCTACGATGCGACATATCATAAAAAATGAGAATGGCTCTTGGTACGCGGCCATGAACGAGAGTGGACAGATACGTTGCACAGCTCGATTATTGTCTCCCTCTTGGGCGAACCATTTACGAGACAAGGGTTCATTGAACACATACTTCCACAGCAGATGCGCTGGTCTTTACATCACGATATTTCTATTGAAAAAAAGGAGAGAAAACAAGGAATTCTTTAGTGTAACTTTTTGACGTGAAATGAAGTGACACATGATTCCCAAAGAAGACTGGTCTTGATACTGCTGCAGAGAAAAATGCACTCCGGTAATTATCTTCGTGTTCTGGCAACGAAAATGCTGAATTGACTTGGCTACATCATTCTGACAAGCAGGTCATGAGATATGCTACCAAAAAAGGGGGAAATGCGAACAACTAAGGTCATTCGAAGGAACCACCCCTGAAATAGTTCACAGCGCACATCAACAGTGCTGGCTCAATGTAGAATACCCATTTTAGTGTCGTAGATTATGAGCTTTCAATCCGTCTCTGCCTACCCCGGTTTTATAATCGTCGACCATCCCGTTGCCCCGCGAGCTGCAGGCGAACGAAAGCACCGTCCTTCTTTGACTTCGATCCATTCATTGATCAGTTTTCAAAACACTAGCTGCGTATTCCTTTTGGTCCCCCCCTAGTTTTCAGCCACTGTTCGTCTCCAAGAGAAGTTACATAAACTCTCAGCCTTCACCTCTTCGAGAGAAAGTACCGTGTCGACGCCAAGCTTCTCTTTCTTTTGGCTTCACCTTTTGACCTCGCATCATCACGATTCGACTTTCCAAACACCAATCTAGGATATGGCACCCATCAGCTTATCCCTCGAACAAACGCTCAAGGAGTTCACATCGGTACAGCTGCATTCCATGATCATGGAGCTCGTCGAGAAAGTTGGTCTCCAGAAATTGGGCCTACATAATGCGGTAAAAGCCGTCGTTGGATCCGTTGCGGCCACGTTGATCACTCGGGGTCGGGTTCAGTATCTTGAGGTTGATCACGTTGGCAAAGGCCAAGCTACCAGCCTCAGTAGACACAAAGTTCTTAACAGAAGTCAGGCCAGAGCTGTCCTTCTCTTTCTCTGTATGAAGGATGCCAGAATCTTGCGCCACCTTTTCCCGGAAAGGGCCGGCTGCTGAGCGGCGAGCTCGGCGCTCTTCAGAAGAGGGATAAACTGAAAAGGTGCATCAAGATAAACCCCGATGTTTCAACCAAATGCTGATCCATAATGAGCAGCGACCAATCCTGGCACACTTTGAGGCTTTGGGAAAATGAATGGAGGGTTGGGGTTTTTCAGAACGACACCGACTTCATTGACGGGAAATGCATCGACTTCTGCCAGAGAACCCCAGGACGCTCCCCAGAGACGGCGTTGATGCAGCAAGCAAGATGTACCACTTCTGTGGGAGAGGTCTTTGAGATGAAGAGTGGCGCGATACACACCCGTTATATCTTATGTGTCTAGTTCAGCAGTTCCCGCGGGAGATTTGGCCTGCATATATGTTCTTTATTCTGTTGTTCTGAAACCGCTTCGCGATCTGAATCATGCCTTGATCCTCGAACTTCCAGAGATTATCATATATTGCCAGCTGGGTGTGTTGCTTCTATGTGTCAGTGTAACGACTACCACCGATACCTTCTCTCTAGTCAGTGGGCAGTAGGAGTTCCTGCCCCTGAGTTTCCCATTGCGCTCCTGCAGTCAAATAATGATTGGTGAATATCTCCAGCTTTGCTAGGTGAACTCAAAACGGTGAAATAGCAGGAAAGAAAATTGACCTACTCGAAACACCGGCGTCCTGGTGGGGCTGCATAACATAGGTGAGTAGTCTGAGTTCCGGCCCAGCTGGTCTCCCGTTTCTCCATACCGGTAAAGGTAGGGACAATTGCACCAGAACCCTGCTGATCTCACTTTTTCATATTCTTCCAACTCGTGAAGTCACCTGTCTATTCGTCAGCTACTTATGCCGTTTGGTTCGTCCTACCACAGTTCTCCGCTGGGTACTTAATCATCAACATGTCTCACATCGAGCAGTATCTAGTTGGAAATCTGCTACCTAGAGACGCATCCGGTCGGTACAATCTGATTCTGCAGATCGCGAAGAGTCCCGAGGGTATTGCAGACGTGGTTGATGCAATGCATGATGTCGAACCGCCCTTGCAACTTACTCTGCCACCCGTCGAGGACGATTCCGTTGGCGATGATACGCCCAAATTCGTGAAGACCCTCAACTTCATCAAGAACAACCTGCCAAGGGACAACAACGATGAGTTTCTGTTGAAGATACTGGTACAATGCATGAGGGCCAATGTTCAGCATTATGTCATCCTATTTGGTTCGCAGGCCAATTGCTGGATCAAGGACGGCACCTGTAAGCATTGCGAAACCTTGATTGCCTTCGTCGACAGAGACAGGTGCTCTTGTCTCCGACACAGAGGTTAGTCTTCTTGAATTACCAAAGCCTAACGCCTGCTTAACTTTACCTTAGGTCACAAGTTGTACGGATTCCGTGACCGAATGCCGCCACGAACAGAACACGCAGTCCACCAACAGCGGGAATTACGCAACGAAGAGGAGGCGCAGGCGGCAAGAGTACAGGTCCTCTTGGATGAGTTTCCTCCAGAAGACGATGGCGAACCTGAGTTCATCTGGTCCTGCTGCCATGCTGGTGAGCGATACACTAGGTGTGTGTTTCTGCCACACGTCGCCAAGTCCCGATGGGAGCTGTGCAGCGACCGACAGATGGAGGGTCACTTCAGATCTCTGGAGATGAAGTGAAAATAGGAGGTAGCTTGGCTTTACCATGAGAGGCTACAGGATCCTCGAGAGAGTGACAGCATTCGAGGCCGAGGAGCATCCTGACAGGGCATCCCAGTCTAGCCGGGAGAAAATCTTTGATGAAATGTTGAGATGATGAGACTTGACATCGCCCAGATACCCCAAATACTGAATACACTGGACTGTACACCATGTGACCACGTCCTGCGTGTGAAATAAATGGGGTTCCTGCCGTGGTATGAATGGACTAAACTAATGCATCAACGAAGCCTTACAGCGGCCAGATCAGCCTCGTCTTCAGCCGCACAAGCCACAACGTTATCTGGACGAACCAATATGTAGAGGCCAAGCTGCTTATTGGTATTCAACCTAGGATAGTGTGCAACATCGTCATACCGTCCAATCAACGTTCTCAAAGCCTCGTTGCTTTCAAATCAATAAGCACATCTCGCCGTTGTTCCAGCTTCAGGCCGTGCCTGGAAGCACCATTCAGCCTGGGATTAGGGGAACTATCACTAGCGAGACAAAGCGCGACTCCTGGATACCTTTGTGACAAGATGTAAAACCTGTTCGCGAAGATGCTTCCCCTATCAGTTGTTTCCGGCATTTTCCCCTCACAAACACACCCCACCCGTCATTTCCAGTCATAAGTGTGTCCTTTTGAATCCATTTCAACGCTGTCGTCATCCTGCGGGAGTCCTGTTATGTATTTGGCCCTTTATATCGCAAACCCCAGGCTCTCAGCTCGGTTCGTCAACATGAGCTCAGCTCGGGCCATGGCTCTGAGTCTGGCGCCGAGAGAAGGCCCCAGAAGAGTGAGGTTGAGCTTGCTGTGGTTCATCATCTCCCCGCAAAGTGGCCGCCGACCAGACTGCCACGCGCAGGTTTGATGGTACCAAATTGATGACTGTTCTCAGTTATCTCATCCAATATCCGCGATCATGATTCATTGTTATTCCACAGAGCACATTGGACCCGATATCAGGAGAGATGTCCGGCACCGTTCCAGGCCGTGCTGCCGCCGGAGCCGGAGTGGGGCTCATCGACCACAGACGCAACAGACTTTGGAATAACCCAGGTGCTTAGACAACATTAAACATTAAGATTAGTTTTAGTCTACTACGTATATCATGGTATCCCAGCTATGTCCAACAGTTGCATCAGAGTGGGAACAATGATCCCCAAGACCGCTCGAGCAGAGACTGTCGCATCAAAGTGCCCGTCCATCAGCTATGAGAACTTCGGGCGTTGGTTCTTCATCCTCAGACCGATCATCTTTGGCAATGCCTCGGAAGACAAAGCGGTAAGCACTGCGCATCAGGCAGTACAGCCAAAACAGATTAAGTGCTTGCAGCACAGCTAACAGCGTAAACGCGATGGCAAGAGCAAGCGGGCATTTAAACTGCTCCAAACCCCAATTGAGTTCGTAGGGTCCCACAGTGCGAAACTCGGTGACGAGAGAGTATAGAATTCGCAGATTTATGTGGTGGCGCGTATAGGTCCATACCAGTACGCATATGGCAAATGAGACGCCCTGCAGGGAGCTTTGGGCATAATTCAAGGACTTTAGTATCTAAATACGTTCCGTTAGAAGCTGATGAGGTCGGAGGTAGGGGATTTCCCTGACTTACTGCAAGAAAGAAGTCACTGATATCGTGTGTCACATAGACAGCAATGCCTATGTACGTGAAGTGAAACCGGTAGCTCAGACTGATCAGGCCAACTGTTACAATATGATGAATCACAAGCTCCTTGAAGTCCTTCCGTCTCTTCTCTACCCCGAGTAGCATGACGACGACCTGATGAGCCCAAAATGCCGCCTGGAACAAGTAATAGAATTTGACACTGGCTTCGTGTGTTTGGTGCGGATAAGACTCATACATGCCCCGGGTGTTGAAATACCAGACTGGCGTTTTACTCATGCAATAGAGTCCGAAGGGACCGACGAATGCAGTATACAGGGCTGCATGCATCTGTTCCATGAAACGCATCTGCTTGCCTCGTTGGCGGATACCACATCTACGAGCCAGTGGCAGCAACAGCTCTTGCATGGCTAACTCACGCAGGAAACAGAGCAGTGCCGTGTAAAACCCTACGAAGACGATATCCCAGGGCCCTTTCCCGTATTGCGGTGCGCCTGAATCTCCCTCGAGCTTGTACGATGGGAAGACAAGATGGTGCAGGATGTTGGATTCAGCCGAGTTAAAGGCTAAGAAGAAGATCACGCCGAAACCTAAAGTCAAACGGAGGAATGACTTCCTACGCTGGAGAACTTCGTGGTCGTTCTCTCGGCGGATGATTCGCCCAGTCCGGCTATTGGGAGCTATCGTACCATGGGTGACTTTTCTTGCTGGACTTGGGTGGGTGTTTTTGGGGTGGGTTTGTGTCTTTCTCCGCCTGCTGGTTGAATCTTCCATTGGCTGTTGCTCTAGCTTTTCTCGGCCGGCACGGCCACGGGAGCTGTCAACCTTCTTGGATGGAGCCATTCCCGGGAGCTTGGATAGCGCGGCAAAGAATGGAGTTGTCGGGCTTCGGATCTGATATGGTTATGGTCCCGGGCAACGACAAGCTTCCGGATCGTCCCAGGGATAGATCTATGTTGCTGTGAGCTCCTAAAACTCGTGTAGGGGAAGGCCAAAACTCACTAGTCAAAGAGAACACTCGTAATTCCTCTATTTCCTCCACGTGGCTTGGAGTTACTGTGATGCAAGTGGTCACCACATAGCTTTTCGTGCTGCGAAACTTTATTTCGACCCGCTCTATTCGCAGCAGTTCGGATTGAGTTTACTTTAAGGTGAAATGCAAAGGTGCATCCGACCCTGGTTGTCGCTGGCTCTGGGACGGGGTCCGCCGGGCCCGAACCCGGGACCCGCGGGTAGGCGACGCCCTGGTTCGCATAAGTGTTGACCAAATCATTCCCTTTGCCTTTTGAGATTTTCAATCTTATTTCGGTTCTAAGAATCCTACGGCAATCTCGTGAAGATCCTACTCAGATTCGGAACAACGAGGACTTCTATGCGTTGGGGCGACAAATGGATAGGGCTCGTCCCAAATACGCGCGCCTGGTTGCATTGAGGGGCCCAGAGATCCGTGTATAACGACAAAACCGTCAAACAAAGGTCGAATACGCATATCAATGAACATGATGAATCAAAAATACGAAGTCTACTGAGTTCATAGACGAATGTCTGATGCAAGGAGACTGACCGCATAGAGACAGTTCGATCAACTCGATAATTTACATTCGTGTCATCAGCCATCTCCAACGAGATGATCATCAAGATCACTCTGCATCATGTGGTCACCCTCTCTCGGTAGATCAAACACTAGCCACTTGACCTCTCCACGATCCACGTACGCATCCACATCGATCCTGCTATCCTTCGGGACCAGAGGCATGCCCATTCCAGACCGATATGCAGCAAGATGCATGATAGTCTGCCGCCAGGCCTCAAATCGGAGGTCCTTCAGCGTCAGAGCCTCTGGCGTCGCCGCGATGCTCCATTTCCACTCATCCACGTCATCCCAATGGTCGCCCGGTGAGACCTCTAGGTTGGGCTGTACTTGCTCTCGAACTTGGGTCTCCATACGATGCCGACTCCGAGGAAGGCAGGGGAAGAGTATATGATCCCGGCACCTGCATGCATTGTGTTTATGCCACACCCATGGTGGGCGAAATGGCCTCTCGCTCGTGACGTCGTTGGGGTTCCAGAAGATGACTCGACACGCTGTTTCCGGGTGGGTGAAGGTGATACTGCCGTTGGCGGCCTGCATCGTGTGAGAGAAGAGTACGTGATCCATCGTGCAGTTGCGCATCTCACCAGAGTGTGGATAGTGGGATTCGCCCTGTGGCATTCACCTGGTACTTGTTTATTTATGCCAGGTCGGCAGGCTCTTTGACAAAGGGCACAGCCCGTGATGACACAACGTCTTTGTTGTCCAGCACAATGAAGGCTGAGGATGCGACGCTACTTTATCCGCGCGGTTCGTTCTCAAGTCAAAAACGCTCTAAGTCAGTACCGATTTATGGAAAACACATACCGCATCAATCAAGTAACGTATAGTATAATACAACTGCAAAATGGATTCGACATTATTCTCTTACACCACGTTGGACGCGGCGGGGAACCTCTTGGTCGAGCATCCCGAGACAAAGTGCAGCTTCGTACTCGAAGACCCCAACTCAGCATCCGACTACGTGACCTATTTACCTATATTTTGTCACCGGGCCGCTTGTAACTGCCCCCAGATCCAGCGCCGAGGCGCCGTCTCGCCTGGCGAACTCAAAGAGGCACTGGACGGCGTAGCACTGCAGCCGCGGCCTTGCATTGCCTCCGACGACCCAACACTTGGCCCGAAGTACAGACAAGCCTTGGAAGAGGGCCGGCCCGAATGGTTGATGTGCCGGGTCCGGGCCTGGATGACCGCGACGAGATACGCTGTCGCCTGCACGATGGCGATGGGCATGCTTCCCCAGCCTTCGGCAGACAGCCCGTGTGTGGCTTTTGAAGTTCCCCTGTCAGAATTCCCCGACTGCGAAACAAGGGCACAGCTGTTCAGACCTTGCGGGGTCTCTATTGAGTAGATACCTGGATAGGTAGGTTAACTGCCAGTCCAGCGTAGTGGTCAACTGTGGTGCGATTAACAGGACCCCAAACGGGACTAAATTAGTGAATGTTGGCAAGTAGCTTGGAGCTTGGAGCTACGCACATGCAACGAAACCCGTTACATTTGATATTAGGACGAATGGACAATGTGATGTGATATCATGCGCGCCCGGGTTCCAGGATCTGGTGTAAATTGGCATTGACGCCTGATGATAACGACCAGAATCGCATCCGCTTCTCGCAGTGGCATTTCCGGGATCGTTTCAGCATCTTCAAATCATAGCCGAACCACGCATGGCTGGTGTATGACTTGAGCTATGCGACTTCCAATTGTCATATAGCCGGAGATAAGCTCATCCGAGCGCGCGAGCTGCCTCCAGCTCTCGCGACCTCGTAGGCTAAACCCCGCGGCTCACATTCAGGTTACAGCTCCAATTGACCAATCATCCACGAGCTGCTGGCCCGATCCAGCAAGCTCTAAACTCCGGGCTCCACCTGACGGCCGGATTTTGGTCCGCGGCCCGGAGTCGCGGTCATGACTGACCCCGCTTCGCCGTCGATTCCGGCTACCTCTATGGCTGTCTATCCCTCACAGGGCAACTCAACTATGGTTTTTCTCAATTGGGCCATTAGTCAGAGCCAAATACTGATCACGGCACTGCGTATTCTCGCGTCGCGAGCTGTGATGACGCCCATATCATAAAAGACGCCAAGCACGGGACCTAGACTCGCGCACATAGACGTGGCTCGAGGCTCACGCATCTACGTTCTGTTGCGCTGCACCCACCTCAGCTGATCGTGCGATCACATCCAAATTGCAACATGTCTTCCAGCAAGGACATTGTCTTCATCACCGGTGGTTTGTAGTCCTCGGTCTCGCGCCGCGTCATATACTTGAAATCCATACTCACAACGTTCCAGGGAACACTGGGCTCGGGCTCGAAATTGTTCGAGCTCTGGCGGCGAGTGCCAAGGCCTACAACATCATAATCGGCTGCCGGACGCCATCCACCGGCGATGCCGCGATAGATACAGTGAAGGGGGAACTTCCGGACACGGCATCGTCGTTCAGTGTAGTACAATGCGACTTGGTTTCGGACGAATCGCTTGAGGCTGCTATTCAGCGGATTGGTGAGATGCACGGCCGTCTCGATGTGCTGATCAACAATGCGGGCAGCAGCTTCGACGGCGAACTACAACAGGGCAGTTTGGGTATCCGCGAGGCTTGGAACAAGTCGTGGGACGTCAACGTGTCCGGCACGCAGGTATTGACAACGCTGGCGGTGCCGTTGTTGCTCAAGGCCGAGAACCCGCGACTCCTATTCCTCACCTCGGGCACCGCGACCCTGACCGAGACGGAGAGCACGGCCACACCAACCCTCAGCCGCATCAACGCCAGCCCCGCCGCCGGCTGGCCGAAGTCCGCGCCGGCGGGATTCGGCCCCCCCACGGCTTATCGCAGTAGCAAGACGGGCCTGAACATGATGATGCGCGAGTGGACACGGATCTTGAAGAATGACGGGGTCAAAGTCTGGGCTATTAGCCCGGGGTTCCTGGCCACGGGACTAGGTGGGGTGGGGGCAGAAAAGTTGAAACAGGTAAGCCTGAGTCTGCACGAGAATCACATTCCCCTACTACTACGAGGTCGTTGCACTGGACTTTGCCGAGGCTGGGTGATTGGGGGGAAGACGGCTGTTATACAACCCAATAAGGATCCAATAGTCGTTCTGAAGTTCAGGCCGTGCTAACATGCCTGGTCCGCATAGCTCGGCGCACTTGATCCTTCGGAAGGGGGTAAATTTGTCAGGGATGTCGTACAGGGGAAGCGCGACCAAGATGTCGGAAAGGCAATCCGGGCAAACATGATCCAGCCTTGGTGAGCTTGCATACGACCAAGATGCGTGGACAGACGGTTGAAATACCAAAGGTGACAGCCAGTCGGAGGCGTTGGTGGGGGTGGGGGGGACGTGGACATTGGTTATCGGAATCTGCTTGGGGCACTTGCTGCAGTAAGCTTGAGGCGATGTGGGTGGGCAGCGCGGTTGGATCCGTGGCCGAATCTTATGCCCCGGCAGAGCTCGAGCAGCGCTGCGGGAGTCAAGGTACGTACCGTACCGTGCATTGCTGGTGAGGGTTCAAAAATAGCAGCAAGCATCCGGTGGGCACGGTCGAGACAAAATGTTCAGACAAACTCAATAACATCTCGTGCAAACTCCTGTCACTGTCTGTACGTTGAAGAGAGGATGATGTGATCGTAAGTTGTTTGAGCCGCAACCTTGTTGATCCACTGGGATTGTCTGAGGTACCCGACGTACGTATGTAGGTTCCTAGGTAGCGGACTGGGGCGTGTAATAAAAGGAAGGGTGAAAACATTTGACCTAGGCGGCATGACGGAATCTAGCGGACTGGATGCAGCTACCTCGGGGCGGGTCGTCCTCAAGTCCTGCCTGCTTGTTAGAACCTGCCTGAGCAAGACCCGTCGGCAGCGCAGCTTGAGCTCTGCGACAGCCCGGGGTTCAATTGCGGGGGAGCCGGTGAAAGCCTGGAATGAAACAAGCCGCGAATTTTCGGGAAGCGGAATTTTTCCTTCTTTACTTAGTTAAGTAATCAATGGAAGAGCCTCCGAGACCTTCGTAATGTAGGACAGACAGGCATTGGATTGGGCTGACCGCCGCCGGGGTATGACGCAAACGGTAGACCGCTAGCAACATGTCCTACAGCGCTTGCGGCTAACCTAGACATTTGGAAGAAACAGACGAATCATGACTGAAGGATGAGTGAAGGAAATGAACGAATTGAACGAATGAACGGGGTGTATGACCGGGTGGTAGGATTTCTGACCATGAAACCAAAAAGTGAAATCTGCACCAGCTGGGCGGGCGCAATCATCCAACTCTATTCCGTTGCATTGCTGCTGTCATCAGCGCTGAGTAGAGCTGGAGCTACCTGAGTTAGGGAGCTTTAGCAAGCAACTGGCTGCCCTGGACCTGGACCTGGACCCGGATCCAAGAGGCTTCCTAGCTTGTCTCGGCAGGCCCCAAGCCACCGGCACAAAGGCGAAAAAGCCGGCGAGACACAGGGCACGCGAGGAGGCTCAGGCACCACTGCAACCTGGGACACACATGCACATCACAGAGCATCAGCAAAGGCACCAGGGCACCAAGAGTACCAGAGCACACGGGTACGGGACTTTGAGACGGAGGCAAAGGCAAAAAAAGGCCATCATCTATCTATGCTCTTGCTCATGCTCATGTCCCCGTCGCCTGGGGACTTCTCTTCGTCTGCTTCTCTCTTTTCTCATCCCTATTCCTGTCCCCTCTCCTTCTGGGTCGTCATCCGCATCGAGGCGTTTGAACTCCTCCGCATACCTCCTACGCTGCGTGTCTGGCTGGGTTGAGTCACTGGGAAGAAGAGAGGAGAACCACGAAGCTCTCCTGCCTTACCCCCCCGGCGGCCCTCCAAACAACTTCCTTGTTCGAGCCCGCACTTGGCATCTCGACGGACGAGCCCGGAACTATTTCAGCCACCCGAGCCCATTCCTAGCCGGCTTAGGGTGAATCTCTCGGCCTGTTCGTTCACGGATTCATTCTTGTTGATCATTGCAGCCAGCGGGCAGAAGACAGAACTGCCGGCTTGTTTTCTCACAATTAACTGGTCCTCCCATTCTTTCTTGGTATCCCACTCCAACTCCAACTCCAAACCCTGTCCTCTCCTTGATGCTGGCTGGAGCTTGCCGGAACCGGAGCCAGAACCTCGACCAGAACTTCAGCGCAGGACCAAAACCAGAGCCCATCGCCGTGGTCCCCGCCCGTCGGTGGTGGAGGAGGAGTCTGGCTTACAATTATCGGTATTCGGTCCAGCACTCTCTAGTTCCAGCAACAGGGCCGGACCCCACTAAATTTGGAGAGAGGAGGCAACGGTGAGAGGCAGACGGGCGGAAGGGACTCGGCCCAATAATAATATTTTTTTTTCCTTCCGACTACGTACATACAATTTTCGTCTTCCAGCCAGGGCCCTCCTCTGGCACCAGGAGCTGTCTCGCGCGCCCGGCCGCCCCCATTCCCAACTCTGCGCTGGCCCGACAGGACCCTCTCGGGATCTGGATCTGGACCTGGTTCAGAGAAGCCCACCGTCTGCCACGGTCGAACCCCATACCCAAGAAGTTGCCCCAAGGCGCAGAGCCCCAAAACTCGCACGGCACTGGACCGCTCCGCACCGCAACGCACCGCACCGCTCCGCATCCTGAGGGACTGCCGCCAGCCAAAAATTCAGCAACCTGCCGCCCTCGCCCTCCCTCCCTTCCGCCTTCTCCAGACCGCCATCCGCACACCCGATCCTCGCCCCGAGACTGACGACGACCGAGCCCTCCACCCATCATGGCGCCCCAAAAGGGTGGTCAGGCCACGAAGCAGAAGCAGCAGCACCAGCAGCACCAGCAACAACAGGGCGGCAACGGCAACGGCAACGGCAGAAAGGCCGTTCCTAACGCTGCTGCTGCTGCTCCCGCTGTCGCCGCTGCCTCTGCTGCTAGACCTGCCGTCGTTGTGCCTGCCATTCCTCTGCCGCTGATGCAGCGCCAGGCCAGCAGTAAGAGCAAGCCGCAGACGCAACAGCACCAGCAACCGGCGCCGCAGTCACAGTCGCAGTCACAGTCGCAGTCACAGTCGCACGCCGCCAAGAGACACGACCCGAAGCAAACGACACCGCTTGTCGTCTCCTCCAACAACAACACTGCCCCCGCTGCCTCCCTCGAAGCTGCTCTCATCGACCAGCAGTCCTCCGCCGCCCCCGAGGACCCGGCCATGGCCCGTCAGAGGAGGCGTCCTAAGAAGCCTGACCTCGCCGGCTCTCGTGTGGAGAAGCCCGGATCGACGGCCACCACAACCACCAACGGCACATCCAGGACCAGCAGTCGCAGTAGGCACGCCGGCAACCCCAAGAAGCATCACGACGGCCGCCATTCGGCCGCCAATGCCGCCGGTCCCGCCCTTCGCAATGCCGGCGCCCCTCCCACCCCCCAGGCCACCAACGGCCTTACCAATGGCAGACCTCACATCACATTTGGCGACAAGAATTCCGCCCAAGACCCTACTACCACCTCGTCGTCTTCGCGGCAGGTCTCGACTGCTCCTTCTGTCGCCGGTGACGTCGAGTCCTCTCTGGGCCTGACGTCGCCGTCGGCCTCCGCCCACGGTCTCCATTCCGGTAAATATACCCACCCTCCGCTCACATGGTCTTCGTTTACTCGTTCGCTATTGCTATCATCGTTTCCTGCTGTTCTGGGAGCTAACATTCTGCCCGCCGTAGCTTCAGATGTCGCACCTGCCTCTGCCTTGGCTTCACAGTCCCAGCCTGGCCTCGTGGGGCCCGTCGAAGACGCCGCTACCCCGTTCCCTGATGTCCAACCGAATGGCAACCACGCGCCAGTCTTCCCTGCGCCCAACTCGGCCGGCCTTCATGCTCCGCAGTTCATGGGCCCTAACGGGGTTGGAATCATGTTTGGCGGCGCCAGAACCCCGGACTCGCACACTCCGTCCCCCGCCTCGGGCGCATTCATGCCCCCGCCACCTCCTCGGCCCATCGTCAATGGTGTCAACGGTGTCAACGGCGAGAGCCATGGTTATGGTCCTATCAACGGCCATCACCCGCACCACGGCCACTCTGAGAGCAACAGCACTAACTTTGCGGTCCCCATCACGCCCTACCGCCCTGGTCCAGACCATGTCACTACCATGGAGTCATATGGCCCCATTCCGGCTCCCGTCCCCGTGCATCGAGGACCTATGGATGGCTACGCGCCAAACGGCGTTCACTACGAGCCTCCCACACCCCACAGCTTCCACGGGTCTCATGCCTCGGGTGATTTCAACGGTCTTGATAATGTCGGGCCTTTCCATGCTAATGGCCGTGGCTTTGAGCACGACCATCGCAACGGCTACGCTCCTCAGAACCATGGCCATGGCCACGGCCACGGCCCCGCCGGGCCTCACATGCAAGCCTTTGTCCCTCCCCACCAGCATTTCGGCCGCCGCCCGGAACTGGAACTGGAGCCGGAGCTCATGGACAGCATCCTGTACTTCCAGAGCCAGTTCGACTCAAGTGAGTTGGCTGACTGTACCCTGGAACTCAAGTTCCCGGACAGCTACACTCATACTGCAAAGGTCCACTCCCACAAGCTTATCCTGGCCCGCAGCCCCGCGTTGAAGAACTATATCATGGCCGCGAGAGCCGCCGATCCGGGGTCCCACGTCTTGACTCTCAATGCCACGGACCCCTATCTCAGATCCGATGCTTGGTTCGCCGCAGTTCAGCGCTTATATCTCCACCCTCTCTTCACCATCCCGCCCTCGATGGCCAATGGCTCAGACTTCGCTGGCAGTAACATTGACCAGTTCCGTTTCTGCCTTGGGTACGCCGCCGCCGGCCACCTGCTTGGTATGAACGACGTCCTCGTTCAGGGGTTGCACCTGGCCGCCAATATGATCAACTGGCACAATGTAGAGGAGGCCCTTAGCTTTACCTTTGAGGGCGCAACGCAGCATCACTGGGTTGGCGACGACGGCACGGACTACTTTGACATCGATTTCGCCTACGGCCGCGAGACTAGGATTCTCATGATGGCTATTACGAGTTTCCTTGTGAACTGTTTCCCATCCAACTTCGAGCTCGACACGTCGGTCGTTGATGCTCCTAGTTACTCTCGACTGCCCCCCGTCGTTGCTACCACAGCTGCGACAGGCAACTCCGCTCCTGCCATCGCCCGTGGCACCTCACATCGCAAGCCGACCAAGACCGGCCGGTTCTCTACGATCAAGTTCGGCGACTTGCCCACGGCTTATCCCGAAGAGGAGGCTGGGGCCACACCGCGTCGGCCGGCCAAGTGCTCTCCCCTCCTATCTCGCATCCTCTTGAACATACCTTTCGATGACCTCCGTTTCATCCTAGCGTCTGAGAGCAATGGCTCCTCGGCATGGAATACTGCCCAGGACCGCTACCATGCGCTGGTCGATGTCATTGCGGAGCGAGAGGCCAGACGTCTGCGCGCCGTTGATGTGGTACGCGCTGGTGTTGTTCCTGGCTACAAGGAGATCCAGCAGCGTCTCTCCGCTGAGCGACGCCACAGTGCCGTGGACCATTGGGACGTCTTGAACTGGCAGGAGGAGATTGTGCAGCCAACCGGCGCCGGTGTCCCTTGTGTCATCCGCAAGTGGATCCCGCAGTTCTCGGCACCTACAGAACGCGAGCCGGAACAGCCTGTCTATGAGCCGACACGCGTGGAGTCCATGGTTTAGGATCCGAGGGGAGATAAGATCTCGCAATTTTTATGACGTGATGACAGCTACCGGACGGGACGATGGAAGAGCAGAAACAGAGACGAAGGTGTGATTTTGCGATTCTGCATTGCATTTGCGACAGCATTACGGCTCTTGGGCATTCTTCGGTTTTCTTCGACATCGTGTGATTGAGCTTGCCTTGGGGACTCAAACTCTGGTTTTTACGGCGGCATTGCGTTGGGTGTTCATTGGTGTCCTTGATTCACTTCCCTGAACATCTCTCCCGAGAGACGCCCTGTGACCGCGTCGTGGCAGATGCCATGCGGGCGAGAAGCATCGCGTTCCCGTCTGCCTTGGCAAGCCACTGTAAGCAAGGTTCACAAAGGACGGTTGGTGCCACTGCACTCTGAATGACCAGGGTGCGGACATGGCAATGCAAGGAAAGGAAAAGTTTTTTTTAGATGCACTGGTCAAGGGTGGAAGAAAAAGTCTGCAAACACAATACCCCATTTATGATTGTAACGGATTGGCAGGCGAGTTGTACGATCTGGTCTGGCTAATGCCCATGACCCGATCTGCTTTTGCGAGTTTCTTGGCCAAGTGGGAAGCTTTGGTGCCTTTCGGCCATTTACAGCTACTTGTCACTTGAAACGATAATTTGAGTTGGGGGCGTTGGACTTTCGACGCATCATGATAGATGACATTCGGTATGAAGAAGAGGAGATGCGTCATGCCAGCTGCGGCTGCGGGCGTATCTGGACAGGCATGTTTGTGCTGCCTCAACCAGAGATTATCGAATAGTTCGAGAGCAGTGAGGATTACAGGTAGAAGCTTACTAAATCAAAAGCACTTGGAAATCCAATGTTCCTCTGGCCCAGTTCTATCTGGTGCGTGAAGAGCTCTGAATCAGTCATCATTATAACGCTACTTCGTATCCAAGGTTCTTTATCCATCCCAGCATCATTCATGACATTTCACCAGCATCATCGGTACTAATGCATTCAATCTCAGCCCAGTGCCAGCTTTAGATGTAAGAATGTTCCATTTTGTCCTCGCCTTAGCGCGCGGCGTCCTTATCCTCGTCCTCGTCCTCGCCATGCACGACTGCCTCGTCCCTCCCACTTTTCTCACACCCACAGCCCTCGCGCAGCTCGCCGTCCAACGCCTGCGGCACGCCCTCCAGCAGCACCGCCACCTGATTCAGGATCCAGTAGGCCTTGTCGGCAGCGGCAGGGTCCGCGACCTCATGGAATGGGTCCGCCCGCGCCCGCGCCACCTCCTGCAGACTCTCCACCACCGTATCGTGCAGCGACGCCGCCCTGGCCCTCACATGCTCGAATAGCGTCGGGATCGTGTGCCCGGTCCCGAAGCGAAACGAGGCCGCGTCGCTGTCGGCCGGCACTGACTGCCGCGCCGTGATGCACGGCAGGAGCGGGCCGCTGGGCCCGAAGTTGCTGACCCGCGTGTTGCGGGCTTGCTCTGGTGCGCTGCTGATCTGTGCCTCGACGCGCGAAGGGGTGTTCTTGTGGTTCGGCGTGGACTGGGCCCATCTTTTGTCGGGCTTCACACCAAAGTCATCTCCGCCACATTGATATCGTAAGAGATGCGCGCGGCGCGGGTTTGCCGGCTGGTCACCCATCCCTGCGTCAGTCGACGTATGGGGGTTATCTCTGGATATGACGAGGCGCCGAGCCGAGGTCAATGTGACAATGCTCTCGGCGTTGGGAGATCTGGGGCCGGAAGTGGCGCTTCTGCTATCGATCTTGCGGC
This sequence comes from Neoarthrinium moseri, assembly GCF_022829205.1. NCBI lineage: Eukaryota > Fungi > Ascomycota > Sordariomycetes > Amphisphaeriales > Apiosporaceae > Neoarthrinium > Neoarthrinium moseri. The sequence goes on along the minus strand of NW_026055160.1, from coordinate 108,801 downwards.
GACCTCGTGGCACGCCGGGACTGCCGCCACTGATGATGACATGGTCGGTGCTCTTGTTGGGGGTGGTTGGCTCCATGATATTGACCCTCTCTGGATGAACAGCTTGGGCATTTCTTTTTCTTCGTCAAATTCCACTGTACCTGCGTCTCTATCGGGACGGGTTTTCTGTTCCAGGCGAAAGAGAAGCTGAGGTGTTCCAGAAACGCGTGAAGATAGGATCCGTAGCCAACTTTCTAGGTCGGAAGCTCCTTCATATATATTATCAATCAAATTCAGCCAGAGAAGACCTGAGGAAAATGTTGCACTTTGCATTCGATGCACCTGGGCATCCAGGCCATAGCGACCTGAGACAAAGGGGATATTATGGCTATGAACACCTGCACTCTCATAAGTCGGGCACCATTCAACTAAGGCAACGGGCCGGGAGTAGGTTTCCAATCCTTGGTAAACGGCTTCTCCCCACCATCTACCATAGAAGTAGAATTGTAGGCTGGCGGCTGGTCGAACGCCGGTGGGCCTTGTGTTGTGATTCTCTCAGCGAATGTGACGGCCTCGGCCATCTCAATCACGTCCACTGTTCCTTCTGTCCAGGCCCGGTGCGCCCGCATGACGCCCTCGCGGTTCGGCAACATGGCGTCCAGCCGCTCTCCTCGAGTGCGTTCCTGTACCTCACTCGGAGTTAGGACAGCGACGGGGATCACACCCTTGATGGTTCGCTTCTTCCCGGCGCAGAGAATGGTGAGCTTGTATTTGAGCTGGTGGACGTGCGACACGTGGTTCGTAGTGAAGGAAGGGAAGACAGGCTTCACAGTCTTGGTCCATATATTAGGGGTGCCGTCGCGTGAGGAGATCCTCAGTCCCAGCATGCTGCCCAGGTCCAGCGATTCTACCTGCTCACCCTGACCCTGTGGGGCATTGAAGGGGATTCTGACTGTTGAATTGGTAGTTCCAACTTTGCCGTCAGCGTCACCGCCGCTCCAATGCGCCATGGTCCAGTTTCGGACGGAGGCGTCCTGCCAGCGGCCCTCCTTCGCCCCCGTCACGTGCCTGCTACGGCCCTCAAGATCGTTAACATGTGTCGCGGCCTGGAGGGTGACTTTGGCTCCCTCCAGCAGCAGCTCGGGTGGCTTGTCCACCAGGGCCGGCGACGTCGTCCGCGCCGGGTGCCGGGCCACCTCGGCGCGCACGCGCAGGTGGATCGGCGCCGGGTGCTCGAGCTGGACCACGGACGCGGCCTCGACGTGGAGGCGGTAGCCGAACTGCGGCAGCGTGTCGCGCTTGAAGATGCTCGCCATGTGCTGCGAGAACGACAGCGGCTTGTCCCCCTGCGCGGGATCCAGCCGCAGCGTCTTGACCGGATCCGGCTCGTGGAACATCAGCCGCGGCGCCGGGTCCCGCACGGGCTCCGTCGTCGCCCGCGGCCGCACGTAGAGCGGGAAGGTCGCCGTGGGCAGGGGGTTGCTGTGCCGCTGCTGCTGGTGCGTCCAAGGCGCTGGCGTGGCGGGGCAGATCGAGGCTTCCAGCAGGTGCTCGACGTAGATGTAGTCACGCTCCTCGCTGACCCTAATGCTCTCCGATGGGCGGTAGAAGGTCGGCGGCAGGTTGGGCCGTCCATCGTAGAACTGGTCCGGCAACTGGATGGTGAATGGCCAGGTGCTGATGCCCGGCGGCGCGGGCCCCGTGAAGACGGGTTGTGTGAACTACGCGAGTTCGTAAGTAAATGCATAGGTAGGCTGGGTCCGTGGTAGTTGGGACAGAGATCTGCGACTTACGTCATAAAGAGTCCGGTCTCCTTTATAGTGCCATTTTGAACTCTTCCCGTCGCTATTCGAAGATTCCTCTGTAACCTGTTTGCGGATTGGTCGTCAGTGCCCGCTCATACTGTCCACTACGGAAGGGTGACCTACTTGCGTTTTGATTCTCACGACCAGTTTCAGTACCACCGATACGGTTTCTGCAGCGTCGGTGGCATTGACCTTCTTCACAACGCCTTGGACAATGTCGCCTGGGACATAGCCGAGTTTTAAATCCGGAATTTCGATGCTAGCATGTATAGAATTGTTGATGCCAGTCGGCCGGATACTCTTGCGATATTCATGCATAGCATTGTTGATGTTGATCATGCTGATAGCTCCCTCCACACGGTTTGATCTGGTTGGCTGCCTCTTGGCAAACTAGCCCCGGATTTGCGCTTGCAGGCGTCACTAGTTGGACTTTGGCTGGGAACGTACTTGAGTTACTGGAGATACGGGCAACTGGAAGCAGTCCAAGCCGGAAAGACAAACTTCGTTAGTTAGATCGAGGTATTTGAATCAGAGAGACTTTGAAGCGGAATGCCATTGTGTCTCCCATTTATTTGAGCTTCGACGGCGCCCGGCAGTGCGCGCGGGTCTCGTATGTAGGGCTGGCCAAGCACCTGGCTGTTGAGGCTGTGCAGGGTCAGGTGAGGCTGTCTAGTGAGATTCACTGCCTCTCCAAAGGATTCCGAGTTGCACTCGCTAAGAGGTAGCTATCTTTGATGGTGTACGTGTAACTTGGCATCAATTGACTTCTTTATAGTCACGGCAACTCCATTATCGAATACTTTGCAGCCTTAAACGTGGGACGGGATCCGCCGCAGGTAATGGCCTCCTGGGCCATTTCTAGAGAAGCCAGTGCATGGCTCTGGCTGCGAAACTACTGCCGGAAGTAATGCAGACATGCTTTTCTTCAATACTTATCTATGAGTCTGCTGCCCTTCGAGTATTGGCTGCTCTCTCACGCGCTACTCCCTAGGTTTCAAGGTTGCTGTTGGCTTCAGAGTCGAGTCGAACGGGTCAGAAGAAACTCCGCCACCACCAGACACCATACGTGCCAAGCTCTCGTCAACAGACTACCCAACGACTCGAACATTTACGAATGCTCATGTGAACGTACATACGGGTTAACACTTGTAGTATACCGCACCGGAGCTCAATCCCGGATGCACTGCGTCTAGACTAATAAAAAAAATAAACCTCCCCCCCCCCCTCAAGATGCGGCCCCTCTGCAACGGCCGTTGCGTGCGATGGCATTTAATTGCGTGCTCCCCACCGCGTCCGGAGCTCGCAGCCTGCCCGGATAGCTTTCGGGAATGAGAGAGAGCACCAATGGTAGAGAATTGTTAACAAGCGATACTTGCACCCCAAGGCAGACTAATCGTGATAGTAATGATTTTTTTGCCATTGTCGATTTGTTGAGCCACCGGTCATGGGATTATTGTCTATATACGAATCATCATGGCGAGGGGACAAGGAGGCCGAGCGCAGTTACCAATGGCATATATCGGAGAGCTGCAGTATGCGTTCCGTTTCCAAGGGTCCACTGATATTCGCCGATAACCTCTTGCTTCCTGTGTGGCCGCCGCGAGCGACGCTATGCGTGATTGAAGCAGATCTGGCGTCATCCAGAGAAACATGCCTTGTCCAAGTGCGATGTCGGTTTCCCACATGCGATGGGCCCTACATAATGAACGTCGCTCCCATCTTGGTGTTTCGCTGAGGGTAAGTTATAACCATTGCCGTCGCGCATTTGGAACATATGGAGAGTTTTCGCAATGGTGCCCAAGAATCGTCGAGTAGCAGTCATTGGAGCTGGCCCTGCTGGAGCCATTGCGACTGATGCACTCGTCAAGGAGGAAGCCTTCGACACAATACGCGTCTTTGATCGACATGCGGCAATCGGTGGGACGTGGATACACACACCACATCTTCCAGCAGCCATACCGTCTCTGAGAGACGTCTTGGCCGGAAATACCGACGCTGCAATCCCCATTCCGGCTCAACTTCCCGCCGTGACCGCTGTATCGGAACAAGTCAATGGACACCAACACCGATTCTCAGATACGGCAATCCATCAGAATCTTCACAGCAATATCACTCCTGAGATCATGTCTTTCAGCAAAGAACCCTTTCCCGACACCCTCTCAGAACACACTCTATCTGAGTACGGCCGCGGGGCTCCGTTCAGGCATCATACAACCATCAGGGACTGGGTGGAGGGGATCTTTGGCCGAAATGGCTACGACAAGCTTGTGGAGCTGAATACTACTGTCGAGAGAGCCGAGAAGATTGGTGGAGAGTGGGTTCTCACACTGAGGAAAGAGAAGCAAGGCAGGAACTACTGGTGGCGGGAGCACTTTGACGGCTTGGTTGTGGCAACAGGTCATTACAATGTGCCATGGTTTCCCCAGATCGATGGGCTTCTGGATTGGGATACCAAGTTCCCGGGTAGCATCGTGCACAGCAAGCATTTCCGAGGGCCAGAAAGGTTCAAGGGCAAGGTACGTTGCGCATATGCTGATGCCGAAGCCGACTGACAAGGCGTTAGCGTGTGATTGTTGTGGGTGCATCTGTCTCCTCGCATGAAGTCATACACGAGATACTGGATGCGGTCAAGGCCCCTGTGTACTCGGCTATCCGGGGGGACCCGATCCCAGCCTTTGGATGGGAGCCATTCCTGCACCCCAAGATCGAGCTGAGGAAGCAGATCACTCAGCTGGATGCTGCGAACGGCCGCGTGCACTTCTCGGACGGGTCAATCCTTGATCATGTCGATCACATCATATTTGGGACTGGTTATACGTTTAGTGTGCCATTCCTGCCAGAAGTTCAAAACGGCATCAGAAATGCGTATCGAAGACTGCCAGGGGTGTGGCAGCATACATGGAATATCGAGGATCCAACTTTGACCTTCGTTGGAATGGTGCGCAAACACTTCATCTAGACTGCGTAAGAACCAGAACCTATGCTAACATGACGCAGCTCGGAGGTGGCTTCACCTTTCGTGTATATGAATACCAAGCGGTAGCGGTAGCGCGTCACCTTGCCGGGAGGGCCAAGGCTTTGCCGCCAATCCCGGATCAGCTTGAGTGGGAACGCAAACGGGTGGCAGAAAAGAAAGGCGGCAAGGACTATTACTCCATAGCTCCGAACTATGATGCGTTCTTCGGGTTGCTACGAGATATTGCTGGAGAGCCTGCACCGGGGACTACGGGCCGCAAGCTAGAGCCATTCAACCCAGAGTGGATGAAGGTATGGGCAGCCATGGTGGCTCCCAAGATCCAGGGATGGCAGCGAAAACGGAAGAGGGCCGAGGAGGAACTTGGACCAGTGAGGGCCAAGCTTTGAAACGTCCCCCTTGGGTTCCCAATTCACCTGCCCCGAGACAGTCGCAGTATGCGGTAGCTTTGGACGCATCGTACCCAGACATATATCTCCCACTGTGCTCATGTATACACCTCGCCTTTTAGCACTAATTTAGCTTTGTATCGTGAGAAGAACATGTGGCAGAAGATTGCAGCAATATCTACCCATCCGATAGCTACACTTTGGCTGCGCGCCCAAATGTCGACAAGGCATCATGTTTAATAACCAAAACTTCCTGTTATAAACTTGCAGCATACCCCCCTCAGCAGTTGCCTGGATCAATGCATGTGGTACTTAATGTTCTGATTTCCTTTCCACCGCATCGGGGGGAAGACAATACCTCTCGGAGGTCAATATTGGCCCCCATTGCCTGCTACTCCCATTAACCTCCACTTCGGAAGTCAGCCCCAAATCTTCGAACCGTCATTCCCACACCGCGAGCCAGCCTCAGTGGCCTCTACGCAGCCATTCGATCTTCACCATGGAGGTGCCAAAGACTTTGTTGGACTCTCTGCCAGGCGAGCTTGTTCGAATGATATTCCAGAACTTGGTGCCTGGAAAATCCCAAACAGGCTGCGCGCTACCAGATTATCCAAAAGAGTTCGGTAGGGACAGACAGAAAACGTAGGCCATGGCGAGCCTTTGTCTCACATCCAGGAGGCTGTCTGAGTGCGCAATGCCAATGCTTTACAACACTGTCGCCGTACAGCCAAGCCGTTGTGCCAAAGGCAACAAACTTGCGCTATTTCTCCGCACGCTCCTCGAGAATCCCGACATTCGCAGACAGGTTAAGAAATTCGCATGCTTCGTGCGCTTGATTGTGGGAGAAACGCCCAAGGGGTGCAAGTGCGATGATGGCTTCTTCATCTTCGGAGAGTTTGGATATTTGTCCAGCTATTTTCCGCGCCCCAAATCTTACAAGGCTTAGTATCAGATTTTATCCTACGGACTAGAGGGCCAAGCTCTCACAAGGACTGCAGGAGATAACACTAGAAGACGGTGTTTACAGCCGCAAACTCATCTCCACGATCTGTGATCTTCAAGATATCCAGAACCTGGATCTCGAGGCCTTCGCTCCGGATGCATACTGCCCTGCTCCTCTCAAGGACGACTATCTCAACAGCAACCTTAGTCGGCTCCGGTATACACCTCGCAGGCTGAGTCTTCACAATGATGACGACATTCGCTATCGAGATGATTTTGGTCCTCTGTCTAGGTTACATGGTCTGGCGGAACTCACAATACTGGAGCATCTAACTGTCAAGCTATTTTGCTTGGCCGGCCATATCTCAAACCTGAACGAGACAGATCTAGAGCTTACACTTCCAAAAAGTATTGTCTCACTAAACCTTACGATGAATGGTACTACTGACGGGTGAAAATAAGTTCCTACAAGGAACAACTATTCGGGCTGATGATACGGTTCTCCACCAGATGCCGAGCCAGATGCACAAAAATACAGTCCATACTCTGGACATCAAAGATGGATGAGGATGGCACGTGCGTGATTAGAGATTCTTTCCTCAGCGATTTGGCCAACCGCTACGAGAAATTGGCATCGGGTTCGCGTTCATGGACGAGAAGCGTTATGAAATGATAGATGACTAGTTTGGTTGTCTTTGCAATGGTTTTTCGGGCTTTGATGTGTGTCGAAAGGTGTTTCAAGATATGGTCTTTTTACGTCACAGAGACTTGAGGCGTATCATTTCACTTGAAGGAATAAAGTGGTCCGGTTTTTCCAAAGGTTGATTGCTCTCTATCAGGCACTTGCTCAGACACGGCGTTTGCTTAACTACGAATTAAACAAATGAAGAAGAAAAAACACGTACAGTGATGACCCAGTTTGGTGAATGCACCCTAATCTTCAGAATCCAAGCAGTTTCATTCTAATGAGCCCATACTAAGTTTGCTTGTAACCGGATTGCACGGGCCAGCATACAGTCAGTCTTAGGTCCGACGATCATCGTCGAATAACATTTTTGCTCTAGTAGCCTGTCTTCAGTGAATTGTGTCGAACAAGGGTATTTCCTGACGAAAAGAGGGCCTCATAACATGAAGCCCTTACAGAAGTCCGTTTCCACCTTTATGTTTCCCAGTCCTCCCGGCCCAATGATAGAACAGCCCTTCCCAGAAGCTCTCCACTGTGCATACGAGTGAAGATGTCCTTCAGCTCGGATGGCCTATGAATGGTGATTTTTGGCTTCACAATCCCTCGCGCCGCCATATCTAGCACCTCAATAGCTTCCTTTCGGTTCCCCACCGAGGAGCCCGTAACTGTGAGCTGACCTACGATGAGTCGATTGGCGCTACAGTTTTCGATTGGAACCTGTTCTCCGGGGGTGACACCGACTGCCACAAGTGTGCCGTGAAATTTCAAGAATTCAATCGCTTGTGCATACGCCGCGTTTGCAGCAGTGACGACCAAGACCGCAGCAGCACCTCCCCCCGTGATCCTCTTGACCTCCTCGGCCATGGCTTGGTTGCCTTCGGCCCCGCGAGGAAACCGGTCCAGGGGCAGAAACTCCTCGGCTCCACATTCGCGGGCGAGTGTCTCCTTTTCTGCAGAGTCGATGCCCAGGATTCTGAGTCCCATCCCACGGCTCCCGATTTCGCAAGCCAGAGATCCCAGGCCACCTCCGGCTCCAGAGATCACCACCCACTCGCCAGCCTTGGCCCGGGATTTCTGGAATGCCGAATAGACGGTGACGCCGCCGCAGAGCATTGGTGCAGCCAGCTCTGACGCTAACCCGTCGGGAATGGGTGTCACGTAGTTTGCTGGGGCCAGTACATACTCCTGGAATGTCCCAGGGACTGAGTAGCCCGAAATAGTAGGCGTAAAGCATGAGCCTTCGAGTCCAGTCATACAAGCTGGACAGTGCAGACAGGCCGAGGCGAGCCACTTGACACCCACTCGGTCACCGACTTTGACTCTTCCGTCCTCGAGACCCGGCCCCAACTGAACAACTTCACCCACCCCCTCATGCCCACCGACCTGATCATTGCGGCCAAGATCCGGCAGCCACTGCCACGCGTTTGTCATGACAGCAAAATCTGAGTGGCAAACGCCTGAATGGCTGAGTCTTAAGAGCACTTGGCCACTTCCTGGCGTTGGGGTGGAGACTTTGGCGACTTTCAACGACACCGTGCCCGGACTATCATAGACCATAGCATTGTGTGTCGGCGAAGTATACATTGTGACTAGAGTAGTGTCAACTGCTAACGGTTTGTCTATCAGAAGCAATACAGCACAGCAGGTTGACACGCACAAAATTCAACTCGTCGAGACTGAGCGCGATGATGTAGTGGAGCTCATCCCTCTACCCCACCAATTGGTGCAGGTATTCTGAGGTCATCTAAGTTCGTTAGTGCGGCGTGTCACAGGATGCAGCGCACATGATTGGTTGAAGCATGGCGCGGAGTATGTTACACAACGTGGAAACGATCTTGGAGGTTTGCTCCACACAACTCGCAATCACCATATCACTTGGTACACTACATTTTGGTTCGCGCTAATGTTGGAAATCTATGCCTCGGTAAATTACAAATACGGAATTCTTTTTCCATTCTCGGCGCCCATCAGTCAAAGTTGATTCGCCACAGTTCACGATCGCATCCGGCTGTAAAGTCACTTCTCGTATGCATTGCCAAAACGTTGTCACTGACCAACAAGTCGCCCTTTTCCCATGCGTGATAGTAAGCGACTCGCCGATCATGTAGGAGCTCTGTTAGGGCATCGCAGACTTCTGTACTGCTGTGGTCTTCACCTGCATTCTCGATATCGACATTGGTGGCCTCGAAGCTCGTCTTTGATTGTGGCCAAGGCTCGTGGAAACGAAGACATGGACGGCCGGTCTCTGGGTGGTTGACAACCAGAGGCAGGCCGCGGAGGACTGTAGCGTCGAAAGACGACGTTGAGACCGACCACGTCAGGTTGCGTAGATAGTCAAGCGGAAGATTTTGAGGAAGATATCTGAACATCATGCTCGAGGACGAAAATAATGTGAAGCCTGTGTCCTTTGGTGAAGTGGTGACCGAGGTGAAGAACTGGAACCTTCGCATAAAGTTAGCAATGATTCCGCGGCAGTCTCGATTGAAGCATCCCAAATGGCTTACTTTGGAGGTGTCGAAACTAGTATCTCATTGCCGCTCTCGTCTTTTCTCTTCTCGGTCTTGAACAGCCCATCGTAGTGGTACGGCATCCACTCAGCGGACAGGACATTGTTCAAACCGCGCGTCTCTGATCCACGGTCTTTTACCTCGAGCACCAAACCGAACTTCCATCCGGTTGGAACTCCAAGACCGTGAGACATATTGATGAAGAGATCTCTGTCTCTTGTTTTCTTGAAACCGCGAAGAATCACGGGAGAGTTGTTCTCCGCAAGGGCTCTAACCTTGCTTGTCTCGATGTCTTCGATCGACAAGCTCCCAGGCACGGCGGGCCGGATCATCAGGCCGGCTGGATAAATTGGCTCACAGGTAATGCCACCAAGATGCTCAGCAAAGGAGAAAATCTCAGACTTTTCTCTGAAGTAGCTTGGACGTCCGTCCTCGTAGACGAGCTCAAAGTTCTCGTCTTGAGCAAACGTGGCCCAGTGTCCGGTGGTTGTAGTACCGTCCAAGCGGAAGGCTATCGTAGAGTGCCAAGGTGTCGTGAAAGAAGTATCTGTTGGCAAGAGACCGACGGAGAGCTTGCTCTCGCCCGTCGAGGGATGGATGGAGAGTCTGAGTCTGTTGCCATAGATTTCTCTCACTGCTCTGGCAAAGGCCTGTTGGCGACGGTTAGCACAGAGTATGCCTCAGAGCAGGCACAGAAAACTCACATCTCCTCTCTTCAGCATTTGCTTCGCTACATATTCAACGCCCTTCTTATATTGTGACTTGCTTCGTCCTTCGCCCACTGGATACACGTCTTGAAGATCGGTGCTTAGGAACTTGATGTATCCTCTATATGTCATGCATGTGTCTTCATCCTCGCCGATTTTGAGTGTTGAATCAAAGTCCGGGTTTCCAAAACGTGTCACGAGAGCCAGTCGGAAGTTGGTGGCGTTGCAGACGTAAGTGATCTGGTCAAGTTTCTCAGGCACACTGATGTTGACCAGATCTTTAAGGCGAGAGAATTCAATGTTCTTCAACTCCTTTCTCGAGGCAAGCTGTCGCAGAGCCTCGCCATAAGCCCAGACATCTCTGTCTGGTACTCCGAGCAGATCTATATATGTTAGCACTATCATCACGGAATAATTTTATACAGAGGTGCGCTACCATTGTATACCAGTCCATCCGAGATGATCATCAACTTTGCACCGGGACTGTAGATATCCCCGATAGCGTTGCAAAGTCCGTTGAGATGCGCTAGGGCGAACTCCTCAGCCTTGTCAGGCAAGCGTCCTAGGACCTTTGAACTGGTGTTTGGTGACTTGAAAGGAAACGCGGGAAGGCACATCAAGATTGGCTCTTCAGCAGCAACCTTGTTGTAAACCTCGTGTAGAAACTTGGATGATCCATCTTGTGTCTTTGTAACTGAACCGCTATGTGACAACTCATATCGTCCTATGATGGCCAGGACTCTTTTGGCAGTTTGGATATGAGTTTTATTCAGGTCGGTAATAGAGTTGGGAGAGTCGGTATCGTAGGATACGGGTGAAAGCCCAGTATCCGAAACGCCTTCAACTGTAATGCCAGGCATGGTTGGACTTGTCTTGTAAGAATAGCAACAATGAAGGGATAACTATCTTGGTAGAAGAATGATACTTCAACAAATTTTTGCGTGATGAAATGTGCATTTGTATTTCAACTCTCGTAGGCAACTCCAGGTGGCAATGGCATGCATGTGGCCAGGCCCTGATAATGGCATGCAGCATTCTGAAAATGTCAGTGCAAGGATTTAGGACCCGAGGCAGGCTGAGCTGCACAACGGACTTCCGTCACGGGTTATAGCTCGGCAAATGAACGATACGCAACCTGTTTCAGGGCGAAGTTGAATTCGCCGTGTTCCGTCATGTTTACTTCCGTCTTTAGACATGGTGGATCACCAGCCCCTTGACAACACATCAAAACTCGTAACGATAACAATCATGCGACAAGATGCTAAGGGACTATATTTACCCGGATACTATCGGGCCTTCAGTCCAGGTTTTCGATGTTATTTTACCAATTTGGCTTGATAATCAAGACTTTTTTGCTTGTTTCCTCCCAGGTGGCATGGTGACTGCTAACCCTTGCAAGCCCAGATCGACTAGAGCCAGAAAACGAAGGTGACTTAGGTTACATCTGGCACCAACATTCTTAAATGCAATGCATGTAACGTAAGTGGGTAGGATTTCTCTGATGGATACGATGTTGTATGTCGGGAATGATCGCACTCTACTGGGAGTCAGCCTAAAGGCTTTGCTGAATGGAAGCACAAGCACTGGGCTGGATATGAGTGATTAACTGGCTCGATATGAAAGGGACACCCACGTCGCCTGACTTGTTACCGAACTCGACAAATATATCAACAATCCATGCACAAGTGTTATCTCTGGTTTCTCTGACTCAGTTGCTGAGGCATGTTTCCGCCGGGATTAATGCGCTTGCAATTAATGGGAAGCTCCGTATCGGTTGATTTCTTGGCAGTCCTTGACAACCCGATCTGGCCAGGGGGCATTGCGGCCGTTTGACTTGTTCGGGATGCAAATGAGAATACGGCATCGATCCACCATTGCCATTGCCCGCCGAAACCCTTGTCCGGCGTCCGGAGGGGCGCAGTTGACCCGTCGGCCAGACCGGCTACAGTGGGTCAGCGACCAATCGTCCGGGTCTAGAGCTGATCCTACTGTACTTCAAGCAATTGGCCCAGATATTCTAATGCAGGAGCTTCGCGGCATGGTGTGGGCCATCAACTCATGATAGAACCACTTAGTCCAGGGTCCAGTTCTTGCCTCTCGCCATCGGATGTAACAAATGTTCTCAGAATTCACCCGGTCTTCCTGCGTAGCCCGAAAGAGAGCACAAGGTACTAAAGGGGCTGCATAATTGGATTGTGGCAACGAAATACACTCCAACTCCATGTCCCTCTCAGGAATATCACTAGTGACACAAAATCAGAGTAACACAGCACTTAAAGTCAAGACGTTGTCTCACAGCCATTTGGTTGGTGACTTCTCACTCTGTTCATCTCAGCTACCATATTCACTACAAAGTTCAGTCTTCCAAAACCATGGGCAGCATATCACCAGCCATGAATGGCAACGAGGAAGTGGATTTGGTGGTAATTGGAGGTGTGTTGTCTCATAAAAATGATCACGAATTGTAACTAACGACAACAGGTGGTCCAACCGGCCTGCTCTCCGCAGTTCTTGCTCGCCATATGGGCTTGTCTGTGGCCATAATTGGTAAGGCTTTTTGTTTGTGGCATGAGAGGTAGTTCTAACAAACAGGTAGATGAGAAATCGGGGCCGTTGAAACTGGGGCGTGCAGATGCACTGAATGCTCGCACACAGCAGTATCTTGAGGTTGTAGGAATCCTTGACGAGCTTCGGTCGAAAGGAATTGAGTGCAACAGTGAGTTTTTTCCTCGTCCTTGATGAAGCCCCCTAGCTCACTATGCAAAGCGAGCTCGACCTTCGCCGAGGGAGAATTCAAGTCTCGACAGAGTAAGTGGTGGACGAGTCTGGAGCACTGCCTACACCGCAATTTTCTCATGATCGGCCAACCCGATGTCGAGGCCGCCCTTCTCAAGAAGTTAGACACCCCGGTCAGCTACGGTGAACAGGCCATCTCGATCTCTGAAGATGAAGAGAGTGCCGTGATAACGACCAACCGAGGGAGGACCCTCCGCGGCAAGTATGCCATTGGAGCTGACGGCGCTCGTTCGATGGTTCGGGCTGCCCTGGACATAACTTTCACTGGTACCAAGCCGGAAATGGTCTGGTCAGTGTTGGACACCTTCATCGACACGGACTTCCCCGTTTGCTCAGAGATTGTGACGTTTCAGTTGAATGGCCAGTCCCGAGTATCGTGGATCCCGCGAGAGCGAGGCATGGCGCGTTTCTACGTGCTTCTGGACGGGGAGATCACACAAGACAAGGCCGAAAACTCGATCAGAGAACATCTGGCTCCTCATCGGGTGACGTTCCTGAAAACGGAATGGTTCAGCACCTTTGAAGGTAGGGGATGCACCCCTGACGTTTATCCAAACGTCGCCCCCAAAGCGGATCTGCTAACAAAAGTCTAAAGTCAAAGAACGAATTGCATCCACCTTTGTGTCCAAAAGAGGAACGGGCCGTGTGGTGCTAGCAGGGGATGCTGCCCATGTCCATTCGGTCAATGGGGGCCAGGGTCTCAACACTGGCATTGCCGACGCCTTTGGTCTTGGTTGGCGCATTGCCCTGGCAGTACGTCACGCAAAGCTGAGCCCACAGGGCGCGAGTCAATTGGTCCAGAGCTACGACACGGAGAGGCGGGCGGTCGCGGGAGATGTCATCGGCGTGGCCGCGAAACTGGTCAGGGACACGATACGCACGGCCAAAGAGTATGTGGGAACGATTGAGAAGAACGCTGGCTACATCACAGGTAAGTCGTTGGACGCATGGCCCCATCCCATTCTCTACTTATGTCTCATTTCGGTCTGCTATGCATGGAAAGTTAACGAAGGCCGTCGCATTTAGGGATGGGCGTCGCCTACGATGGGACGGGGTCCGCACTGATATCGGAATCGGAAGTTGGCATATGGAAGGCGGGGAAAAGGTGTCCCGATTTCAGTCTCTTAGGGTCGGAATCCGGAGAACCCCAGCGCCTTTACTCGATCGTTCCATACGGCCAATTCTTGATCCTTTCAATCGGAAGCCGGCAAGACCACCGCCAGCCTCGCGAGGAGTTGCCAACTACTCATCTGACGATTCTGCCGAGTGTTGCAGGCGGCGTTCAGTCGGCTACCGGGGGAACTTCTTCGACTTACGAAGCGGACATAGTCACGTCAGCGGAACCGTTCAAGGTGGTCGTGCGACCGGATATGTACATAGGCTATGTGGGCAACGAGGCAGGTGTCAACGAGTACATGGATAGCATTCTTAGCCTCAGCTAACTGGAGGTACTGTACCCTCGTGGAGGCACGCCATTGCCAAGGGAAAAGCCATCAGGCGTTGCGGGACTGCTGGGTTAACTTACAACCTCAGACCTGGGTAACATGGGGCGAGCGTGGATACAGGATCGGCCAGAAACGGGGCACCCTAGTAACAGCGGAATCAATCTAACTCGGCGTTTTTGTGTATCATACGTAGGATTGGTGTGACATTGCATCCGTATGGCCATATTCTTGCATGGCTTCGTGCCCCAGGCTGGTCAAGACACCGTTGTCAAAACTGCAGTTTTTTTTCGGCCGAGGCAAATGGACCTGAGTGGGACCCGCACCCCTGGGCCCTGGACCCCCTACCCGGCCTACTTCCTAAACAAATGACTTGCAGAACAGATACCCTTGTCGCGCCGATCGGCAAATCTGCAGGCTGGACTATGCATGAGGAAGAAAACCCGACTTTTCCATGAGCGCCACGCGTAACGGCTGATGCATCTCTGACCACCGGTACTTTCAACGACTAACATGACTCAAGAGGCCGTTCCTATCTTGATTGACGACAGTCAACTGCAAGGGTTATTCGAACTTCGCCTCTGACGCCAGCTTAGATACCAGTCCAGCCGCAGTCCAGCGCAGTCTTTGCGCGCGAGGAAGCCCGTCGACTCAAGAGAACATAGAACGAAGGCTGGCAATGGGAGAAGACAAAGAAGCACGCCTGGTCACACCAGCGCCGGTAATTCCAAATGCAAATGCGTCACCGCGCGTAATACCAGATTCCGGGGTGCAGGCCTGGCTGCAGGTACTTGGTGCTTTTTGTATTTACTTCAATACATGGGGTAGGAGTTCCGTACCCGTCTCTGTATGTTGTTATGAACTGACCAGCCAAGGCCTGCTGTCTAGTTTTGGAAGCTTCCAAGCATTCTATGAGACGGACTTGCTAGAATCGTACACGCACTTTCAGATATCCACCATTGGCTCTCTTCAGAGTTTTCTGCTGGTTTTCTTGGGATTCCTGGCCGGGCCGATCTACGATGCTGGCTATTGCAGACATATGCTGTTCTTCGGCTCGCTATTGATCGTCGTTGGGACAATCTGCCAGAGCTTCTGTACTGAGCTCTGGCAGCTGTTGCTCGCGCAGGGTCTATGCATAGGTGTTGGGTGCGGATGTTTGGCAATCCTCAGTGTCGCTATACCTTCATTGTGGTTCGCCAAGAAGCTTCCTCTTGCAAATGGCATCGCTGCGACTGGGAGCGGCCTTGGTGGGTGAGCAATAGCCCTCCCCAGGAAAGACTCTTGAGACTCATCACTAATGTGAAACGTCCAGAGTCATATTCCCTATCATAATTCGCAACGCACTGCCAACGGTGGGCTTTGGCTGGACTGTTCGTGTGATAGCCCTTGTTGCACTGGTACTCTTGGGTGCTGCAAACCTTGTCGTCCGCGTCCCTGAATCTCCGAGGCAACGACGTCGTCTAGTTGATCGCGCCTCGCTAAGCGATTGGCCGTACGTACTGTTCGTTTTAGGCTGCTTCACCGTTTTCTTGGGCATGTACACGCCCTTCTTCTACGTTCAGAGCTTTGCCATTCAGTCTGGCATAACCTCGCAAAATGTAGCCTTTTATATTGTCACTGCCATGAACCTTGCTTCAATCCCCGGCCGCATCATTCCCGCTCTCCTAGCGCAACGTTTAGGCCCTTTGAACATGATCATCGCAGCAAGTATTGCTCTTGCTGCGACTGGTCTTGGGTTCCTTGGGACCAAGAATGTTATTAGCGTCTATGCGGTGGCTATCGTCTACGGCTTCTTCACTGGCGCGTTCTTCGCATTGCAGCCTACAAACTTCGTACAACTTACGTCGGACATGCAAATTCTGGGAACCCGTTTTGGCATGGCTTTCACCGTCATGTCAGTTGCACTACTTTTCGGACCTTCAATCAGCGGTGCTCTACAAGATGCTTATGGATACTACGCCTCCTGGGTCTGGGTTGCAGTGACGATACTAGCAGGAGGGCTCATCATTGGTGCTGCGAGTGTTATGAAAACTCGAAAGGATAGAGGTGGCAAGTAAGAGTTCAGGGTAAAGCCTGCCTAGGCCCCATAGTACTGCGGAAAATAGTGGACGTGCAGCAGTGCTCTAGATGTTGATTGAGAGACTATGTATATACCTAACGGTACTAAAATTGCATGGAAATCTGGCGTATGGCTACACCTGTAGGAGAGACAATGTAGAATATACATCATCCAAGGCAAAATCCCTGGGCCGCATAAGAGGCATGCTATCAAATCGATTTACTCACATTGAACCCTACATATTTCAAAATTTGGACAAATATCCATTCTCGCATGAACTGGTAACCGAACTCATGTTATGCGTGGTTGTTACACATTCTGGTGTGCCCGCTCGACACTCGTTCTGATTTATGTGAATGATTTGCCGTCAGCAAATTGGGGGCGTGTGTTTTACCTACTCCACTGCACAGCTCCACCAACATGGATAAAATGCTAGGGGATCGTTTCTGTTATGCTAATGTTGCCATTTTTTTTAAATGCAGAGCCTCGTTTAAAGTTGAGTTGTTGACAACTTTAGCAATTTTCGGAATAGCTCTTGTTCTACAATCATTCCACAGTTTTACCCCTAAATTTGGTACACTGAAGTGGGCGTTCTGATAAAGAAAAAGTTACACTCATCTCGACACCAATCCCGGTATCTTGAGGCAATGGCTGAGTCCTTGTTATGCGATGAGTCCTTCATTGAGTACCATCAAATACCTCTCTTGAGACATAGTGCCGGACTAAGTGATAGGCATTGTCGGTTCCCAGCATGATCTAGCATAAGTATATACGGCAACGCTGGGATCAACATACGCAATATTGAGTGAATGGATCCCCGGCGACCAGGGAGCATGACGGCTTCGATCCGCCAACACAGTCGAATTGGGTACAATCATCGCTGCTGTTACATATTGTCTGCAGCGGCGGTGTATTCACTACCTTTGGGCTGGTAGCGGTGGACGTAGCGGTTGATGTGTTGACTGTTGGCGATGGCTCCGTCGGTTTTTTGGTGGTATGAGAAATCCTCGTTTGAGGGCAACCAGTCACGGTGGACGCGCCGTCCGCCCAACTTGTAACTCTATGAAATGAGTTGTCATTACAAGTACACTTTTGACATAGAATCAGTAAGTCTTTAGATATGTTGGTTTCATATGTATGGATTTTATGAGCGACTTGTTCACCGAAAGTGTCTTCTTTTACACAGTGGTCTTGTCTTCCGAATTTGTCGAAATAGATGTAAGTCTATAAAGGGGTACTTACATAAGGTCCAACGGTTGTATGGGTATCGGTGAGGCTCTCAATGCGACAAGACGTAATGGCGCCTCCCTTTGAAGCGGTCACCGATGGCGATATGGTGGTGGTTGGTAAGGTGGTGTATGCGCATGGCGAAGATGGTGTGCCAATGGTGGTGTAGAGCCGTTGCGTACCGTCGCTGTCGCACACGCACCACGAGGCTGGTGTAGCCTGTGGCTTGCCATCGAAGTCATTTCTATGGCTTTGGATGGAGCAAGACGGTACGGCAGCACCGAGCAGGCCGTGGTTCGCATCAATAGATGCAAGAATCTTCTGCTACAGTTCCCACCAATCCTGGTCAGCCTGTTGGGGAGCCGCATTTACCCCGACAAGTAAACAGGGACAATCTTTGTAGGGCTCCACTGTGCATATACGGGTGTCATGAGGCCCTTTGCAATCTGCGTTATCGCAGAGTGGAGAGTCTAAAGGATGTGTATTAGCTTTTGTTATCACTACTTATACCTCTTCGTTGAATAAGGATATCCGATCTCTCTTCAATTATTTGAAATTCTTACCTTTGTTCTTCTTCTCCGTCCCAGGAGGACAAGTATTTTTATTGGGCCCATCAGTTGAGGGTGAGCCAACACCAGTCGCGGGTATGTTGACTGCGCCCAGCGGGTTATCCCCGTTGCCCGTCGTGCCAATAGCTATGGCAGCCATGATGGCGCTTAAAATAATGATCGCTTTCTTCTTTCGTGCCTGGTTCATCAAGACAGCTATCGCACCTTTCAGGACACTCGAAGCATTTTCGGCAACGTCAGCTCCGATGAAACTGGTTTGACACCAATCTGACCCGATGAGGTTGGGTCTATTGCGTTAGTCACGCGAGTTGGTGCAGCGTCTGGGCAGGCGTGGTCCTCGCACCATCGGGAACTGCGTTTGTGGCGGCCACGGCAGCAAGAATAGCAGCGACCCACGTAATAACCGGTGCCATTGCGTATCCTCAATGGAAAAATTTCGACGCTAGAGGGGTATGCGTGTGAAGTTTGAAAGTGATTTGAAAAATCTAAGAGAGAAATACAACGCAGAATTAATCCAAGTTTGTCGAGAAGTTATATCTCAGCTCAATCTTATGTCAAAACGGCTGCCGCTACAATGAAGTGAGAACAAGGCAATTTTCGAGGATTTGGATCTTCAAGATGATTATTAGATTCATATACGATTGTTACATGTTTTCGAAATTCTTTGTCGTCTTTTCAGTTTTGCTAGTTCCTCTTGACTGGTTTTCAGAAAAGGTGCCCAGCCACATCCTATGACGTCGGGTCTCCGGTGTAACATATCAACTGAGTGCATTCTTATGCATGGATGTATCGGACGGGAGAAGACTCAGAGAGCGATCATATTACGATGATGTATTCTGCACATCGCATCATTTCACTTTGCAGCTATTCTTAGTTGCTTTTTCAATAACATGGCAGAGTTTCTTGTTGGTTCTCTTCCTGAGAGGCAAGTGACTCTGATCCTTCAGCCAATTATAGATGCGATCGGCGTTGTGGGATGTGTCGCTGCAACTGGGAACCAACAATTTCAAGGGAATAGATCCGTCATTATCGATGGTTCCTGTTCTTCGTGTTTCTATTTAACACATTACAAGCGCTTGAACGCTCTCGGGTGTTTTGACGCTCAGCTTGGCTCGCCGGTACTTAATTTATCTCTTGATCTCCGATGTGCGTGTTGGTCCAAAATCATTGGAACCATCCGCAATAAACAAATTATTTGCATCTTTGTACGTTTCATGCACCATGAGATCTCTTTGGATAGGCATGGTGCTATGCGCTACAATATCTTTCGGGGGCCTTACGAAAGGCTATCTCATCGACCCAGAATCGTGCGGGGGTAATTGCACCCCTTTTTTCATATGTACACACACGGATTAATTTGCGATAGCCGATTTTCAGTTTGTTAAAGATATGGTAGAGCAGACTTTCACTATGGCTGAGCTGGCTTCAGCGGCTGTCAAGGTTGAGCCGATGGACGATTACACCACAAATTTGCTACATTGGCTGTTCAACGCCCAGGGTAGTGAGGCAAAACAGGTGGTTGAAAGTGAGTCTTGAGCCCCCCATAGTCCTTGATTCTGACTAATAAGCCTCCCCAGCGGCTTTTGATCCCACCATGTCAGCCAAAGGTGCCTCTGGTGTCCTTTCAATGAAGGAAGAGAAGACAGGAAACATTCTGGGCCTCGACCATAGCGAGTCGGTCATATTCTGCAATACAGATCGTCTCCAGCGTAGGCAAGGAGATCCAGGTCATTTGTACGACAGCAAGATGGAGGAAGCGGTCGACAACACTGATGATTGCGACCTTGCTAACTTTATGGTGACGACAAGATTTAACGATAAACCGGATGTCTTACAGATATTTCCGTGGTTTTGCTGTACGCAAAAGCGAAAAGATACGGCACAAACCCTAGTATCAAACCGTTGCGTACCTGGCTGGCCATTAAGGGACTCGACCGACTGATCACCAAAGTGCTCTACACGCCCATTGATCTGGTAAGTCTATGGGATAAGTGCATGCTCCACGAGATGATGCACACAAAATCCGGTAATTCTAAGATAGACGTTCAAGAGAGAAAGGGGTACGGGTGGAAGAAATGCAGGAAGAGATCAGCGGATCGAGATGCCTACCGGAACGCCGACTCATTTGCACTTCTCGGCAGTGCGTTGTACTGGGGCAGTCAAGGCAGTCCAATTGACGAGAATAGTGCTTTCATCGCATCTCCGGCATCTAAGAGGTGGTTAGGGTCAGGCCCCGGGCGAGGGTTAGATGCTGTCAAGTTGGAGGATGTCAAACAATTCCTGTAAGATGATGGATGCTTGACGCGTAAAATTCGCAAGTAACCATTGCTATGCTTCAAAGATGAAGTGTAGATCGGTGCTAGGCTGATCGAAATCTTTATGATGAATATCTGGGTTGGATTGCTAAGTGAGCAGTTGCACTGCGGCAATTAGGTCAAGCCTACCTTTGATAGTCTCCCCGCCTAACTACCCATCCTTTCAATATATCCTCCGCGGCTATGCCCTGCGTTTCGCTTCGTACCCAGGAGACATCCGATTCACCGTGTCCTCCATCCTTCAATACAGTGCTAAGCGGCATCAAGATCTCCGACTCCTGCTCTCGCCATTCACGCGTGTAGCCAAATGGCACATGCAATCCCACATACAAACTCTGCAAGCTCTCTAGTTTTCTTATTGCATCCCAGGTTTTTACCCATGCCGTATAATTGCGCCGATTTCTTTTATCTTCACCGAACCATCCTCCTAACCGATTCGTCGTTATCGGTGGTACAGTCAATAAGCGCTCGTGAAAAGTCAGTCGTTTGATGAAAGGAGCCCCCCCAGTGGCGGCCAATAGTCGCATGGCTTCTGGCCCGACTACAGAAAAGGTATTGACACCATACAGCACCGGAAGCGCCTCAGTGTAGGCTCGAGTGCAGGTTAATACTAGACTTAAAAGGCGGGCAGCATGCACGACAAGGACTTGTGGCCGGGTGTCTCCGGGTCTTTGCAGGTTTAGAACGCGCTTGTTCCTAGGCCCATTGACGACGAGGGGTATTGGTGGACACTGAAGAGCGAGACTAAAGATTTGAAGACGCAACTCGGTTGGAAGAATGGCAAAAAGCGCAGACTGAGTTTGAGGATCCAATGAATGGAGATGGTGGTGCTCCATACCGGACTAGCCGATTTTGAACCAACAGTTATGTTATGATATGACTATGACCTCACAAGTTTTCAGACTTTCTTTTTACAGAAACAACGGCGAACAAGAGTGGCCCTCAGTTATGAACTTAAATACATCGGCAACGTCGAATTATCATTATTTGGTCACAGTTTCTTTGATTATACTGTTATACGTGCTGGAAGGCATTTTGCCGAAATTCCCGGTTTTCATTTTTCGTTGCGAATAACTCGCCGATTACCTTTAGTATCATCCTTATTAGGAATCTTAGGAGTCGCGAATCCTGAACTCTAAAACCCAATGTATTGCCATGCAGATACGTTTAGGATCGTACTCCTTGAGTTGACACAGCACTGGAGCTATCGAAGCCTAAGGCTATTCAATTTGAAGACATGACCGCTCCAAAATCTGTTTTCACTCTTTCATCCCACGTGACGATCGAGTTGATTTGAGACACATACATCCCTGTTTCCGTTCAATATTTCCTTTTATATGGATTACAGTTGGCAATAACGGCTTCGCGGTTTAGGCAAGGAATATGCACTCATGGCTGTTCTGAATTTCTTTCGTCTAATTAAAATATGAATGGCGCTTTTTCAAAACGTTGCCCCTGCGAATCCAGTCAAATGAAGACTCTTCGGAGCTAGTCTTTTATGCTCCCAGGTCCTGAGACCATGCCAGGTCGATGATGTGTGTAAACTTGGGAGGGAGTGATAAGGTGACTGGAGACCTCCCACCTTCTTCGCAAATGTGCCCAGATGCAAACCCATTTAACGCAACTTCAAACCACTTGCGATACACTAATTGCCCACCTGGCCACTAGTCGCTTGCGGCAGCCTGGCATTTCACACCGCGTATGGCCATCCTTGCGCCTCATGATTGGATCCTCCTCCTGGATATGAGATTGGCAGATCCAAACGGGAGACTGCTGACGCCGGAAGAGCTGTGCGAGGGCTGCGTTGCAAATATATACATCCAAATTACATCAGGAAGGCCTTTCAGCAACGCAGGTAGAATCCCTCTGCGTTTGATGCACGTGGAAATGGGTAACGTAATTAATTACGTGCCTGTTCAAATGCACATATTAGTTGTTGCAACCATGGACAGATAGCAATAGCTGTAGATCGACGGTTCATTCATCATTTATGGCGGTCATTGAACGCGGGCTACACTACTTTTCAAGACACCTCCATGAGCTAGGCAAATAATGCATTGTGATACCCTTGCCACGATCCTGGACTGAGCTAACCTAACTACCGTTAAAACTCAGAAGATTCGCCCATTAGCTCACGGACCATGTACCACATAATGAAATGGAGAGAACTTCTCACTATCCATAAAATGGTCTCTATTCCCCTCGCTATTGCCGGCCTTCCCATACCAATAAGTACTGGTAGAAAAACGAGGGACCCGCAGGGTCACTCAATGTCCTGGCGCCATTGAGAATCGAACTCAATACAGTATTTAACCCTCTCCTAACCAGCTCTGATCAGTGCATTTTGCTTCTATGTATGGGAGCTGGTCCGTGAGCTATTGGGCGAATCTTCTGAGTCTCAACGGTACTGGCGTAGCCGTGAAATGAGGATCCCAACTGAGCGAGTCATGATTGACGCCGGCACAGGGGATGCTGGAGTCTGGACCCGCCCCGTGCAGGGGCCCTGGCCCACTCGGGCTGCTACAGACTCCTTGTTTGATTTTCATTGCCAATCGCGCCATGCTTGTCAAGAAGGTCTGCATTTGACGAATTGCTTTTATGCCTTCCCTCGTGTGCTGCTCTGTATACGTGGACTGCCTGTTGTAAGCTGGGCTGGCTACAGGAGCCTTTTTGTAAGCAGATCCGCAGGCCATTTGGCCTGCTGTGGGGCGATGCGACTTCGGCGGCCTCGTTCCGCGCTCATTGCCGGTGCAATTTTGGCCATCACGCTGCTCTACCTGCATCAGTCCTCGGGTTCATGGACGCCATTGGCATCTGCGGTACCTGCTGTCAGACTTTGCCCAGAGCCGCCGTTGCTTGAAGATATCCTCGTTGTGCTCCGGACCGGTGCGACGGAGGCGCTTGAGAAGCTGCCAAACCATTTCGATACTACGCTCACTTGCGTCCCAGACTATGTCATCTACTCAGATGCGGAGGAGTATATTAAGGGTCACCATACATACGATGTTCTCAACGAAGTCAACGAGGCTGTCAAGCGTGAGGCGCCTGAATTCAAGCTCTATGAACAGTTGCGCACCAATGGAAGAGCTGGCTTGAATTATGAGACCATTTTCGGAAGTGGGCCTACAGGCGCCTTGGAGAATCCGGGCTGGAAGCTGGACAAATGGAAGTTCCTGCCCATGGTCCGCAGGGCGCTCCTACATAGACCTACCGCCAAGTGGTTCGTCTTCGTGGAATCGGACACATACATGCTGTGGCAGAACGTGGTCGAGTACCTGTCCAAGTTCAATTCAAGCGAGGCTCATTACCTTGGCAAGCATATGTACATTGGGAGTGTACTATTTGCTCACGGAGGCTCCGGCTTCATTCTATCAAATCCAGCTGCGGCAAAGGTAGCAGCGCACTGGAAAAGCCACGAGGATGAATACGATCGGTACACGCTCGGGGAGTGGGCTGGCGACATGGTCTTGGGGAAGGTCCTCAAAGATGTCAACATTGACCTGTTCTGGGCATTCCCTCATTTGCAAGGAGACAGCCTCACGACGATAGACTGGAACGTCTCGAAGGTGGATCGCCAACCCTGGTGCTACGCCCCACTGACATTTCATCACATGAACAAAGCTGAGTTTGGCTCCTTGTGGGAATTCGAACAATTCTGGCTCCGTCGAAATACCGCTGTACCAAAGTTCCGTGATATTTTCAAGGCCATTATACTTCCGCGGCTCCGACCGGATCTCGGCGAATGGGATAATATCTCTGGTGGGATCGAGTACAGTGATGAGGCGACAGCCAAGCTCTCGGATGAAAAGAAGAGGGCACTCTCGATGGTTGAAAGAAAAGCACAGACATCCTTTGACAGCTGCCGAGAGGCATGCGAGAGTACAGCTTTATGTATTCAATTCTCGCATGCGCCGGGCAAGTGTCTCATATCGAGTGAGTTGCGGTTAGGAAACGCTGCGGACTCCCAGTGCTTGGAATATTCGAGGGCAGCAGGAAGGTGCATCAGGACGACGGCGGCGAACAATGGTGATAGCTCAGTATCCAGCGCCGTCGTGCGGTCTGGTTGGATCATGAGCAGAGTCTCACAATATGTGGATGAGCTGGATCAATCATGCACTGGTCCAGAAGAGGACTACTGGGTCACATAAAGATTCGATCGCGTTAGGATGGCTTTATATGCAAACCACCATCGTATATAACCACGTTTAGCCGTAAAATCCCCAATGTGAATACTACAACGGTTGAAAAGGTAGATGAACTAATAAGTGGCCATGCCAAAAGCCGTAAACCGGTTTTTTATACAAACAACGGGACACCTGGCCGCCATACGGCATGCGGTGTTGTCGTAGCGTACGGGGGCGGTTAAGAACGGCAGGAACCGTAAGCGGTCTGAATTGCGCTAACTTGGGCGCTTCTCTGTATAGAACGGCGGGGTGAGCCCTGCAGTCGTACGGAGATTGTCTCCACACCTGGTGACCGCCTCTTCTTTGAGAGATAACTTTGGGGTTGGCATAGAGCTTTTTGGATTCTTGCATGTACCAGCTACACTGCCCAAGGCTCTATGAGTCAGAGTTAATAGAAGGGTTGGTTCACCCGTTTAGAATGGGTTTGGCTCAAGCTATCGACGATTTCATAGCAGACGCAGGTGACGACCTGGCGTCTATCCAAAACCTCTGCGAAGCACATCGACAGAAACGAAACATAGATTCCCGTCAGAAGCTACTCCAACATGAATTCCATGGAATTCAAGCAGATCAGGTGTTGGCGAACCTTATCTCCGACCCAGAGTATGTCGACATCAGAAATAATCTCTGTGTCTGGGCTCGACCCACACAAGCACTCATTGAGCTGGTCGACTTCATCCAAGGTGAGCTGCAGATGATGGCTCCAGGTTCGTTGCCCTCGTCGATTCGCGGTAACGGCGGTGATGGCTAGAGTCCTGGGCTAACTTTGTGCTGTAGGACTTTGGATCGCTCCAGCATCCTGGCTGCACATGACTGTCGTAGAAATCGTGCATTCTCAGCCAGACGATGTTGTCAAACAGACAGTCATTCAGTTGCTCCAATGTCTTTCAGCACTAGTCAATCTAGTCTTGGAGCATCCTGTTGTCCTCGGTAGGCCGCAGTTGAATTATGACGACGCGACGGTTACCATGACATTCGTTCCTATCGGAGAACGTGAATACACATACCTCCATCTTAGGCGAGACATAGCAAACATGTGCACCGAGCACGGGGTCGAGGTTGGTTCCCGATACTTCACCACCTCGAGTCATATCACGATCGTTCGCTTTGTAGATTCTGCAGGTCTTGAGACGAGAGCGTCCAGAAAGGCTTGGGTGGAAAAAATTGAGGGTCTGAACTCGGAACTAAGAGAAAAGTACTGGCGACGCAATCTTGGAGAAGGGCCATCAAAGGCTGGACAATGGATGATTGGGGCTGAGCGCGGACTGGAAGTTCGTAAAGGGCGGCTTTGGTATGGCGGCGGCGAAACAGTACAGTATGGGAAGGCTGTCAGTACTGATGTACCTTAATAAGCACGAACATAATGATGCCCCGCTGCTGAAGTCTTTCCCGTTTTGGTGCCCTCTTTCCCTGATGCTCAATGCATGCTGCTAGGATGGTGAGCACGCTCACCGGTCACACAGCGGCAGTCATTAGCGACAGTCCGTCATTAGGTTTCCGATATGCAGGCTACTAGATAAGAAATGCAGTGCTATTCTGACCCCGCGCGCCCCCTTCTAGTGGTTTCTTAACGTTCTATCTAGCCTCTTTCCCAATAGGTTTTCAGCGTATATATTAACATTATAAACATGATACTCCAAGTTTACAATCTGACCAATTTAGCTGGGCGAAGCTTACCAGATGACTAGGGTCTACGCTAAGATCCGTATTTCTTACGAACTCTCAGCAATCCTTCGTTCATTGCCATTCTCCCGTCATCTCGATTTGCAACCAGCTCAATGCCACAATCACCATGCTCACGGATGTTCATTGTCGCACTCCAAGTTTTCCGATCCTTTATCCCAGCTCCAGTATTACGGAACTCGTTGGGTTCCCGAGACACGAGAGCCAATGCGACCAACTCGCCCACATCCTTCCAAGCATGACTTGTCCACCCGCCTTTCCACGCCCAGAACAGGAATGTTCCGATGAAATAGCATGTGCACAATCCAGCGTGTACAAAGAGCACGGACACGGCGAACAATACCGTTTGTGACTTCAAGCCATAACCCCAGCCCCATCTTTGAATGGTGAAGCTGATTGGCACGTAGTCGCGTAGGCTTTGCGCCGGTGACTGGAAAGGTTCCATCCTCGAACCTCCAGCAAGAAATTGCAAGTTTACAAGGGTGACGTTCCCGTCTGTCTCGGGTTTAAGCTCCATGAGAGATGAGCCGTGTGACTCCCGTGCAAGACCATCTGTCACAACCATACTGATAATGCCAGCCACAATACTGGATATATTGGTGTAGTAGTCCTGGTTGGTGACATTCTGCGGAGGCGCGAAACCGTAGTATCCATTGCCTTCACCGTCTGAACTGAGCGTAGTAAAAACGTGGAAAAGATTCTGAACGGAACTCATATCTTGGTATATGCTTCCGTTCCTTGTATCAATGTACCCAGGCTTTTTTGCGTCCAGGAACTCGGCCCAGCGTGGTTCAATCGATATTGTTTCGCTTAGCCCTAGTCTCCTTCTTCCATCTGGCTGGCTAGCAGCCGGGTCGAGAAATACCGACAGATCTGTCAAATTGTGTTTGATGACCAGGCTGTTCTTTGGGTCATAGTTCAACTGAGCTGCCGTCCAGCGTGCATCTATCATGCAAGGCACCAGTGTACTTTTTTGAGTGTATGTTTGACTTCCGTTGTCCCATGTCTCGGAATAAACAGAAGGCACAGTTGCAAGGGCCCCGATGGAAGCATGAATTTGGCCATCTTGGGTTGAGAGATGGGAAGCATCGATCCAAGTAAAGTTCAAGACGTTCGTCGGGTGTGCGAAGTTCCAGTATTCCCTTGGGACTTCCCATTTAGACCCTTTCCTGTAATAGTTGGTTGAAGAAAAGTTGCTGAGAAGAGATGTATCGAAGAGCAAATCGCTTTGGCTTTCCCGGGCAGCGTCGTAGTCATAGTTGCTGCATTGCACTTGTACAAGTGGCGCAAGAAGTTTTGATTCATCTGAACTTGTCAGTAGAGGCCGTTCCACGACGCTCATTGTTCCGATTTTGTTCGTGCTGACGTACTGCCAGAACAGGTCTGCCATCGTCGCTGCTGACTGTTTCAAGGTGAGGGCCATTGCTACACCTGGGCTAGATGCCGACGAGCGAGCGAACCGAAAAGCTAGATCCCTCTTGGCTCTCACTAATGAGCCCGACATTGGAATATCGTACACGATCCCTTCCTGAGACCAAGCAATCGCCCATTCTGAGATGCTGTTATAGCCTCCAGCTGGGCAAATAGTAGGCGGGTTTTGTGCATTGCAACTTTCGATCCACGCCTCCGTCATGGCATCGGTTGAGACAGAGAGAGGGTAGCTCTCGTCTAGAGTCAGCCCAATGTAGGACTTGAGGGCGCGTCCGGAGTATGGGTCGCGCATTGGCCACCAATCCAGGTTCGGAATGACTGCAATAGCTGAAGCTGGACCGACCATATTGGCGTAGATGATAGCCAAGGCGAGCCCCAGTGCAAAAATGAAAGGCTTCCACGTGAAAGGGCGCAGGCTTTTCAAGAACGGATAACCAAAGCCACCACTGAAAAGGTACTCTGCAGAACCAACCTGGTATGCACCCACCAGCAGGCCAAAAGGGATGCCATTCTCTCCGACCAACTTCCTCCGAGCGATGTGGATGACCTGGCTGCTCAGGGATGCGACTATGAGAATCTCATGGATCTTGGCGACAAACTGAAGCGCGTTCAGGGTATCCTGCTGGCCAAGTCCTAGCAAGTACCATTTCCGATCCCATTCAGTCTCGTCGGACCAATATACATTTCGAAAGCTCAGCTGCAGGACGGCGCCAGATGCTGCGAGAGCGACGAGGTGGATCAGGTGCCGGAATGGATTGAAATGGCGCCTCAAAGGAGTCTTTGGTTTCTCTACGGCTACTTGAGCGAGAATCGGCGCATTTTCTGGATGCACTGCGTAATATGTGTAGTCCACGTCGTGCTTCGAGGGCAGAGATGAGAACGAATAGTTAGAGTACGTTGTTGGCGTGCGACTCGTGTCCCACTCCATGGCGCGTGCGTAAGTCCGAGGGTATTGCCTATTCAGCCGTGCAGGCGTTGGTCAAGAAGACTTGTTTGGAAGGAGATTGATGGCGGCAGGGTCTCATGATCCTCTTAAAGGACTCGCGGGCGCCGGCACCCTCGCCTGGTCCCTGCCGCCCACTCGGGCAAGCGTGTGACGAGCTGCAGCCAAAGCGGTAGGTACCATGCCTCATATGGATGCTTGTAGGTAGAGCAAAGTTCTCTCATGCATCGCAACATGGTTTGCGCCATGCCGCCCGTATCGGAAGCATGCGCCAATGGGACAGGGCCATGGTGGCTTCATGGTGGCATGCATGGCGCTATTGTCGGAGCTGAAAACTAGAGCCTCAAGCTGAGTGACAGGCACCGCGAACTGCGCGCCCCGAATTCCGACTCAACTAACATAAGAAGAGAGACATGTCATGATATGACGGACGATATGGATGGAAAGAATTGATTAATTAACTAGATAGTGAGCTCGGGCTGGTGAGACGTGGTATAGAATTGTGGCTGAGAAATTGTGGCCGTGCTTTTTCGCGTTTTATTTATTTAATTTCCCTCTTTTCCGTAGAGTTTAATACACCATCGCACTTTTTGCCTTCAATTTACGACCATTCGGTTTGGCGACCGTCGATTCATACGTTTATTTTAGCCACACGGACAATGTATGTTCGATTTGTCGACACTGACGAGGAGGACTGCGTTGGCTGAGGTTGTGTTACTTGGGGAATATGGCCCAGGAGCACCACTCCAGTTCAGTATACTGCGGCTTGTGTATGAATCCGACAATGATGTTTCATGTAGTGTTTCGTGTTGGATATCCAAGGTATGTACTGGTCAACGTGGCGCCTGCACCTGATAGTTCAGTCGACGTTGTAGTTGGGGCGGCAGTGGGTGTCTCCGCAACAGAACCCGTTGGCGCAACCCCAACGTTTATTGCAGCTGTCCCACTGCTGTCCTGGCCTTCAACTGCAACAATCATGTAGTTGTGTGTGCCCAATTTCAAACCGGCGTCAGTCCAAGCCTTGAAGTGGTTGCCAGTCGTGACGGTACCACCGACGCGTTTCGCAGTCCGTATGGACCAGAATTGTGGGAATGTTGCAGTCCCCTGGATACTGGGTTTATTTTTGCGCATCTTGGTCCATATCTCATATTCACCCCCATCACTGGTCATATTTCCTTTGCTGGTTGCTTCTGGGGTATCTGAGGGATTGTGGGTTCCGAATGATTCGATGATATAGTATTCAACCAGCGGGTTGGTGGTCCAGCCGTAAACAGCAAGATACGCGTTTCCATCAGGCTCAAATGTTCCAGAATAATTCACAGCCCTACAACGCCAAATAGTCAGATCTTATGCACTGCCTACGAGAAGATCTTGGGCAGGACGGTACTTGTTGCCACCGGGGTTCCATCCTTTTCCACCAACAAAGTTACCCTTGTCACCAGACCAGTTGACTGTGTATTGTCCATTGGCTCCATTGCTGTATTTGACGGTTGCCTTTCCGTCATTCCAGAAAGATGAGTAGTAGCTTGCAGCCACAGATTTTGGTACGTTCTGTGGTTGCACTGATGCAGCCCCAGCAAATGTTCCACAGAATGCAAAAGCAGCAGAAAGCCAGACGTGGAGAGGAGCCATGGTTGCCGCAACGCAACGAAGTTTGAATGGATGCAAGGGGCCAGTTGGCTGCTTCTTATATAAAATGTATCCTTACAACTGCCGGTGATATTTCCCTTCGGGAGCTCTTTGCTGCTCCCATTGCCCGGGTAAGGGGTAGTATATGGACGCTAAATTTAGTATCGCTCACCACTTTTGACTTTGCCACGTTGCGAGTGTGGTGTGCACAAGGGTGTCCCAACCATGTGCTATGGAGAAAACCCACCTGTCACTTGAGGTGCTGTTGAAAAGCCGAACTGCAAGGCGTGAAATGCCCTCCGGACACACATATGGGTAGACCCTGGGGTTTTCCCGGCGGCTAATCCGGGCTTGGCATCTCCACGCAGCCGCGTATGTACCCCAGAATTTGCTGCATTGCCGGTTATCATTCAATAGAAAGTGGAGGAGGAATAAATGTGGTCAAAGAAACCCACAGTTGATTGACGATATTCTCATGCAGTCTTCGTCCTGCCGAGTTAACATTGGGGGACTTTAATCCCCAAAGACTAGAAGGATTGTAACCGCGGTGAGCAAGTGGAAAGCCGCCATAAAAAAAGAATAGTTGAGGCTTTAGTAAGAGAAGTCATTCTCGTAATATGAGCCCATTATCCATATCTTTTTGACAAGCGGTATTTTTCGTGACCGGTGACCCGAGTTGACACAGATGCAAAGAATATTTCGCCATGAATCTAACTGGGAGCCTACGAAACAGAGTTGGTGCATGTGAGCTGCGTACATTTGCAGGCAACTGAGATTCTGGCACTTTTCGCACATCAGCGTAGCACTTGGGAGAGATTCTACTCCAGGGATCGGTGTGCTGAATCGGCAATGGCACCCACAATTCCACACCCTGAGATGACACCCAAGTCCCAGTCGAACCTCGCTGGACTTGTGCTCAAAGCCCTGTCTCGTTGGGATGCGGGTTATCGATAGACAAAAAGATGGCGAGACGTTGTTTGGTAGCTCCACTGCATCGTCCACTCGTCGCCCACACAAATACGTGCGCCCCAAAATCCCTCGATTCTGCAAAAAATGAAGAACTGATGCTGCCCATGTCAGGGTCGAACTGACGATCTCCCGATTAACAGTCGGACGCCGTAAACCAACTTGGCCAATGGGCATGCAGGGTCTCTGATTGGTTGAAAAGCAGCTTGTTTATTTGTGTACAGCTGACTGCCTCCAGGTGTGGGTACTCAGGGCAGACGCCATCTCCCAGTATGGGTCTGATTACGTACTGCCCACTGAACATTGTCGAAGCACAATAGGACAAGTAGAAGATGCGGCAATCGACTGTGCAGAGGAATTTTAGGAAGAAACCAAGTGCGGGCTGTGTGGATGACACAATACCTGCAGCTACCGGGCGCTCGATTGTCCTGTCCTGCATACCTGCATGTGCGCCGCTGCCATGCCCCCGCCCCCAGCCTACAAGATTCCGTGTTCATTTATGTGAATCAAACAAAGTACTGGTTTCAGAGGCATATTTTTCATGACCAATAATCGTATCATTCAACGTTTTCATAACTGGCAATAAACCAAGGCGAAGGTCTGATTAACTCTGATAATGTTCCTTGCCGCCAATTCTGTACCTGAATCTCGAGGTCGGTTCGCCAGCGCAACCATCAGCCCTATCCTACATTGGCATCTCGCCACGCAAGCTGAGCTGGGCATCGAACACCAAGCCGCGGATGAACACAGCCAATGTCACAAATTTCAGCCTCCCTCTTCGCGAAGAAGCAGCGCTTAACTTCATCTCTTCGTCGCTAAGCTGATGTTTTTCGTATCCTCATCCCACACATAGCGTCCTGGCGCATGCTCTGGCACTGGCAGACTTCTGAATACCAGGCTGTTACCCGGGATCCGTTTGTGTTCCAAAGTGGATGTTTTATTAAAAATTTCTGTTTTAAAACAAAATCTATCATCCGTAGCGTGGTGCTGACCACAGGCCACTGCATACTGGAATGTAACGCTATTCCTTAGGACGAAAGAGAGGTACACCTCGAACAGACACCCAGTAATACAGAGGTTAAAATAAGTGACGGTTATGGAAAGATGATCTGCGATCATGACTGAGACCTGCTTTTCAAACACGGGAGGAACTTTGATAATGCAGGTTAATTGCACGTAATAACGAATGACCGGCCCTTAATCTGGCACTCCTTAACAAGCATATAGTAGTGGCTGTTTCGCTTGAATTATGTATGAAGAGTTTTATGAGAATCTCTTCACTTTCCTCTCTTGCCATGTGCTTGTGCTGTCCAGGCACTATCTTTGTCCGTTTCCGCAAGCCATCGCTCAATATGATAGCCTTGATGATGGTTGGTGAAACAGGATTGGGCATAAGGCTCGGGATCCTCTCTTAGAATATCCCCCTTTTCGCAGCTTTTCTGATGTAAGAACGTGCTCTGTGGCTTAATCAGTCATATTAAACGAAGGGACTAGTAAACCTGGCTTCAACATATGGGTATACCTTCAATGCGGTTTTTGGCACGACACACCATCCACCCGTATGCATGAGCGCATGGTCAGTCGACTTGAATTGGTCTTGCATAACGAAAGATGTTTAATATACGATCCTGTTGACACTGAGAAAGTCCTTCTCTAATACCGGCCCAGACGAAGAAGCATCTGGAAATGTACAGCCATATCATTCTTTATAACCCATCTCGACATCGCCTACATCGCGAGCTGGGTGTAAAACTCGTGAGGGTTCCAAACTTGTGACTTTTTTTACAGGTATACTTTTGCAAATTCCAGATATGGTGCATTATCTGTCTCCTCAACAACTAGGCCACCAAGTGTTTGAAACACCGCTCTAGTCTTCGTCGGCCAATGACCATTCAAGTGCGGCCAGGCTAATCCCAGTCACCTGGACAGAGACTGATTGCGACGCAACATAAGCGGTCGAAGACATTTCCAAACTCCTATTTTGTAGAATGCCAATTCTCGATGCTAGGTACAGTGCTGCTCGCTGCATGTCAGACAGCTCTTTTGTTTCAGGAGCAAGGCAGCGAGAAGCAGATCGTTGCCTGATTTGGTGTTTGTCGTTTGGTTTCAGGGAAGGCTTTGGGCCCCACCCTGACCAATAGGTAGTCAGTCACACATGAAGCGGCAAGTCGGGTCTGTTGAGATCTGACCCGTGATGGGAAAGAGGTAGCTCGGCAGGTAGCTCGGCAGCGAGCTCGGCTGGCTCTACTGCAGATGCTACGTAACTCAGTGGTCCTATCTAAAGTCTTGCTGTAAAATCCTACTGCTATTTGAGCAGTAGTAAGTATCCCTGCTGGTTCAGATGTCGACGCAGCTTGGCAATGCTGGACCTGCATATCCATATAAGTCCGTGGGAGGCACAGTTGCCTGCGAAGCTAGACTACGTTCGGTAGTTGGCATTTCCCAGAGCTCCTGTGTTTCACACAGCCGACCGGCTTCTGGCAGCTTGTCCAAAATCCCATTATATTGGCCAAGTCCGTTCATATTCATTGTTGCAAATTACAAGAAGCTCGTCTCGAACCTGTGATTTTGATCCCAATGAGCCACTGGCCAAATTGAAACTACGGTTATTCTACACTCAGTGGGGTTCCTGGGCATTCTCCCCATCCTCGTCCATCGAATATCACAGCGTGGCAGTCATGGAAGGTGCCGTCCAGTTCAGGTTCGCCGGCACGAAGTTGAAACGTGCAGAGCAGATTGCCTCAACGACCTGGGCCAAGTATGAATTGAAAATTCGAGAAATGCACCCTACAAAGAAATTGGAGGACTTGATGGATGCTATGGAAGAAGAGCATGGCTTCAAAGCAACGTAAGGTCTTATAAACGTGTGATTGTACCCTTATGCGCACTGGAACTCATGAAGTACGGCTTCTAGTCCCAGACAATATAGGCACCAGTTTCGGAAGTGGGGCCTTCGTCGGTATGAACCTAGGGCGGAAGCAAAGATTAACCCAGAGGAAGGCCGTCATCAGCAACACGATGCCGGTGCCATCCAGTGTGACACGGCCCGAATTCTGGAAGACCATAAACAGCAAAGAAAAACACAAAGTACCGATATTATTGTTCACAACAATGAACGAGCACCGTCTCTTCCACGTGTTTCTAAGAAGCAGAAATTTGCTTGCAGCGATGGCGACACCGAAGGCGATACGGAAGACTTCATTAGTCCTGAAACATTTACATGTTGCACTTGGGAGCCTTCCACTGACAGCGACGTCCCCAACCATATGTTCGCCAGTCTCGCCAACCAATTTCAGTCTGATTTGCGTATCGCTCTGAACACGGCAATCAGCTTCAGAGCCTTTCGTCGCTGTGCTATCTCATATCTTCTTCGAGGGGAAAGTGAGCTGAATAAACTGAGATCCATTGCCGATTACCTGGGTGCGATCCTTTGTTTGAAAGAAGCCTGTAATATCTATGCAGTTCTTCTTCAGATAGAGCAGGCTAAGAGTCCAGAGCAGCCTGAAAGCCTCGTGACGCCACTATTGATCGCTTGTGCCCGAACTGCTCAGACCTGGGAGCAGTGCGACCTAGTTCAGGAGGTTTTACTTAAAAGAATGCAGCAGTCACCGAAGCGAGCATATTCCTCGTCGGAGTATGAGATCGCGCACACGCTACTCGCTCGAAGCTTTCACTTGCAGGATAACTCTGCGGGGTCGCAACACCATCTTTTTGAGTCTTGGAGGGCTGCGTACTATAATGAAGACAGAGCCGTCCGCCAACAAACATCGCTACTGTTCGTTGACACACTGATCCACATCCACTATTGGTCACCATCCACAGCTGATGTTGCAGGGATGATTCCCGTCCCTATCCTCTCCCCTTTCCCCACCCAGCCTGGTCAGAATCACGACGAAAACTTAACCGGCCTTGGAATATTCCTCGCAGGGACCACGGGCCGTCTCCTTCGCACTTATCTCCCGTCGTGCATCAATTGGATTTCTGTTGCTATACGTTCTCCTCATGCTGCCCTACAAATAAGTTCGATTCAAGAGCTGGAAAACGGGCAGCAATCTTTCTTGAATGGTCTGTGGTCGGCCAATATTTTGTTTTCCCGTCTTTGGAGACTTCGGCACCGAATCGAAACCTCTCATGTTCGATGGTTGAACATTTGGGATGAGATTGGAATCCCTTCGGCGGAAATATTGCACATATGTTGCGAGTTGGTAGTTGAGGAGGGATTGATTACCTTGAACGCCTCTACGGATGCGCAACTTGGCACTATGTATCTACAGAGGCTGAAGGAGCGGAAATGTATATTTCACGACATACAGAAGCACGACATGAAGCCCAGAAACCTATCCTCAGCTATTCAAGGAATTGAGTCCGACACGAGTAGCCCGTCGAACGCAAGGAATCACTCGTTAGCTCTTCCAAAAACTGATGCCGACACACAGGATTCGTCGAAGCGAAGAAACAACCCCTCAGCTACTCCAGAAGTTGAGCCTGAGACACTTTGTTCGTGCAGACTGCCAACCATGGCATCCTCTCTTCGGTCATCAGACGCGTCTTATAGGAGACTAAAGGAATTGAGGGATACGTTCGCATCAACTGGGGGCCGCATGTCGAACTGGGAGTCATCGAGCAACGAGGCGCCTTCCAGCGGCCTGAGATTCTCTCGCAGTCCTTTCCCATCGCTTATCAGTCAATTGAGTGACCAGATGAATAGGTTTAGCCTTCATCGGTCGAGTCAGGCCAGCAATGGTCTTTAAGAAAGGATCAGTATTGCTCACTCTAAATCACGCCATACATTAAACCCCCCTGGAAGAGCGTGAAGTGGGTAGCTCGTTCATATCATTTAACAAACCTATCAGTTTCTGGCACAAAGCAAAAGGTGAAGCTCCACCCTGTAAGTGTGGTAATCTGGCTTATGTTTTGCGACAATCCCAGTGCCAAGAAGGTTCAGCTTCTACTGAATTTCTGGTGAACTTCAACAGTCTGGTACGGACGGACGGAGCTAAGGCCACTGGCATAAATATCATCCGACACATACTCACTAAAGACAACGTGAGCTGCCTAGCTGGTGCATTGCACATCTGCGAGAGTATTTCGATGTCTAACTGTTGCGGTCAAAGGGATTTTAACGAAGATGCGAAGCTGGCATGGTACCAAGTCTAACTAAAAGCGAAAGGTATCCAGTCAAGCACAAAGGATGGGGGCAATGGCCTTTCTACAGGCGTTATGTTATACTATCAATCAGACAATTGTATGTAATTTTTGGACCTCGTTCTAGTATTTCCTTCAGATGCAGGCTTCCAAGTGTGAGAAGTGAATGAGTGTTGGCATGGCTGACGGATCTCTCGTCCCCGCTAGTCACAGCACCTTTGGTCCCCCATCAGTGGGCCAGTGGGCCACTAAACCCAACCACCCAAGGCCTGCACTAGACTGACTTGGTCGCTTATTCGCCAGTAGACTCGCCCAGAGACACTGCCCACACAGGTGGACTGCAGCCCGTACCGAGTCCGTCTTCTCCATCTTCACGCGTCATCTGTGATTCCGATACGAGGTATGAATGTACGTTTGCTGGTATGTAAGGTTCGGGAGTTGGAAGCTCACATGCAGCAGCACACCCGATTTGAAATAGATGGAGATCCTCACCCCGTCGGACTATGAGTCTGGCAACAAGAGGCGGGCCCGACGTAGTGGCCGACCTTGCGATGCTTGTCGAAAGAAGAAGACCCGCTGCGTGACGAAGGATGGGGATCCGAGATGCATCCATTGCCAGTTGCGAAGGTCTCAGTGCACCTTCAACCACGAACCCCCAGATCGGCCGTCCAACCCTTCGAATCAAGTTGAAGAGTCTTCTTCTTCTTCTTTGCTGTCGGCGGATATCAACCACCAAGCGCCTGACATTGCCTCTCCAGCCCAGAGGCCACTGTCTGGCTCGGCCCACGCTCGGCTGCAGTCACCCATCGGGCCAAATTCGACGCCGGATGCTTCAGCACTAGGTCTTGCCCAGTCGCGATTCGCGGAACTGTACGGCCTGGGAAGCGACATGGAACCAATCCTTATGGTATGCTTCTTCGTTTCCAGCGCCGTCCAGAGGTATATCTGACTTGGCCCTTAGCGCCATCGGCCATATGATCCTGTCACGCATGAGTTCAGCCTCGAGACCCATGCCATCAGGCGGGTGCTCGAACGAGATGGGGGTTTGGTCGAGTACCCGCTCACCTTTCACATGGTCTCCGACGAGAATGCCGTGGATTTCGAAGGTGAAGCCGCCCGCGCTGATGCCATTGAGGCGTGCATCGGACCTCATGGCCCACGGCTCGTAGAGCTGTTCTGGCGACATGTTCAGCCTTGCTACCCCCTGCTTCACAAGGACATCTTCATGGACAACTATAATGCGTCTTATAGACGAGTTTCCGCTGCACTCCTTGGCGCGGTATACTTATCCGCCCTACGGTGGTGGTCCTACGACCCCATGCTGTCCATTCGGGCATTGCCAGACTCATCATTACTACGCCACCTTTTGAAGCAGGCCCTTGCGTCCTCGTACCACCGGCCCAAACTCTCTTCGATACAAGCCGCTTTGTTGCTCTTGCAATGCCAGCCTGAGGATCCCCTCAATCCCGATCATACTTACGCCTGGGGTTTGACATGCCAGGTGCTGGCTATCGGGCAATGCCTGGGCCTCCATCTTGACGCCAGTAGTTGGTCAATACCAAATTGGGAGAAGAATCTGAGGAAGCGCCTGAGTTGGGCGCTCTATATGCAAGATCGTTGGACTGCACTGGCCTATGGCCGCCCAGTTCACATTCATCATGATGACTGGACAGTCCGAGAGTTGGAGAACCTGGATTTCGCGGATTGCGACAGTTCAACCTCCGATGATGACCGACGGTCGATAAGTGCGACTGGAAAGACACAATTTATCCACATGGTCCGACTCACCCAACTGCTCTCCTCTGTCCTCTCGTCTTTTTACACCGCTCGGATGTGCTTCGATCAGGATACCGTCCTACTCTATCAAAGATCTCAGGAGCTCTTGAGGCAACTACAGTTGTGGTATGCGAGTATCCCCGCCTCATTGCAGATGGACGTGAGTTACGAGCGGAAACTATGCTTCCATGGTATGTGTTCGCCGCCGAGATCAGGCTTTAGCAGGGACTGATTCAGTCCAGGTTATCTCCACTTCTCGTTTTATGGAGTCATGATGGCTCTCCTCCGTCGGCTCATACGATCTACAGCGCTGCCTCCACGTTGCGCTGATGACGCAATTCTTTCAAACATTCGCCAGACTGCTCTGCAGACAGCACAAAACGCAATAAGCTTTGCCAGGAATCTGCGATCAGACCAGCTAGAGGCATTTTGGTACTTTAGTAGGTTTTGCTGGCGACAACAGTCTTCTTCGATAATGCTTACATACGTCAGCTTCCCCTTACCTCTTCTCCCTGGTGGGATCTTTCACCACCTTACTGCTCGTCACCTCTCTTTCTTCCCAGGAGCGGAGTTTCTGGCAAGAGACCCTGAATTCATACTTGTGGCATCTACGCACGATGAGTAAAAGCAGTGAACCTATGAAATACGCCGTTAACCGTTTAGAAGGTGGGGTCTCCATCTGTGGACCATCCGGGTCGAACTGAATGCTCAAAGCTAACGTAGCCCAGGCGCTATTCTAAGAGGTCTTGAGCATGCGCTCGCCGTCAACCTTATTGAGCCCAGCGACGATACTGTCAGCCCTATGATGGCAAACTTCTCTACGGAAGCCCTCGAGTATACGGACTTTGGAGACTGGGACCTCGCTGCCGGTGTTGATGGAGCATTCGACCTCCTGAGTGGAATCCAATTGGATGCGACATCACTCATGCCAGGCGATCCGACATACCGGGGTTGAAGCCAAATCTATTGAGTCTAGTTCACTTTACCATACACGGTAACCTGTACTATATACATGTTTTATCCACCAATCCTCCATATCGGATTAATACCTTGCTCAGCTTGACCTCGCCATCCTCGACAAACCAGCCGAGGCGCTGAGTACGTGAAGTTTTTTGTTCTGTTTGCGTGCTCAGAGACGTGGATATCGAGTTCGGAAGACGAAAGCTAACGGAACGACCTCCACAGAAGATCTCCAGCAAGCGACCTCGAAGAAACATGGTGATATCCTTCGTTAATTTGACAAGCTCATGGCGTACAATTTCAGGACCATCGACAGGCCTGGCCAGATGCAGATCGTACTGGTCGGCCCAGAAATCATCGAGCGGGGGGAAATCAGTGAACAAGGTCACAGTGTACGTGTCTTCTCCGGCTGGCACTATCTGCAGTCGGTGTCCTTTCTGCGTCTTGTCTGCCTCAATAACAAGGCCAAATGAGTGGGCTTCACAGCTTCTGATGTCAAATTTGACAAGAAGGTCTCTTTTCTCCGCGT
The DNA here is from genome assembly GCF_022829205.1 of Neoarthrinium moseri. Taxonomy (NCBI): domain Eukaryota; kingdom Fungi; phylum Ascomycota; class Sordariomycetes; order Amphisphaeriales; family Apiosporaceae; genus Neoarthrinium; species Neoarthrinium moseri. The sequence goes on along the minus strand of NW_026055160.1, from coordinate 69,159 downwards.
CTCCCAACTCGGGATAGGTGATGACGGTTGAGCCTGTCGATGACAGCGACAGTTCTGATGGTAAGTCCACGGAGGAAATTTTCATCGAAGTCTCGTAGAAGAGCCTCTCCGCCTCCGGCACGACATCGACACGGAGATTTCCCTTCTCATCTGCAGATACTTCACGAGGCAGTCCTAGGTCGCCGCCCCACAACCATTTGCCTTCCTCGTCGATGTAGTCACCTATCCAGCCAAAGTATATTCGCTTCCCAGGGTCGCCGGCTTTCGGGCAGGACTTCGCTGCATACCACCTTCTTCCATCTAATCGACCATGGGAACCATCGCGAGGGATCCTGAAGGGGCCGTAAGGTGAGTCGGCGACGCGGTATACAGTCCCCGAGTTCGGGGCGTGGAAACGTGAATACACCAGATACCATTTGCCGTTCGGTAAACCGAAAAGCTCTGGGCATTCCGGGCAGAACATGTCGTTTGGTGAATACAGTGGCTCAGGGGCAAAGCTCCATGTATCCAAGTCCTTGGACTTAAGGAGAGCAATGCATCCACGGCTCCAGTGAGGACCTCCAGCCAATCTAGATGCGATAATCATCCAATACTGAGCCTCGCTTTCGTTGTAAAATATGAAAGGGTCTCGAAAGTCAATGTCTTCTAGCTTAGACCGGCCGGCACCGGTGAAGGATATCTCCTTCCCAGGGCACTCGAAGCGACTGCCATGACGGTCCTGTGATCTCGACCTGAGGATCACTTGTTTCCCATTCTGCGACAGATTGTACCCAGTATAGAAGATGTTCATGTTCCCATCCGGACCTAGGACTGCAGCACCAGTCCACGCGCCATCAGCATCCGGCGCATCTACTCCGTCTCCGGGCCTGATGCTAGGCCCACTATCCCGGTTCCAGTCAACCAGGTTCTGGGACCTCATCCGCCACCAGGTCGAACGTAATCGCGGGGGATGATGTCTGGTGTATGGAGGCGTTACCAGGTGGAACACGTGATAAGTGTCATCGACGAGAAGAGGAATCGCATCAGCAGCAGCTTGGGCTGGCGATATACGGCGGAAAGAGCCATTCTCTGACGGCGGTGTCGGAGCCTGGTCTAAGTCGCTCGTCATTTTCAAAGACAACACGCGAAAATCGTCACAAGCTGAGAGTCAAGGTTTCACATCGGGGGTTAACTTGCCTGGGGTTCCTGACAACCGACAGTTATATGGGATGACCTAGTCTAGTCGAATAGCCATGCCTACACTAGTCAAGTTACCGTGACAAGGATGCCACGGCGAGTCCCAATGCGTCAGCCGGGCCGTGGCATTCCCAATTTGGCGGTCGCCGTCGCTTTCGAGTCATGGTCTTCCCCGCGGCATCTCCTTAAATGGTAAGGTCACCCCAGATGGGGCGCTAATATGCTCCACTGTATATGGGATAAGGAGACTCCACGCGCTATGGCATGGAGAAAACGTCTCGAAACTGGGCTTTTTCTGGGGTGCATGAGAGGGTCCCAAGAGTCACGTATGGGTGAGGTCTCCTCCATAGCTCGCAAGGGATATAAGTGAGCGGGTCGTTGAGATCCTGGCTGCTACTTCTACCCACAACATATCCATCACTTTCAAGACTTCGATTTCCAAAGATCACCCTCGGTGTTTCAAAGATGGCGCGAATCAAGTATCCATATATTTGGTTGTTTTGCGGGTTTGCTGCGCTTGGCGCATGTCTGTATGGGTATGATGGAGTCTACTTCAACGGCGTCTCATCTCTAGGTGCGAGATTACCTACCAGATCAACAACCCTGGGCTCACTTGATGACAGATATCTTTATCCAACATTTTGGCGAGCCGAATGGCAAAGGCGGACATGAGGTCACGCCGTCTCGCCTCTCGATTATGACCTCCATGATCAACGTGGGTGAATTGGTTGGGTCGCTGACCGCAGCGCCCCTGAACGATTGGTTTGGCCGCAAAGGCGTCTTCATGACCGGAACTGCTGCCATCATTCTCGGAGTGGTCCTCCAGCTAGTAACAAGCTCAAGTTATGTCCTTGTTACCGTTGGGCGAGCAGTCTTGGGCTTTGGCGTAGGAAACTTCTCTGCCACATCACCTCTTTACATGGGAGTATGGCGTACCCAGCTTGCTTTAGGTGGCTACAATGCTTACATGATTCAGGAAATTGCCCCAGATTCCATGCGCAGCCCTCTTCTTATGTGTTGGCAACTCACACTCTCCGTCTCGCAGATCATCGCTGCAGCAATCAATCGTGGCATGGTCAACATAGATACCACATTTGCCTACCGTTTCCCCATCGGCTTCCAACTACTCTTCCCGGCCATCATCATTGCATTCATCTGGTTTGTCCCTGAATCCCCACGGTGGCTTCTTCGTAAGGGTCGATCAGAAAAGGCACTCAGAGCTCTTGAGGCCCTCCACCGCGACGATAAAACGTACGATCCGCAGCCCGATATCCGTGGCATGCAGGCCGACATCGAAAAGGAGATGGAGCTCGACGCCGAGGGTGGCTGGATGCAGCTTATCGCGGACCCGATTGAGAGGCGCAAAGTTATATTCAGTGCCGGTGCTCTGGTCGCACAGCAGATCAACGGTATCCAGTGGTTTTATTACTTCGGCACGGTGTTCAGCGAGTCAATCGGGCTGGCAGATCCTTTCCTGATGACGTTAATCGTCTTCATCATCCAGGTGTTTGTGGTCCTGGCCGCCGTGCTTCTGGCCAACAGGCTACCACGGCGGCCACTGTTGATGGTGACAACAGGCATCATGACTGTATCGATATTTGTGGTCGGATATCTTGGAATCCCTGGGGGTGCGGTATCTGAAACCTTTGGCAAGGTGATCATCAGCTTTGTCATCATCGAAATTGCAGCCTTCAACTTCGCGTGGGGCCCTCTAGGTTGGACTATTGTAAGCTCGCCTGCTTTCGTTTCCACCTTTCAGAAAGAACCGAGTCGATCTAACACATATAGGCGTCCGAAATGGCTGTCGGCCGCAACCGGAACAAGATCTATGCCATTGCTGTGGCGTGCTTCTGGATTACCGTCTGGGTCACCGTCTTTACTCTTCCCTATCTCTACTACTCGGCCAACTTGGGTCCCAAGACTGGCTTCGTATACACGGGGCTTTGTTTTATCACCTGGGCATATGTGTATTTCTGCGTAGGTGAAGTAAATGGCCGTACATTGGAGGAGATCGATGGTTTCTTCAGAGACGGCATCCCGGCTAAGGACTGGAAGAAACAACCGCGTAAGACAGTCTTATCAATGACCGACAAGAAAGAGAGCAGTGTTCAGGAGATGGAAGAGGGATCTGGAGAGGTAATAAGTGAGAAATAACGTGCAGTACAGCATGGTACCATCACATTTAGTTATCAACACATTGACGAGCGGTTTTCTGCATTTACGAAGGATAGAAGCAAAGTCCGAGGGCAATCGGATGCTTGAAACTGTATAATTTGATAAATCCTTAGTGCAGTTTAATACGCATATCCAGATGACATAGCTTCCTTCTCTAAATTCTATGCACTACTTGCCAGTCTGGTCTAGGAGAATAACAATGCAGTCCTCATCAAGCTATTCTCTCAACCTCAAAAAACAATCTTCGGGTCTTGTCATCGGTATCCCACTTCCGCCTCCCAGAACCAATGCCAAGACCTGCATCCATTCCAGCCTCGACACGAAATTTAGCGCCAGTGATTGCCTCAATATCCACCATAAGCTCCGTGAACGTCTTGTCGCTATGGAAGTAGTTTTCTGATCCTCCAATACCCTGCGCAAGCTTCCCTTCAGTATGGCCAACAGCTTGTCCAACAATCAGTGTCCCAGGTTCCTGTTTCAAGATGTCAACACAGCGCATGATAGCGATGAGCTGCTCTTCTCGGTTGAAGACATGCAAGATCATCCCAAGGTGTATGATGTCCACGCTCCCCTTCAGCCTATTTAATGGGGACTCTGGGTCTGCCTCCAGAATATCCGCCTGCATGAAGGTCGATTTCAACGTCGCTCGGTCCTTGAACAGATCGTAGCCAACATCTATGAACGGGAACTTCTGCTCGGCCCCGTATAAGCTATCCGCTGGTGCACCATCGTATACCAACTTCCGGATATCTTGAGCAAGACAACACCCAACGTCAAGTAGCTTCGCCCCGGATTTCAATCTCGATAAGATCTGTGGATAGATCGGCAGACGAATCATGCTGAGATCCAGGAAGCGGAATTGGCCAATGCAGGGATACGCATACACTTCCCAGGCTTGATCACGCTACACATACAGTCAGCAACGCAAAGGGCATGTCAATTACAATAGCCACGGGTCATTTACTATAGCTAGGATATGGCCAAGGACGCTCTCTGATGGGATGCCAGAGTACCTTTCAAGCAACTCGCGTGCCTCTGGCTGGAGGTGGGGGCCTGTCTTGTCATACCAGCCCACGCTCTTGTTTTTTGAGAAGACGTGACCTATGGTTAGATTTTTCGTGTTCTCCATTGTAATTGATGATTTTCGCAAGCTGTAACGACTACGAAAGCGTGAAAATAGGAATAAGCGGCAATATCTGAGCGTTTGGTGCTCCGTATGTATATAGTGGATCGGATTACAGCAATTGGGTGACACGGGATATTGATTACACAGAATTCCTTGGGGGGAAAGGGCAGTCTCGAAACTTGAAGTACCCATGGGACTTCCATATCATCGGCTCGGCCAATGTTCGCAAACCAGGGTAGTACAGCAGGGGGGCATCACATAGTCTGTAAACTAATGCAGTGCCTCCTGTGATGCCAGGGGTGGGACGATCCCTGCTTATTGAGCACTTTCACTGGAAGAGTTCCTTATTACGTACCTGCAAAGCAATGCGATAGTCTCTTATCAGGGAAGTACCTGCTATTGGGCCGACATAGCTTTTCAATTGCCTTAATGTGTAGGCATGCCGGTGAACGGGCGGGCAACATTATCTCTACGTGCATGGCGCAAAATAGGGAGAGCTACACACAAGTATACTTAGCTGTTTTGTATAATAGGTAACTAAGAATTCACTGGCTGAGACTTTCATGTAGCCTTAGCGGAGCGAGCATCTCCATTTGACGATACTCTCGTGAAGACGAAAAGTTTTCCCGATAACATCTTACGGCGTTTTGAGAGACGACTTTTTATGCGTGCCTCGATATTATTTCTGGCTGCTACTCGCCTTGAACTATGTCAACACCATCCGAGCATGCCGGACTCTGGTTTGTTATTCGCATTGAAATATTGACTCTCGTGCCTCATGACGTGGTGAGAGTCTCCGCCTTCTTTACAAGCACTTTCTCTCCCTCTTCAGAGAAAGCAATATGGAAAGGGGATGCCCCCCGGATCGCATGGCCTTTCCACATTAAGACAACCAAACATCCGAATGAGCCGGCACAAAGCAAAGACATTAAGCCATATACCCAGCCAATGCCCATAGCAGCGATCCAGAGGTTGATGTAAAAGTTGATAGTCAGCCCGAATAATAGTCTCATACTGCTCAGAGGGACCACTGCTTCGACTGTGTTTCTTCTGAAACACTCGACCACATAGTTCATCGTCACTGGGATACCTTGCATAGCCCCAAAAGTGACGAGAAAATTCCCAATGCCCATTACGACCCAGTGTAACCTGTATTGCATACAAGCTCCGACAAGACCCAGGCCAATTGGTGTGAGAATGAAATTTGGAATCCAAAGGGTGTGCAAGCGAAACTCAGGTTTCCACCTACCACCATTACGGGCACATAGCCAGAGAGGGAGCCAGTCGGCGAGCAGATGGCCATACAATTGGCTCAAAAGAAGTGTCATCCAGTGCACAGTCGTGACTGCATGTGATGTCAATTAGCTAGAACCAGCAGCCATTTTGTTTTATATCTCACTTACAGGCAGCATTATCCAAGACACTGAATCCATAGCCACCAAATTTAACTGGAGTTTGCAGCCATACTGGAGTAAGTGAGTTCAGAGCCACCCAGAATCCAAAGGTTATGGCATCGAACCCAGCGCACAGCAGGAGAACGGGGGAAATCGAAACCTTCAATGGAATGACAAAAGCCTCAACAATATCTTTTCCAGTCGAGGGCTTCACAACCTTGGTCCCTGGAAAGAATGTCTGGACTCTCCTCTGAAACCAGGTGCCTTTAGCGCAGAAGTTCTGAGCGCCAGGCGTGCGATCCCATGTTGTCTCCTCGACAAAGAGAAATATCAGTACGAGACAAAGAGTAGCTAGACCTATCGTCCACCAGTATTCATCCCACCAAGGGTGATTGGCGGTAATGAAGCCAGAAAATGTCGGCCCAGCAGATGCACCAATATTCATGGCTATGCCGAGGAGATTGAATGCACGGCCACGCTGATGAAGGAAGAACATATCCACAACATAGAGCGGACCTATTATGGACAAAGATATCCCAAAAAAACCCATAAAGAACTTGGAGGCCATGAATGCACCGTAGTCATTGGCGTGGCGCATATAACAAGCCCAAATCTGTGTGCCGAGGATTCCTGCCATCGTCCAGAAGGCAACGGCGCCTCGCCCGATCTTTTTGGACAGAGCCCACCATACCCAGGCCCCGGCTGCAAGGCCACCAGATGCTGCCGAGTTCTTTCAATTAAGAAGAGGACGTATAAGAAGCTTTCTTATCATTAGGCCAGGGCATCGAAGCTTACGAAGTAAGTGATCTCGACAGTTGTCTTATGATATAGAGCTGCCTGCTGCACAATCTGCACTTGACCGTTGAAAGGTGCTATACATATTCTCAGTCAAAACAGTCTAAAATGCTAAATTGGTGTTCGGAGGAACATACCGCTGAATCCAGTGAACAGGGAAAACCATAGCGTCAACCCAATGGTTGCCTTCCTCTTGAAAGACCAGTTCAGGGGGTCTCGAGGATCATCGGATGGGCGAGGCACCAAGACAATGCCGACGTCATTCAAACCAGAGTGGGTGCTTTCTTCGGGTGCGTTGATGCCGGCTGTTTGGTAGGCAACTGCCTGGCCTTGCAAAGGTGGTGTAGTGCCGTGCCGCTCTGTTGGGTCACTCATCATGCAGAAGGCGCCGCACTTGTTTGTCGTCGAGTAAAGAATATTGCTTGCAGGTTTTCAGAGTGCTTTCTATCCCTTGGAACGCCAGGAAGCCAGCCTAGTCGAAATAAATAGAGGCGAGATGAAGGAAGCTTGCAGAACCAGTCCATTTGTAAAAGAACAAAAGAGCCCTGGAAGCAGCGAAGACAGGGGAAACCAGACTATTGGTGTCTCCTCCACTAGGTTAGCTAGACATATTTCCCACTAGTAACATTGCACATGCGGTCAGACTTCACACCACCACGGAGCGCCTCGGTCTCCTTCTCCCGCCTGAACGAGTGGCGCAGGTCAGTGGCAGCAGCGTGACCAAGTTCAAGTACATGGGACAAGCTCCAGGTATAGTCAGCATCCACAAAACACGCATCGTCAAAACCTCACCAGGGAGCCGGGGGCTACGTTTGCCGATGAACACCATTGCCGAATTCGTATCAGCATAAGACTAACTGGACAAACCCGCCTGTCCACTCAGCTGTTCCAATTTGGCCCACGACATTACCCCAGTTAACAAGGTAGATGTACCATCGCACCACACCCCTTCACATAATCCTTGCCGGGCACTGACCCTGAACGAAGATTCTCACTGGCCCCTGCTCCCAGTGCTTCCCAGGCTCCCAGGTCTGGATTTCTTCTCATGGAGGATGTGTGACTACACATTGACACACAGTTAGCGTCGCCAGATAGACACGTTCGAGTTCGTACAATGAAACCAGATGGCTGATCTAGCTGGGCACGCATTCCACAATTTCACGATGATCTATACATACACGTAGGATTTTCAGTCCTTGACCACCCAGCTTTCCAGTTTGATATTATGTCCACTTGCGCATGTCGCTACGGGGTCATTGAGATGGACCCACACCACGATGGCGACCTGATTGGATACACGTTGATGACTACATATGCATGTAGATGATGGGGTACCTACATTACCAAGCTTTTGGCATGCAATGTCATGCAAGTTTCGCAAAATCATGCCAAGCCCCGGTTGAAAGATTCCTATTGACTATCCGGGGAGACGGCAACGATCATTAGTCCTTTGAACGATGCGACCGTCACCTTGTCACGCTACTGACTTTTCTGCCTGTATGTCTGCATAGCTATCTGACCTCTTTCAGTCTCCGCTGGAGATCAGCTCCTTCTGCTCTTGGCTTCAAAGCTTAACGTCGTGCCTCGGCTCAAATGCAGCACAAACCATTTAACATGATTTGGCTTTAGAGAATGAGGAGATTACAGCCCTTCATTTGGACCTCGACGATATGAGACTTCTCGCCAAGAGCTTATGGGCTGTATATAGCGAAACTCTGGAGCTATTTCTGTACCTGTGGACTGAGAGATTCAATTCTACATTGGCCGGATAATTGAAGATCATATGAACCCGGAGAGCCACTCGCGCTGAGAGTCGCAAGCAGCAAGCTTGGCATCGATCGAATGCTCCCATGTTATAGGCTTTGGGTCATTTGGTTCGGTGAGATCCTTCACCGGCATTTGTGACTGATCACAGGCTCGTGTCCTGGGTGACTCCCCACCATATACGTATGATCAGTTTGTAGTAACTAGATACATGGCAATGCACTTATACCAGTGGCCTGCATATTTCGTCAAAAACGTATTAGTAAATGCTAGTTTTGTTGTTTCATTTCGAACATGTGCCAGTTTGCTTAGGGTAGAACACAAGAATGGTCTCGCTTGTCGCTTGATAATCACACCGCCACAGGGCCTGTCTTCGTCAACGTAGGTTTCATTAAAGTTCTCACCGTCTTTTGGGTAACGGTGTATAAATTCGAGCCAGAGCAGCTTTGTCTTGCAAGGAGCGAACCAACTGGCGCTTCCCTGTATTAAGGGTTTTACACTCTTCTTTTTCATGCGTGCCTTTTAATGGCGTGGGCGAATGACATATACATATTGTGGCATAGACACGGCCATGTCGTGGTGTGCGATTGGTTACACTCGTTAGGGAATGAAGCAATTAGACCATGCAGTGATTGTAACGTGATGAAATTATTTATCATTAGCTCTAATGCGGGTCAAGGGAAGCACTGATCTCAACATTCGTCGCGATTTAAATTAGGTTGGTATTCAGTACGCACAATATTCATTCTGCTTTCTATTCCAGATTATGCACGATGCCGTACCAGACAGAATTGCAGTAGTTCATCCTGTTAGAACTCAGCTCGCCTGACGATATGGTCATGTCAATGAAGACACATCAGTCCACCCCTGCGCACCGAAATCAGTAGGGTGTAATTGACAGCCCGGACAACGAAGCCACAATTTGCAAGGTCAACACGTGTCTGAAGCCTCGATTAATTTCCGGGGGCGACATCTGGTTTAAATCCACACTCGAGTTGGCTTGTGGCGCGAAACAGTACTATGCACGTGCGACTGCTATCCCCGTCTTTGCCGCTCGATCCCTCAGATGCCTCAGATGGGCATCGGTGAGGGTGACCTGAATGGGAGAAGCGAGTGCATCCTGGATTGCGAGGTATGCTTGTGCAAAGGGGTAGCAATTACGGTGGTTTGATCTTGTGTCTCCTGAAGCGGGTGTCGCCGTGAGGTTTCCAGCATCAGATGGCGATACAGTGGCATTGTTTTGCACTCTGCCCGACAGAGCCAGTCCAGTTTTATTACCATTCGGCAAGACAGGGCTTGCACTTTGAATTGTGCAACCACTGTATAGGTTGTTGTTACCGGGGGTAGTAACGTGTCCTGGCCGGCTTGCAGAGGGTAGAGTGTCAGCCGTGTTGTTGGCATTCGTTGCGACGGTGGTTTGGTGATTGTTAGCTGGGACTTGATGGCCTGATAAGCCAACGCCGCGGTGGTTGGGACTGATGGTAGAGATGTTGTTTGGTTGCTGGGGGGTGCCGAGCTGCCCCACCCTCTGTACGCCGTCACCGACATATGCTGAAAGCACAGAGACTGGAGGTGGTTCAAAAGTGATGTCTATACTTTCAACGTTTAGAGATGATAGACGGCTGAGGAGAAACCTAACCGATCCGTGGTAATGATCAGGGTCTGGTAGCGGCCAGAGCCCCCTGTGTGAGAGGGATGAGATCATAGACCCAAGCATCACGAAGTGGCATTTGCGATCTAGTAACCTGCACTGAATGTTGGCTCTCCCGGGAGGCGAAGGTCCATCCTGGGCGAGAAACTGTGACAAGGCGTCACGATACGGGGCAAGAATCCTTCGGAGGAGCTGTAAACGACATTTGAGGCCCTCGTCTGCGCAAATGTCAGTCAAGATGGTTTGATCAAATGGTAGCAATCGCAGAGCCATGGGAAAAGGAAGAGGGGGAAGGGGGATGGTACCCAGAAGCCCCGGTGGTTCCATGGCGTTGGTCATGAACATCTGCTTTGACTCATTGGGGGAAGCGTCGCCGGAAGGGATGGTGGCGTGTGCATGACTATCTGTAGCAGAAGGGTGTTGACTAGTGCCCGGTCACCTAATTCCCAAGCAATCTAGAGTAGTTGGTCGGCACCAAGGGATATAGTGGGCAAGTTTGCTGGGTTCCCACCATCGTACCGAAACCACGCATTCATTTGATGGGACCAGGACTTGGCCCAGGGACGGAGTAGCCTCGTCAAGGCATACTTGTCGGTCAAGACGGTGATCTTGTAGATCAAGGACAGAGAAAGAAATTCGTCGAGAAAGGGCAGGCTCTCGAAGCGACTGTGGATGACGTTGAGCATGATGCCCATGGCCTCGGGATCGTCTTCGGGCAGGTCGACGGTCCACTCGCCGGGCGCAGGGTCGTTGGCGGGGCGCGACTCCTTCCAGGGGCCGCCGAGCATGCGCTTCCATACGGGCGAGGCGCGGGACAGAGACCTGGACTCACAGACGAAGATGGTGCGCCGCTCATGGCTGTGTTCTTCGTCACGGGTGGGCCCAAGACATCTGTTGCATCCCACCCTCAAATGCAGATCGCCGTCGGGGTCTACCACGATGTAGGTGGGAGACGTGGGCAGTCTTTCACAGGTCGTGGCCGTGGGCTCGGACATGGCGCGCTTTGTGGATGGGGTCCGTCACCCGAAAGTTGGGTTTGTTGAAAAAGATTAAAGAAAAATGTAATAAATAAATTATGAATAATAAATCCAATGGACGGGGTCGTGCGTCTTTGCCTTATGGCTGGTTCTCCGGGCCGCATCACTACGCGACCAGACAACCCCTCCTCCCCCCAACCCCCCATCTCCCTCTCCCTTGTCCTCCCGGACAGGTGGGCGGCAGTATAACTTACCATACACAGTGTGGCTGGAGCAGCCGGACATGCAGATCTGCCCCTACAATTGACTCTGACAGCTGGAGTGCCTATGTAGGTAGGTATATCCCTATATCATCACCTTGTAGACTGTTCGCGGTCAGCGCGCCGTGGGTATATAAGTTTAGTCTTTAACTTTTAACGTTACTGTGGGACTCGACGGTAGTTACCTTGACTAGTATGTACATAGTAGCTGGCCTCCTTTGCCTAACTACATGGGTACTTAGTCACCGGCAGGTTCCAAGGTTCTGTTCCACTTGATCTGATGCTAATCCCTGTCCACAGACTGTACTTGTTCATAGTACTGGAAGTGAGCACCTTACACTAGCGATAAAAATAATTTTTGGGCTGGCAAACCGCCCCGCCGAGGGGCATGCGCACCCAAAGTAATGTAATGAATGCGTGAGGCGACGCGAGACTGAAGGTTTCACCCCGTCGACACCACAGTTCAGAGTCTTCACGGCAGAGATGTCTTCGTCTCAGGCTCCCAACGGCGCCCGGGACGCGCTCCAAAGCCTCGTGGCCACCTCGAGCGCCCTCATCCTGCAGCTGGAGGACGTCGTCCACAAGATCTCGCAAGGCCAGACGCCCACCACGCCCACGACCCCGCGCCCGCAGTCCATCGACGCCCTCTCCCTCGCCCACGACTCGGCCACCCTGATCAGGGCGCACGCCACCAAGCTCTCGCTGCTGATCATCAACGAGCCCTTCACCCCCTCGGCCATCGTCAAGGTGCTGCAGGAGCTGGTCGCCGGCCCCATCCCCGGCATCGCCTCGGCCGTTCAGGTCTGCGATGCCGAGCGCCACACGGCCGTCGCGCGCCAGGATCTCGCGTGGCGCTGCTACCGCGTGCTGAAGGAGCTGCGCGGCCTGGTCGACGTGATCCCCCTGGACGGCAAGGTGCTGTCGGCCGAGAAGAAGGACGGCGCCGGGGGCGACAAGGGGAGCATCACGCTGACGGGCGTCGTCTGGGCCGCCTGCGATGATGTGATCCTGCTGAAGAACATGGGCGTCGCCAGCCTCCTGGTCAAGAAGGTGCAGCAGTACCACGACACGCTGCAGGACGTGCTCGACGAGCTGAAGGAGTGGAAGGAGGAGGGCGAGGAGGAGCAGGACGGGGGCGAGGGTGAGGGCGAGGGCGACGAGGACGGCGTCGAGTACGTGACCAGCCAGCTCGACACGACGCACCTCTCGGCGCAGGACATGCTGGACGACCTGATGAGCACGCGCCACATCCCGCGCGACGACCCCGACAAGATCCGCGAGCGGCTGGACAGCTGCCTGAGGCGGCTGCGTCTCACGACGCTGCTCTACGCCGCCATTGTCAAGCGAAGGCTCAAGGTGCTGCCGCCGCTGCCGCTGCCGCAGCCCTTGGCTGGGGTCGACGCAGGCACGCCCGCGCCCGCGCCCGCGCCCGTGACGCAGCGGGTGGACGAGGTCATGGCGACGCTGAAGCGCATACCTGAGCACTTCAACGAGGTGGCCTGCTCCTTCTACGAGCTGGAACCCGACGCCATCGACCGGACGATGGACTCGTGCTTCTTCGACGCCTTTGCGGCGTCCGAGATGCTGGCCAAGCCGTGGCAGGGGGAGAAGGACGAGTTTACGGAATGGGTGGGCAAGTTCCAAGCCAGCATCAAGAAGCCGGACTAACACAGGCCCACCGGTGGCCACCGAGATATGCAAATGTGAAATCATGTTTTCCTCGGACGGCCGCGGCCTTTGTTCTAGCATGCGAGTCTTGCATGTCTACCTCCCACCCTCGTCCGCTCTGCGTCATGTCATGCCATGCCATTGCCATGCCATACCAAGTAAATCCGTCCAGTGCATCCAGGCTAGAGAAGAGCGAGAGAGATAGAGACTCGAGGTGTGTCCCGACTTGTAAGCCACAACGGCCGCACTATGTGAGTGCCCAGGTACTCGACCCACCGATGCCTACTGTGTACCTCTCTACCCATCCGAGCCGAGTTCCCTGGCAGGGTAGCTTCATGAATATGCAGGTGGCTGTTGGCCAGAGGTCCCCATCTACTGTAACTTGCATACCTAGATACGATCTATGCAAGTACTTGTAGGCAGGACGATCTGGAGAGGGCGTGACCCCCCTGGCTCCTGACCATCCAAGCCGAGCCAAGTCGGCTCTAAAGATTGGCCGGACCCGGGCTGGGACGCCCCCGGCAACGGGATTTTCACCTCCGGCAATCGGGCTTTCACCCCCCCACACAAGCTCCCACGCAGGCGGCCCAGGCGGCCGGGCAATGGAAGGCTTATACATACTACCTACATACTACCTACATACATGCTTACCTCGGTACCTACATTACAGCCCGGTACCTACGGAATATAATGGTCTTTGCCTGTTAGCTGTTAGTCATCATCAGCGCACCTCCACGGTCAGTCAACCTCGTGCTCGCCTCGGTGCGACAGCAAGCCTGCACGGCAGAGGGAGCGATGCGATACATGGCGAGGGCCTGGCTGTGCCATGCGCCAACAGCCGTATCTGCATCTCTATCGCACGTGCCTCCCTCCCGTCGCTGTCTGGCCTTCGTGGCCCGACCTACCCTGCTAGCACCGTCTTCGCCATCCGCTCGCATCGGTTGGGCCAGCCTCCTCCATACGACGCGACCGACGTCGACCGCCCACCGCAATCCCGATACCGTATCCCCCTCCCCGCAGGCGAGCAAGATTGCCGCTACCAAGACTGGGACCGCCCCCGGGTCCGAGTCCGAACCCGAGTCCAAGAAGACGTCCAAGAATGGGTCCAGGCAACCATTCTTTTGGCAGGAGTGGTTGGCGGCGCACAACCCTGGCGAGCACGGCCGGAAAGAGATAAAGAAAATCAAGAGGCAGTTTGTTTTTTTCCGGAGGAGGTCTGCATTGGACCTCCTCAGGCTAGACATCATGCGTCAGAGCCTCGGCGGGAGAAGGGCAACAGAAATACGCTGCGCCGTAGGGGCGGAGGAGGGCTGGAACTTCGGCTGGCACTTTCACCCCGATGAAATTGCCAGTGAGGTGATCCATGGGTTTAGCCAAGCCTGCGACTACGTACGGCTGACCGACGACGAGTTCGCTGCCCTCGACAAGAAGTACCGTACACCCTGGGAGCAGAAAGTGGTGGCGGCCGCCAGCCTTAAGGGAGAGGGCGTGGAGAAAGTGTCACAGGCCAAGCGGCGAAGACTACGAACACGCCGCCACGTTCGCCGCGCAAAAATGGACGTCTTTCGAGCTGTCTACGGACCCCGCTGGCTGGCCAAGTATGACGCCTATTGCGCCGAACAACAGCGGGACACGAACCCCGGAGACACCTCTCCCTCACCCCCTCCCGTCACCGGCCGGGGCCCAGTCAAAGTCGGTCGAGTGTGCCAGTCTGAGCGCTCTGGCCCAACGGCATCTGACGAGACTCGAGAGGCCTAAGGCGCCTGCGGGCCTTGTCAGGCCTGCATTCGCTCACACCGCAGCCTTGTTCGCCCTTTTCCGTCAGCCTTCGGAGACAAACCCCGATGCTACCGGGAATGAACCGGGTGCCTCCGTTGCCTCTTTTGGTCGACCTCTTCGTGCCGAGTGGCTACAGAACCACTTCCAAGCCTAGTCCTACTAGGGGGTCACGGGCACTCATCCGTTCTGCTGGGAATTTCTCCTGATGTAATATAACCAATTGCGTGAATGTCCCAGTCCGGGCAGTATTGTCACAGCTGTTGCTACGCGTGCAGGATGGATAGTATCGTCTCCCATTTCCATCAATTGGCCTGGGTTTGCTGCAACTCGGCAAGTTCTGGATTTAACCGGAATCGTAGGCCAGTCAGCCTTCCCCCCCAATTTGACCACTGCATGGCGGCGTTGTTGTTTTTTCCTTAAGGACTCGACGTCGCCGCCCGCCATTCAGTTCAAAGTTGACGTTGCTTGACGTCCTCGGGTGATCGTTCGACATATTTCAAAGGATGAGGCTTTCCACATTCTCCGTGGGAGCACTGGCTCTGACTTCTCCCGTCCTCGCCACCTTTGGCTACTCCAAATCCGGTAGCAACTATGTGATTGACGCCGGCTCGTCAGAGCCGCTGGTCTTCAGCGTGAGCAGCACGAGCTGCGATATCAACTCGATTAAATATCGCGGTACTGAACTTCAGTACAAGTCCAAGGGAAGCCACATCTCGTCAGGACTCGGCACTGCTACTGTCAGTGTTGCTACCGTTAACAGTAGGCCACATCCTTGGGAGTGCGGTCTTGCATGCCAGCTGATGACAGTCTGATAGCCAACTACATCAAAATAACCTGTGTGACCGATACTTTGACCCAATACATGGTGGTTGCATCAGGGGAGAGCAGGATCTACATGGCAACCTACATCACCGCAGAGCCATCCATTGGGGAGTTGCGCTTCATTACACGATTGAATCCTAACCCGCTGTCCGACGAGTACCCTTATGGACCTGTTTCTACGACGGCCGGTAGCTCGTCCACCGTCGAAGGGTCCGACGTCTTCCTAGTCAACGGGCAGACGCGCTCAAAGTTTTACTCAAGTACCAGGTTCATCGATCGTGATGCGCAATGTGTCCTCAGCAGCGGCTCTGAAGCTATTCACGCATGCATGCTGCATCCGGAGCCGGGCATGGAAAGCTCTAGCGGTGGCCCCTTTTTCAGAGACATCGAGACAAACAACGGTGGCGACTCGACCAATCTGTACAATTACATGAACAGCGGGCACACGCAGACTGAGGCGAACAGGGTCAACGTCCTGCACGGGCCGTACGTGCTAGACTTCTCGCGGTCCGGCGTCTCAAAATCAACAGATCTCAACCTGGCCTTCCTCGGGGATCTAAGCATTATGGGGTTTGTGCCAGCTTCTGGCAGGGGTTATGTGTCCGGCACTGCGTCTGGTGTCCCGAGTACGTTAGAGGCTGTGGTGCACTGGTACAACTCGGCGGCGCAGTACTGGGTCAAAGCCTCGACTTCGGGATCCTTCACCTCGCCAGCCATGAAGCCCGGTACCTATACCATGGTGCTGTACCAGGCAGAGTTCAAAGTTGCCAGTGTTTCGGGCGTAGCCGTCTCCGCGGGCAAGAACGCCACGCAGAACATCGCAAGTGGCCTTAAGGCACCAAAGTCGAGTCTCTGGAAGATAGGCGAGTATGACGGCCAGCCCGCCGGGTTCCTCAACGCGGACAAGCAGCCGCGTATGCATCCGTCCGACACGCGCATGAGCAGTTGGACCGCAGGCACGACCTACACCGTTGGGTCCTCAACGCCGAGCCAGTTCCCCATGGCCCTGTTCAAGGACGTCAACAGCCCGGTGACGGTCAAGTTCTCTCTCGCTTCCGCGCCGGGCGCGGCAACACTGCGGGTCGCGACGACGTTGGCGTTCCAGGCAGGGCGACCACAGGTCAAGGTCAACAGTTGGAACGGGCCGAATCCAGCGGCACCGACCAAGATTGACAGTCGGGGGGTCACGAGGGGCACATATAGGTGAGTTTTCAAGCAGCGCCCGCGAACCACAAAGGGGCCGGTTTGCTGACACCCTCGGGTGGTGGGCAGGGGCTACGGCGAAGTGTACGATTTTGCGGTACCGGCGGGTACTCTGGTCAAGGGCGACAATACCGTCGTCATCAGTTCATTGAGTGGCAGTTCAGGAAAGGGGTTTCTGAGCTCAAACTTCGTAAGTGCTGATTGAACCACGTGTTAGGTGCTCGTGGAGGGGGGATATTCTACTAACTGTAAAATGTGGCGAGTCTAGATATTCGACTGTGTTGAGCTCTTCACCAACTGAGGGTCATAGGTGGCCTATACGGGGGAATGTCCGGGGACGATGTTCGGGGGCTTCTCTCCCATGACTTGGCGGTAACGTCCAGTGTCTGTCCAATGACAAATCTCACCCCAGTGTACCTAGAAATTTCAATCCACCTGCCACAACACAGCAAATGGCGATCCTTAACTGGGCGCGCCTTGGGATTATGTCTAGGTCGACTTGTATTGCCAGACAAGCTATAACCATGTTGGTCAGCTCCAGGCCTCCCAATGAAACATTCATGCGATCATTGCCATTTCCATGATCGGATCAAATACCGCTCAGGATACCGATGGGCGCTGTCACAGCGGAATGATCCGTCCTCGTGCATGTTGCCAATCAGTCCTTGATGGCACTAGGGTCAAGACACCTTCTGTGTTATAATGGTATGACGCGGAGTAATGCTGGTAGACCGGAGCAGTGTGCCATAGTGATCCTAAAGGACCGCACAGGCCAAGTAAGATTGGAACTTTACGAACAGTTGTAACAATGACCTTGATGTTGTCGAAATCATGATGTAATATTCGCTTGGCAACTGTACATGGACACTTTGTATAGAGCACAGATGCTTGGCAGTGCTCCATTGCTTGAACGGCCACAGACAGCCACGGGGTCTTCCACAAGGGCTCATCATACGTTTGCCTGCCTGATCAAAGAAGATCTGAAGTTGCCATACCTGAGCAGGCCATGGTGTCGTAACTGCAAGATCTATTGGCATAGGCACTCGTACCGTCGGACACCATGGAATAGTACGACACAATATTTCCGTGAGGCGACTATTTCGGGTTACAGCAGGGGTGGCTAGTCTTGGTCTGTCATTCTCAAGAGTCACCGCACTTGGTCCCAATGTGGCAAGCTGATACGAAGCTGCACTTGTTTGCCCATTTTACAACCACACCCAAGTTCATTTGGTGGCGTGAATGTGTGGGTTTGAAACCTCAAAGCCCCTGCAATCAACGGGCGGCGAAGCTCACTTGTTACGATTCGCCTCTCTTCCTGCACTAGGATGAACACCACGAGGAAGAATGCATGAATCTAGTCAACGAATCCATCTCATGTGTTCAAACATATCGGCTGATCTTGCTGTGTCATGGGCTCGTCTTGTTGACAGGGTGACTCGAACTCTCACAAATGATTACCCAGCCTCTCGATCAGAAACTGGCTACCTATACCACAACTCATCACGTCTAGGGCCTTCTTCCATCGGACCTCGGTGACATCACAGGTCCGACGGCCTGCACTAGGGCATCTATCTAACTGCATACACACGAGTTACTGTACACAGGGGATAGTATGTCAAGGAAATGGACAGGCGAGATAGCCGAGACTTGCGCAGGGAAGTACAGCTTTGACACGATTGCGGTCTGAGCACCCATGGAGGGAGGCCAGGGGTATAGTGAGTTAGGTTGCACTAGCACTGGGTAGTAACCCGTTCAAGCCGCTGCCCTTCTCCACGTGGTGGGACCCACGTTCGCCGAACCCCTGGCCCGACCCCGAAGTAGCAGGTCGAACGCCGTCGATGGGTGAGCTCGTCGCCCTTCTTCCCACATCGAGGTTTCAAGAGTGCCTTCAACTTGATGGCAAGATGCGCGGATTGCGTGCGCAGTCGTCTATGTCTTTCACATTATACCTCCGTGTCTGAACAATTATTTGGGGAAATGGTGGGCTTGCCTCCATACGATAGAGATGGCAAAAGAGGGGCGCAAGAAATACTATGGTAAAGGCGCTTGACCACGTTGGTCCTCGCCCCGTCCGCGCCAGACGCGCTGCGAGTCTATTTCGCCATCAGACAGGGAGCTTAATTGTGTAGTCGGCGCCATGTACCTCCAGGGTGGCTAAAAAGAGGCAGCAATGAGCGAGCGAGCAAAACGGCAAGGCGGTCAGGAGTCACCTCAACCATGAGTATAGTCTTGGAAAAAGAGAGCTAGGGCCCCAACTCCGACAGTTCGGATGAACTTTCGTTTGGCGTCTTGCTCCATTGGGTTTGTTGCTCACATTCAACAACTCCTCAGCCCTGACTGTCATCGTTGACCCCCTGGCTGCCCCTTGCTTCCGTCCTCGGCTCATCGGCTCACAACCGAAGTCATCTCGGTCAGCAATACTTGGGGTACGCTCTGCGCTTTGTCTCCATGTTAGGTAATTTTTTCCCATCGCAGTTCCGTTCGCCGGGAGGAAGGGAACTGGCTTCACATGGGAATGGGCATTGGCACCGCATGGTTCACGGTAGGCATGCGGGCATTGGAGAGATCGCCGAACCAGGATGCACCTCCGATGCAACTCCCAAGCTCGCCGCATCGGTCCCATGCGGTCCACACACCCCAGTCCGGACTCTGTATGCACTTTATCGTCCGCTCCACCCCTTCTCCAGGCCTTTGGACTGGGAGGAACGCCATCTGAACTCTCTTGGCCCTGTCACACTAAACCGATATCAGACACACACACCTCTTTATCTTGATTACTATGTATGCATAATGCGGCTACGCTACAGTCTTGCCGTAAGTCCCAGGTGGTGTCAGTAGTCTCGGCGACCCCTGCAGCTAAGAGGAGACCCCCAGATTATAATTCTCACCCTTCCCGGCCGTTCTGCTTGACAGGACCGCACTGGTACCTCATCTGCCTTCATGTTGTTCCTGTTACGATGCTACAACCACGGCGATCATATGTGCTCACTTCAAACCTATAGCGCTCATCCGACTTTCGGAATGTCAACTCTTTAACATGGTTGGCCAGCTTCCAGAAGGTTCAGACGGGTTGGCGGCTGCAACACTCACCTTTGCTGCCGCCAGCTTGATCTGCTCGTCCCTCGTTATATGGCTCACATGGTGTCATAATGAGAGGCTATCATGTAAGTGAACAATCAGTGTTTTCTCGTGGATCGCACAAAATCTGACTGGTTGCGTCTTGCAGATGTTGCTCTCCTAGCATACTTTACCCTGACCAGTACGCTGTGTTCATTGATCCAACAAATACACGACATTGCTCATTTTCGCGAGTGAGTACACGAGGCCTACCCTGCACCAACCATTCCATATTCCAGAATGCCCTCAGATGTCTTTTTTTCTTTTTTTTCCTTTTTGGGGCACTTAGCACAACAGCTCGATCGGCCGTCTAATACGGAAGGAACCTCATGAAGAAACTAATAGGATCTCTTCTTTTCAGTGTTATTTTGGAGCAGCATGAGGCTCGGCTCAAGAATCCATTCAGTCCAGACGGAAGAGTGGCGAACGGGTCGACTGGAATGGACCTGATCCTATATTATATGCGTAAGTTCATCGGCCAATACTGCGAGTCTAGCACTAATCAACACCAGAGTTCTATTGCTACCAGGTCATGTCCATGCTTGTATTGTGGTGGTAGGAGAAACTCCTTTTCCCGTTCCTCTGCCCGGAAACTAATTATCGATCAGGGCCTCAGAGCTTACTCAATCTGTGTACGGGTTCATGCACAAACGATCTACCCGGAAAATTCTGCGAAAAGTCAATGCTGCTGGAAAGATTGTGGCCATTATTCTGCCGCTGATCATCATTCTTCTGCTGCGGACGCCGCCAGTTCAAAAGTCACAGCTGACTTTCACGGTCTTGACTGATGTGCCTCGTGGGTTATCTGCCCGGTCCTACATGCCACATGAACGCAATTTACTAACCGAAAGTAGTGGGGTTGTCCATGGGAATCGGTTCCATACTGATGGTATTCATCCTTGCTCGTTACATTTACTCCAAGAGGAAGCTTCTACGCTTCGAGCCTGGGCGCGGTGATTCTACTACAGACGCCGAATCACAGCTAAGCTTTCATAATGCTAGCCGGGTATCGAAAACATCGAAGCCGAGGCGGCGGGCCATATATGACCGATGGCTCATGACCCGCTTTACCATTGCGTTTCTATTCCTTGCGTATGTTTCTGCCGCCATCCGTACTTGAGAAACTTACTAATAAGAAATGGAACAGAGTCTTCCAAGGAACAGCAACTTTATTCCAGCAGCTATCGATACAAAGCTTCCAGGCCAAGATATCTATCCCGGAACCGGACTTGAGTGCCAGCAATGCAAATAGAATACTGCTCCTCTTCATACCCGGAAATCTACCAGGCGTGGCGCTCTTTGTCGTCTTTGGGACGACAACCGCATTCCGCCAGCACATGAGCAAGACTTTGCAGAGGCTGAAGCCGGAGTGGAGACTCCCAAATTTGTTCAGACGCAACAGGGGACTGATGTACGATGATCTGCCATCGCCCCACGTCGTCCCTATGGCCAAGATACGAGAAATGGGGCCAGACCTCATGAAAAAACTGCCCCATAGGCCGGATTCTAGATCTGACTACAGTGATGACGAGGATGTCGAGTTGCAGCGAGTAGAGAGGGCCAAACTCCATGACCGACATTCAATTTATGTTATGAGAACCCTGTCGGTCCATATGACAACGATACCCATGCGGGAGCGGCCGACCACAGATTCGAGTAAAGACTCGACTCCGTCACTCGTCATAATGCGGCAAATTTCGGAAGAAAGCGAGATACCAAGGGCTTACAGGAATGACTTATGAGTTGACGATGGTACATGAACTTCATAATATGGGAACTGAGAGGGTGCTGATGCATTGGGACTGGGTATGGGTTGGTTTGGGGCCAGGTTTTGCATGAATATCTGGACGGGACAACGAAATAAGCATCAGTAATGTTGAGCATCATGTCCCACTTGCATTCGACGAGGGATAGAAGGTCTACGGAGAGCAGGAACTCCTTCCCTCATTTCAACGATATCGGACGGTATGGGGCATGCATATTGGATACCATGGGGCTAAAAGGTGGCGCTATTAGGCGGCGGATTGGATTTTACGTTGTATTATTGACCCAGATACCCTTCATTTCAGGCACCATTCGACAGTCAGACCGAACCATCAGCTGAAGTCCCGAATCGTGGCCATCTTGATGTATTATTATTATTGCAGATGACTCCTTCCAGGCTCATTGCATTTCGATTTTTATTTCATTTGTTTCTCCCAGCTACCAGCCATCGCTTGCTATGTGGTGAAATTCATTGAGGTCATATTTTCCAAGGCATCCGTATCCGCAATGGCTGGCACTACTACTGGACTTGAACAATAAGCATATCTCCGCTCCACTGTTCCTGCAAGTCACCCGTGGCTCCCGAGATCTGCCTGGATAGCTGGGAGACGGACGAATACAACCCTCCGGGAGTCTAACCTTAACAAGGTGGAGTTCGATAACGTTTAACACCGCTCCATCTCCAGTCTCAAGCGTTCCGTAGTTTCATCGCTCCCTGCGTCAGCTTTGTCTCATGTTCCAATACGGGTCCCCGTACCCTCGAGCGATGGCGGGGTTGATACGCTTCGAGAACTCGATAGGCCGCGAACCCGAAGTGAGGGGAGACGTGCATCATCCATCGGCCGCTGACAGGCTTGGCACGGGTCATGGCTCCCAGATCGGGATATCTCCACACCTCGATTGAACAGAACGCCCCTTCAAGAGACCCCTGTTGGAAAGACTAAACCTTGACTCCTTCTCTTTGTGTAGCTCACTGAGAACATCCAGGTCCGAGCGTACATATGTAAGTTATAGCGTGCCTGCGAAAGTGCACGCAGCAGCGGGCCAATAGTCGCCAATAATTTCCCTTCATTCAGACAATGATCGATCCGACAGTGGGCCTGGCATTTACTCCTCTATCGAGTCAAGCTGAGCTGAGGTTTTATTGTAGGTAAGCGCGGTCAAGGCCCAGCCACATCATTTTGGGATGACGGAACACGGCATTCGCACATCAACTGTTTGCTTGTCTGTGTTGGGATTCTCCGGCACATGCCTTGGCACGTGGTTCAGCATCAAAGCTGGCAGCCCTACTACGTGTCGGCCGATTCGCAGTGTATATGCCGGAATGAGTCTGCTCTTTTTCACATTAGCCTTGGCGACGTGAGACCGTCCTGCTTGATGGTTCTCACTTGTAGTAATGGATGGGCTCTCTACGAAGTCTGTCGCACAATATCAAACTCATAACTTCATTTACGAGCGCGACGCAAACGAATGATAGTGATGGCGTCACGGAAAGAGCGCCGCAATAGGTTCTACGGCACAGTGTGGTTCGGGACGTGGGGATGATGTTGTAACCTATATCCTTAGTAACCCTCGGTGTGGATAGCGTCGCTATCCCGCGGATTAGTCAACGAATATCGAGGCTGGTGAATGCCAGTCAACTAGGTCTGCTCGCCACATCGCAACGAGCTAAAACCCCTGAGGAAATGTTGGGCGGAATAAATTTCCGTAACTGTACGTTGGTACCTAGTACCAAGGAGTCGTGAGAAGCGGCCAGCACAACTGAAGTTGATCCCAGTTGGCTGCACACTCAATGGCTCCCATGTCATGTGACTTGAACCGACGATCCCCTACTCGAAATCTGTGATATATGCTGATATCTATGTATTTGTACAGTCTCTCTTGGGTGTAAGGTGTTCTGTCTTCTGTAGCATCTATACAAAGTTTAGTTTGCAGCTTGTGGAAGAGCATTCCGAGGCTCTAAGGTAATACTATGGTCAATAAAGATGGTATTTCAGTTGAAGTAGAACTATCAAATTGATCATGATCCTCTAAGAACCTTCCGAAAGCGATGACTTCCATGCGAATAGCTTCCAGTTAAGAGGATAGGTTTCCTTGCCCAAGTGTGCCCCGACCCAATGCGTTTTATCCACCATAAATATCATACTTTTCAAAATTGATTTGGAACCCAAAATAGAGCCGAAATTTTCATTGTCACTACCAAGGGCTAATCTTCAACTATGTTTATCGGGACTCTGTGAGAAAATTACTGCAGGCACACCTGGAAGTTTCCTAAATGGATAAGAAGTCAATAGGCCTGGGAGGATTGTCAGGCGTAATGAGCACATTAGGGAGTATGTCCTATCGGCTGTGTTGTTTCCTTCGCCACAGCCGACGCTGGTTTATGTTCATTGGACCGTGGTGAGGCAAGTGTCGCAGGCATAAAGACTGACTAGGTCTTAGTCGACAGCGAGCGTCCAGGCTTATTATCCACGCCAGTGGCTCTGCGGTAAATTCACAGAGCATTGTGAGTTTGACATCCCATCTTCAAAGTAAACATATACACTGTCGCATATCGCTGCTCAATACCCAAGGTCGCGAAGAAGGGCTTGAATTTCGTAGGGTTGTTCCTTATCTTGAGTGGGCTTCTCCCCTACATAGGCAATTTTTACACTGGATGAACAGATGCAACCGTGGTCAATTCCCAAACTCTCAAATTGGTGTAATATGCCTTCATTGGGGCATGTTCGATCTTCTGTCGTACTGGCCGAAGACTTGGAGCAACAACATTGCCATCAATTCAACCGCTCATCTCAAAGTACAACCTAAGAAAAGTCCCCTCAGCTTCTCGAGTCAAGAAAACAGACCGAGCAGGGGATCTGGTTCTGTGACGTCTTGCACATGCACGCTGGCTTATGATGTTAACAAACATAGTCTAACTGAGATACAAACGTGGAAAGTTTACGCATGTCGATTGAAAGGGGGAAATTGGTGCTAAGAGCATATTCCAACGTCATATGAATCGATACTGATCCCCGACGATGATTTGACCCGCTGAACGTTGGCTAGATGAGTAATGCCGAAGTCATGTCAATCTGTGTCTTCAAACATGACATTGATTCCACGAGTGGGTGAAGAGGGAAGAGTGAAGCTCAAATAAAACTTTCAAAGTAGAATACAGAAAACCCAGGGTGCAAGGCCTCTGGTCGAACAAGATATCAAGGTAATACAGGGGGCAATACCTCCCATTCTCGAAAATGCAGGAGAACAGTTGAAGGAGACATGCATGCCATTCCGTTTACATACGCCCAATTTGAGATGTTTTCCGCAACCATGAAGCCGGGAAATCCACTGTCGGGCACACCCGAGGCCAACGTTGAGCCGGATCACAGCATCATCTTGCACGGGCCTGGACCAGGTAGGTGAAGATCTAGATGACAATTGAGCCCTACATCAACTAATTTGATGCCAGTACCATTGTGGATCCAACCTTGAAGGCACACACGTGTTGTGCTGCAATCCTGTCCGCCCAATACCTCCGCTCATGCTATCTCGTTCACCGGGACAACACCTCGAGCAGCAAACTCGGCAGAGGACCCAAGCTAAACCCAACTAGTTGACACCTACAACTCACAGTACCAGACGCGCAGAGTTGACATCCTCCGGGGACGACTTCAAACAAGCCGGGACGACACAAGAACTACATACAAGGCCTCGAAATGTCTGAGACCAGTCCCAACGTGGTGGTTGCTGTTGTCCTCATTCTCCTGATCATTCTCGTCGGCGCGCTCATCTGGAAGGCACGCTCCGTGGCCAATGAGTTTGCGCGTACCATGTTTGGCTCCCGCGGGGGTCGAACGCAGGGGGATTCGGCCGTTTGAGGTAAGTTCCGGTCATGAGGCTATTCATTGGGACACTGTCCATCATTTCTTCATTTCTACCGCGATTCACCCCAGACAAGCAGGACGGGGTTGGCGGGATGAACTTGCCATGGATCCATTCAAGAATTTATTCCCTACCTAGGGTGGCGTCCCCATATCGGGCAACACGGCGATCTACGTCGGCCGGGAGGTTGCCGTCTGCAGGATCGCCTAGCCTTTAGCTTCCCCGGGTCTTGGCGGCCCCTTAGCGGCGACCCTCCAGCCGAAATTTCTTGGAGCTCCGGGGGGCCGATCAGAGATGGAACGCGAACCGTTGTCCCGACTTCCAGGTTGTGAGCTGACCGCGACTTACCTTACAGGGCACCGCCATCCTCAATCCCACAAGACGGCTGCTGCAGCCGCATCTCGCCGCCATGGCCGCCCGTCCAGCTCTGCGCAGTGCCGCGCGTGCTCTACGCCCCTCGTTCCGTTCGTGTAGCTGCCCGTCTGCCCGCTATGCGAAACCCTTCAGCACATCCCCCCTTCCGCAGAAGCCGGCACCCACCCCCAACAACCCCGATGCTTCTTCCTTTTCCGACAAGACAACGCACTTTGGCTTCGAGGACGGCCTGTCGGAGGCTGAGAAGACGGAGCGCGTGGCCGGCGTCTTCCACAGCGTCGCCGAGTCGTACGACCGCATGAACGACCTCATGTCGTTTGGGTGGCATCGCATATGGAAGTGAGTTGTCACAGCCCCCGGGAGGGAGAGAGAGAGAGAGAGAGAGAGAGAGAGAGAGAGGAGCGCAAAAGAGCAAACGTTGCTAACTGCCGATCCAAAACAACAGGGACCACTTCGTCAGCAGCCTCAACCCCGGCCTCTCCTCGCATAACCCCCCGACCCCCCAGAACATCCTCGACGTGGCGGGCGGCACGGGCGACATCGCCTTCCGCATGCTGCACCACGCCCACCAGCTCAACCGCAACCCGGACGTCCGCGTCACCATCTCGGACATCAACACGTCGATGCTCGCGGTCGGCAAGCAGCGCTCGCTGAAGCTGCCGGCCTCGCAGCAGACGGCGCTCTCCTTCCTGCCGGCCGACGCGACGGTGCTGCCGGCGGCGCTGGCCCCGAACTCGTTTGACCTGTACACGGTGGCGTTCGGCATCCGCAACTTCAGCAACATCCCGCAGGCGCTGCGCGAGGCGTACCGGGTGCTGAAGCCGGGCGGCGTGTTCGCCTGCCTCGAGTTCAGCAAGGTGGGCAACCCGCTGCTCAACGCCGTGTACAAGCGGTGGAGCTTCAGCGGGATCCCCATGATCGGGCAGCTGGTGGCGGGCGACCGCGACAGCTACCAGTACCTGGTCGAGAGCATCGAGCGGTTCCCCAGCCAGGACGAGTTCCGGGACATGATTGTCGACGCCGGCTTCGTGGTGGGCGGCGAGGGCTACGAGAACCTGACCGGGGGCGTGGCGGCGATCCACAAGGGCATGAAGCCGCTGGATGCCAAGTGATCGAGTGAGTGAGGAGAGGAGGAGGATTGTACACTACTACTGCTGCTGCGACTGTACTTTTGGTTTGTGACACTAGATGTGCCGCCCCTGGAGATGGTATATGTCTATGGACGAAGAAGAAGAAGAAGAAGCACAAGTGATGAAGGGGCGGCTTGTAACACTATGTATGGCATTTGCGCTAGAGCACCGTCGAGACAGCTATAGAGAGGTTGACCAGTCTCTGCTAGTAATACCCACCACAACTCGAGAATCTCTGCAGCCAGCGAGCCCGTACAAATGTGAATAATTACTGTAAGCGATGCCTGGGAGTTACAAGTCTTTATCCAACAGAGAGTCCTCTGGTCTGACCTGGTCTAGCAAGGTTGCAGCTTTCAAGGAATAGGCATATAGACTATATGGAACCAGGAAGATGGCGACACAGCGAACGCAAAGATATATGTCGCGCAAGTGACCGGGACGGGGAAGCACATGTGGCAAGTAGGTACAGGCAGACGATGCCATCACACCTTCTGAAATCAGTTATACTGAGCGCAATGCATGGATACTTATGGGTTGGCCCCACCATGGAGCACAGGTTTTCACAAATGCTGAAGAATGCGACGGGTGTGCATTGACTCAGTTATGCCTGGGTGGATCAGATGTGCAGAGCTGGCAGTGGGCGTTGCATAAAGAGCAGCATGTTAGAGCAGGAACAACAAGATGGCAGGCAAGGCAGGTGCAGCCGTGCTGTGCATTCTTCTGAGCTCGGGCGTCCAACAAGTTTATTTTCTTCTTCTGTTGTCCCCTTTCCCCTGCTCGATATTGCAGCCTCGCGTGCCTTATTGCCCGTCAGTCTGACCGTGTCCTCGTGCCTGATGCCTGGGCCGCGAGCAGCTCTGCTTTTTTTTTTTTTTTTTTTTTTCCTTTCCCTCCCTCTTCCCTCCAGGGGTACCTGGGGCTCTGCTCTCCCGGGCCCCCTGGTGTGAGTGCTGTTACTTTTGCTGTGGAGGACCCAAGGTACCTAAGGTGCTGTGGTAGTAGTGTTAACTAGCTACTTATTAGGTAGAGCAGCGCCCTGACAAACTTGCAAGAGCTGTATGTAAGGGGTGAACCGAGGGGCGACTAAGCCAGACCAGGCGGCATGCATCGCGACTGGCAACTGCAAAGTTTTCGGCTCGCAGCTGTCGAGCAGCAACCAAAGTGTCGAGTGCCCGGGTCCAGGGTGTTTGTTGGACTGGGAAAATTCAATGGCGGGCCCCCCCCCCCCCCAAGCGACACTGGAGACCAACCAGCAGACAGCAGCCAGCGGACAGCAGACAGCAGCCAGCGGACAGCAGACAGCAGACAGCAGACAGGCCCCGTTAGTTACCCAGCGGCCAGCGGCCAGCACAGCCAACAGCCAACAGCCAAAGCACCCAAGAGTGGTACCAAAGCCCAAAAGCTCGCGCATCCCAAAGTCCGTCCGCGCGTGTGTGTGTATGTGCCTTGTATCGTCCCAGTCCCAGTCCCTGTCCCAGTGCCCGTCCCCCGTCCCCCGTCCCCGTCCACGTCCACGTCTCCGTCCTCAGCTTCAGCTTTCCACGCCCGTCAGCCTTCCCGCACTCGACGAACCGCCATCCACCCCCCTTCCACACGAGACCCGGCCCATCTTTTCGCGGCTCATCATCTCGTCTCATCCCGCCCGTAATTGTTGTTTTGTAATTGATACCCAGGGAATCTCTTATACACCCACCTCCCCGCCCCCCCCGTCGACGTTTCTGTACGTCCACCGGAAGCACAAGACACCAAAGACATCCACGTCCCACGTCCCACGTCTACCTCTCCGGCTGCGTGAAAATAGACCGACGTCGAGATCGAGAACGAGACCGAGAACGAGAACGAGAACGAGAAGCTCACGCGCCCGTGACCTTCATACCTTCCCCCTCGATTCGACCACGGCAAGACAGGACCCCCAGAGCTCAACACTCCTCTGGTCCTCCCCTCGCCGAGCTGAGATACCAACATTCAGCTACCTGCCTCTTGTCTTCGTCTATCCCC
Source organism: Neoarthrinium moseri (assembly GCF_022829205.1). Taxonomy (NCBI): domain Eukaryota; kingdom Fungi; phylum Ascomycota; class Sordariomycetes; order Amphisphaeriales; family Apiosporaceae; genus Neoarthrinium; species Neoarthrinium moseri. Next base: position 40,121 of record NW_026055160.1, on the reverse strand, counting down.
GATTCTTTCGCCCGGCGCACACATCTAACCCATGGCTGTACGTCGTCTTCCACCCCCTTGAAGCCTGGATCGAGTCTGCACATAGCATCACACGCCTGCCTCCGTTGTGGAAAGCTTCACGGCCACCAAGCAGGCGCAACTTGATATTCACCTGTTTCTTGACTCTTTTTTTTTTCTTCCCTCTCACATCCTTCCCTGTCGCCGCAATCACCACCACCACCACCAACAACACCCGGGCCTTGGTTGCCTTGTTCGCGTCGTTTGTCTCTCTCTTCCTTAACCCCCCCAGCTTGATAGTAGTTGTCAGGCCTTGCAGCACCACACTTGACGTAAATAGCATCTCGTCGCTCGCATCGCCATCATGGGCTCCTGTGGAGGTAGTCCCATGGGTCCCATGCCTCCCCCGGGTCCTGGCCCGTTTGCCAGCTTCACCAGTGTCCAAGAGGAACACCACGAGCCGCAGCAGCCGCAGCAGCATCATCAGCAGGTGCTGCCGCCGCCTCTCCCTCACCACCACCTGCGCCAGCCGCCTGCCCATCTCAACCCTCAATGGCGCTTCGGCAGCAGAGACGTCCGACTCGAGCTTACCGCTGGTGATGCCATGACTGACCCTTTTGCCCAGCAACCCCGTCAGCCTTACAACAGCCAAGGCTACCTGCCCAACGGAGCCAGCAACCCTCAGCCAGCTCCCGGCGCAACGCCTCTGCTCCCGAACCAAGGTCGTGTCCTCCAGACCGGCCCCATTCGAATTCTGTGCATAGCCGACGTGCGAGGTGAGTTTTCACAAATATATTAATTTTTTTTTTTTTTTTGCGCGGCCCGTTTCCAGACCTGTTGAGCCGCCTGGCACCTCTCGCGGCATATATACTCACATTTTCTATCTGCGGTCTAGGCAACCTCCGATCTCTCAACGAACTCGCAAAGCAGGCACGCGCCGATCACATCATCCACACCGGTGATTTTGGCTTCTACGATGACACCTCGTTAGAGCGGATTGCGGAAAAGTAAGATAAATAACTGTTGTTTGTAGGCGAAAGAGCCCCCCGGACTGATCGCATCTCCCCCCCGACAGGACCCTTAAGCATGTCGCCCAATACTCGCCCTTGATTCCCGAGCCTGTCAAGAAGGCTATTGCCGCCGGTGGCCAAGGCCCCGTCAAGCAGCGCTTCTCGGCCCCCGAGCTGCCTCTGTCGGAGCTGCCCATGCTCATCAGCGGCCAGGTCAAGCTCGACGTCCCCGTCTACACCGTCTGGGGTGCCTGTGAGGATGTGCGCGTGCTCGAGCGATTCCGGTCTGGCGAGTACAAGGTCCCCAACCTGCACATCATCGACGAGGCCCGATCCATGCTGCTGGAGCTCGGCGGCGTCAAGCTGCGTCTGCTCGGCCTAGGCGGTGCCGTCGTCATGCACAAGCTGTTCGACAACGGCGAGGGCCGCACCACCATCGCCGGCGGCCAGGGAACCATGTGGACCACGCTGCTGCAGATGGGAGAGCTGGTGGACACGGCTAACCGCGTCTACGACCCGACCGAGACCCGAGTCTTTGTCACGCACGCCTCCCCGGCCCGCGAGGGCATCCTCAACCAGCTGTCGGTCAGCCTCAAGGCCGACTTCTCCATCTCGGCTGGCCTGCACTTCCGTTACGGCAGCTCCTACAACGAGTTCAGCGTGAACCCCACCCTCGACCACTACCGCGGCAAGCTCGCCGCCTCCAAGGCCTCGTTCAACGACGTCTGGGAGACGGTCAAGGGTGAGGTGGAGCCCGCCATCCAGCAGAACGAGGCGCAACAGAACCTGCTCAAGAACGCCCTCGGCCTCGTCGAGAAGATGCCCACGACGGCAGCTGGCGGCAACCCCTTCGGCGGCCCCGTCGGCGGCTCGGCTGCTCTCGGCCAGGTCGACGAGAGCGCCTTCAAGAACATGTGGAACTTCAACCTGGCCGATGCCGCCTTTGGCTGGCTCGTGCTGGAGATCCAGGACGGCCGCATCGGCACCGAGATGCGAGCCCAGGGCTTCAACTTCTCGCACCGTGGCGCCAAGCAGCAGCCCATGGCACCCACGGTTGGCACCCCGTCGCCTGCCCCGGCTTCCAGCAGCGTGGCAGCAGCTCCTGCGCCTCCCACCGGGCCCCAGCGAAACGCCTCGGCCGCCCAGTCGAAGCCCGCAGCCAACGCCCCGATCCAGCCGAAGCCGGCCACGCCCAAGCCCGGCACGTCTTCCCCCGCCCCTGGTGCGTCGGCCACCAAGGAGAACGACAAGCCGACCAACGGCACGGCCAGCGGCCCCGACACGGCCTCGTCGCCCGCACCCCGCGCGGCCACCGACATTGTCGGCCTCTTCATCATGAACGTGCAGTCGGACGAGCAGGCGCGCGACATCTTTGCCGAGGAGAGCAAGTCCAAGATCACCAAGATCGACAAGTGGGGCAGCACGTCCAACAACAAGGTGGCACACTTTGGCAGCGTCGAGGACCGCGACGCGGCCTTTGGCAGCCTGTCGGACGAGTACAAGGTGCGCGCAACCGAGGACCGATCCAGACCGCTGGTCAAGATCTTCCAGCCGCGCGAGACCAAGACGTTCCAGCGAGGCGGAGCGGGCCAGTGGGGCAGCAGCCGGGGCGACCGGGGCGGCCAGAGCGGCTATCGCAGCGCCACGGACCGCGGAACTGCTAGCGGCGGCGAGAGCGGAACCGAGTCGGGACGCGGCGGACGAGGAGGTCGTGGCGGTCCTCGGGGGGGTCGTGGTGACCGTGGCGGACGGGGCCGAGGCGGTCGCGGCGGCGGCGTGAAGGGCGGCGAGGGCGGCAGCGCATCTCCGGCACCGGCCTCGGCGACACCTGCGGATTCGTAGATGGCTGCTCGACGGCGTGTCACACCTTTCTGTCTCGATCCGTTGCCTCTCGACGTTCCGGCATACCCAACCCTTTTCCCGGCCGTTTCTTGCTATTACTACCCACCCACCCCTTGGTTCTCGGCTACAAAAGCAGCTTGCGTCGTTTTAGACTTGGCATCTTGTGGACTATAAAAAGGTTTTTTTTTTTTAGGTTTGGCCCCTTTCCTTCTGGCCGGCTTGGAGGGAGGAAAGACGGAGGAAGGGCTTATTTTTTTTTTTTGCTTTTGACATTCGGAGGACATACCCGTTCTTTTCGGTACACATAACGACACGTGTGCCGGAGTTTGCGGTGCACCCTACATGTACTAAAATGAATACGATAATCACGAGCGTCTGAGGGTGAATGTGCGTTTGTGCGCGCCCGTGTGTTCTCCCCATCTCTTGCTCTCGAGGGAGGACAGGTGGACCCGTTTTCCTTGTCGATGGATGCTCGATAGGGAACTCTTGGGGCCAGGCGGACAGGACAGCAGCACAGGACAGTTTTGCAGACTTGAGGGTTGCTTTCCACTTCTGGAAAGCGGGAGTTTTCTTCTGGCCAGGGCAGAAGCGCGAGTGTAAGGGGATTCCGATAGACATGGTAGTGATCCGATGTGTATTCTGACTACGTTACTTAGGTATTCTGATGATTGGCTTGCATGAACGTGACCGGAAGCTGTTGGTTGCCCAGGGTTTTGTCCGCCTGTGACGGATCAATTTTAAAATTCCACGCGTCGTGCTGTTTGTGATGATGTACCACGAGCGCGCACATAGCCAACCATACTCTGTCGCTATCTCTCGGTCTTGTCAATGGCTCCAGTCGCTGTTGTGAGAGCAAGCACTCGTGGGTCAGATCCAGTGGAACGATCGTACCGTGTTAGCGGGCCGGTGCCCAGGCGGATGGCCAAGTACCTCCAGGTAACCCTGGGCGCGTCCAGTGACGTCGTGCTGAGTGGCAGGGGTCAGCTTGACCAGATATGCGCCTAGCGGGACCGAGTAAATGGAATTATGCATCTGACGCGAACAGCATAGTGGGCCAAGCAGTACAGAGCACATAACTACGAGTCCATATCACGCGTCGCGGGTCCCGTTCCCACCCCACAGCCAGAGGGACCAGACCCGACCAGAGCCCATCGTGATCCCCCCAAGAACCTCCGATAACCCCCCCTCCCCATGACTACTGAACCCGATATTGGATCGATTGATCGCATTGGAATGAACCCTTCCTGAGCCCTTGGCGTCGCGGGCATCTCGGCTCGAGTGGCACGCAATACCTCGGCGTCCTCCCGTTTCTTGGATCATCGTTGCGTTATAGGCCGCGAGTGGGTGAACAAGTGAGTGAGTGAGCGACCGACCGACCATGCCGGCGCAGACGCGCGCGCGCGGGCAGCCGCAAGCCGACAAGGACCTTGTCAAGACGTACAGATCCGGGCCCGCAGAGCCGAAGCAGCAGCTCTTCCCCCACCGCAGGCGCCACGTCAAGACCTATGGGCGTCACGCTCGCAGTAAGGTCCTCCCGGACCAGGGCACCCTGACGCAGATGGACTTTGTATCCTTGCCCCCGGGAGAAGAGGCAGGCTTGAGGAGTGACGACGACGCAGAAGAGCCAGAGGGGGAGGTAATCGAGCTGCAGCCTCTGGTCGTCGCCAAGAAGCCCGCCAAGAAGAAGAGGGAGGAGAGTGTGGCCGGCCGCTCGAGCCGGAGGAGGACTATGGGCGATGTCGAGGTTGAGCTGGTCTCGGGAACATCCTCCAGAAGCAAGCGCCGCAAGACCATGGGCGATCCTCCGAGCGCCTCGAGCAGCTTCCACACCCAGACACTCACCCAGCTCCTCCCCAAGATCAGCGAGCATGGAGATGACTGGAAGATTGCCGATTCCGACGTCGAAGAGGATGAGGACCTGGATCTCGGCTTGGTCAAGGAGACGCCCAAGAAGCCAGCACTGCCATCTGCAGGTCCCACAACCGTTACTCCTTCGAACAGACGCATCAAGCTGGAAATCCCCTCCTCACAGTCCCCAGCCACACCTCTGTTGTTACGGCGCTACAGTCCGGCAAAGCAACCTTCTCCTCTGAAGGACAGATCCACCAACGCAGCCCCTCCACTCGCAGTCCCAAAGAGCGTGCAGAAGACGCCGCGGGAGATGGTCATCCAGGATTCCTACAGCACGCTCCACAGCTCTCCCGTTACTCCCAACCCAAAGGCCAAGCAGGCCGTGGCTGCTCAGGTGACCCCTGCCAAGCGACTTCGTTTCGAGCTGCCTGAGGACAAGGAGAACATCACGCCGGGCCGGACCAAACCAAAGTCGCCCAAGCCCAAGCCTGCCAAGGTTCCCAGCAGGCGACCGCTGTGCGAGGTCCCCGATTCGGACGAAGAACTCGATACCACGGAGGACGAGGTCGAGGATGAGGCCGAGAACGATGAGGCGCAGGAGACGGCGTCCGAGCAGGATGCTGACGATTTTGTCATCCCCGCCGACGAGGACGACGAGGCCGACGGGCGCTACGCGGTGGGGGACGAGACGCAGGCTGCATTGGTATCATCCGATCACCAGTCCAACCACGAGCTGGGCGGAGATGAATCGCAGTCGTCCCCGAGACTACCGGGCGAGAATGCAGGCCAGGCGATACCAGATGTCAGCGAACACGGCTCGAAAACTACATCGACCGTCGAGGGGCCCGAGGACGACGATGTGGTGGAGCAGACTCCAGTATCTACACCCAGCCGACGGCGGGTGGCAGAAGATGCCTCTGCAACCCAAGGCGAACTATACACGCAGGGCTACACCCAAGGCCTGGAGAGCCAGCGTGTACCCTTGGACACTGTTCGTGCCACGGGACCGATCGCCATGAACTCGGACATCATCATCTCGGTCTACCACCAGCACGTTGAGAACATGGTGGCGCACGCCAAAACCCACGAGTTCCGAGCCTACAGGTTCCCCGAGTCGGCAAGCCGAGTTTGGATCTACACGACCAAGCCACTCAGCGAGCTCAAATACATGTGCATCCTCGGCCCGCCGCAGAAGCCCGGTGAGATTCATGAAAACGGCACCGGCAACGCCGAGTTCAACCGGGGTTCGACAAAGTCCCAGTTCGCCTATGAGATTCTGCAGATGTTCGAACTCAATAATCCCGTGTCATACGAAGTTTTGAAACAGAATGGCTGGCCTGCTGCGCCCCAGCGATTTCAATACGTGCCTCCTGCCATCGTGGGCCAGCTCACGTCCAATCTCCGTTGCGCCTTGTGGGACGAGGAAGCCGAGCAAGGCGTGGTACGGAGCAGCCCCGTCGTCACCGAGTCCCAGGAGCTAGCAGAGCAGATCCGGAGCGACATCGACCATGCAACTCAGCGAGGGTCTTCAGAGCACCGGGACGTTGTCCCCTCCAGCCAGTCCCCTCCCAAGCCTGCATCCGACAGAACACCACGTCCTCTCTTCGCCAGGCCGGCGCTTCCCAACTCGCATTCAGCCTCGTCCACCCGCTCCACTCGGGTCTCGCAAAGCCAAAGGAGTCGAGGCGGTTTCGTGCGTCCGTCCCAGGCGACGACGGTGAGCCAGATATCATCATCGAGCCCGCCACGTTCACCCGAGAAGTCTGTCCCACTGCCTTCCAATGGAGGCAATCGGTCGGATCCGCCACAGGTTCTGAGCACCAGCAGCCCCACGATTGATCGGCGAGGCAACAACTCCTTGCCGTCATCACAGTTCCCCACCAGAAGCCAGTTGCTGCCGGACAGCTTGTTGAACGATGATATACAGGAGCCGCCGCCCATCATTTGGGACTCGGCGGACGAAGAGTCGGAATGAGACACGACCATGACATGACGTTGGCGAACGTGCGATATTGACTATCATGATACCCCGTTGCTTGGAAGGTTTTTAGGTTTATGGAATGTTTTGTCGAGGCTTCGCATTGGACCAGCTGCGTACCGAGAGAGAGTGATGCAGCTAACTAGCTGGACGTAGAGCTCCGGTTATAGTAATGTACATAGCCAACCTTCATGAGGATTGTTAAACTGATGGAAATGAGCGAGTTGGTCCCAGCATCTAGCTTGAAGCACTGTTCTGTCCCGAATTATGTGATTTTATCAAATTATGACCAGTCTGCAAGGTCCGTACTCTAACATCTAGGGGGCTCATCTAGATCGACGCTCTGTTGACCAGGCTGTAACCAAAGTGCATCTATAGGATATCGGGATAACAAAGGGAAAGAAGAGAAAAGAAGAACACGTTAGAAGCTATCGTCTTCCACGACAGTGTCGGACTCGCTGTCCGATGTCAGGCCAGCATGGTCGCTCTCCAGACTGACCACGGGAGGCCGCACAAATGCAAGCAATCCCACATCAAAAGCGCACAAAATGGCAACGCCCAAGTACGGCAGGCCGATCCACAAACCGCCCAGCTTCATGCCCGCGGTGAACAGCCCCGCCAGCGACGGGAGCGCGTAGATGCTGCCCATGATGTCGACGATCCCCTGGAGACTGAACATGCGCGTCCGGTGCTCCTGATCCACCAGCGCCGCCAGCGTGCTCTTTACGAAGCTGCTCGCACCCGACCCGAAACTCATCAGGACCAGGCCGCACACGAACCCAGGAAGCACCGGCGAGACGCTCATGGCCAGCGTGCCAAGGCAGAGCGCCACGAAGGACCAGCGCAACAGCACCAGGTCGCGCGTCTTCTCGTCGGGCATGCGCACAGCCCGCGGGACGCCGGGCCGCATGACCATGGCAGAGATCCACGGGACCACGACCATGACCACGACCAGCTGCGCGGCCCCGTACGCGCCCTGGATATAGCCCGTCTGTGCGAGCGGCATGTGGTACCGCTTAGACGCAAACATGGGCAGGAACTGCAGCGTGCTGAAGAGGATGGGCATCATGGTCAGCGTCACCAGCATCAGCAGCACCACGGACCGCGACGTCAGCATCGAGAGCGAGTCCCTGAGCTCGACCAGCGAGCGGCGGACGCGCGTCACCAGGCTGCCCGCGTCCAAGGCCCCGACGCCAGCATCGTTCTCATCCGGGCCGGACGCCTTCCTATGGTGCGTTAGCGTCTCCGGCACGAACAGGATCGCTATCGCCGATACGGCCGTCATTGCCTGTGATGCCCACAGCAGGGGCCACGGCCCGACCACGGGCATCAGCACAGAAGAGAGCGCGGGCGAGCAGAGGTTGCCGATCATGCTGGACACGTGAATCCGCATGAAGCCGATTGCCCTATCATGTTCCATTAGTCCGGTGTATCCCAGCTACCGCCGCCGGAGCGCGGAATCCGGAGCCAAGTAGTGGAGAGTTACTGACCTGTCCTGCTCCGGGAGGATGTCCGCCATCATGCTGGAGAGCGTGGCCGACAAGACGGCGTTGCCTCCTCCAAGTGCGTGGCCCAGGGGTCCTAGCCAGTAGTAGTGGATGGGGATCTCGCGAATATAGGCCACAATCATGCCCCAAAACCCTGTGAACAACATGCCCGTTAGGGCGATGGCAAACACGGGCCGTCGGCCAATTCTATATCGCATCTATGGTCAGTTATCGGGGGCTTAGGGGAACTAGTAGGGTACGAGAGGCAAAAGTTGAGAAAGTCCCATACCGGTCCGCAGCAATACCCCAGGGCATGGCAAACGTACAGCCTACGACGGCCTCGAGAACCGAGGCGGTGGCAAAGAGATACGCCAGCTTAGACTGGATGGTTTCGACCTTGCACAGTTCCTCGTCGATGGGCTCCTGGAGCTCGGCGTGTGTCCGCACCCGGCCGTAGTACTCGTGGCACAGCCGGTCCTCCAGGATCCGGGTCATGGGGATGCCGAACAGGCCGCCCGAGCCGGACCCGATCAGGACAACGACGCAGATGATGGCTAGGATCACCTGCGGGTTGTGCGTCTTGGGCACGTGGAGGCTGCCCGCGATGGATGCTATCGACGGCGCGGCGCGGCGGTGGCCCGGCCTCGATGCTGGCCGTGGTGGCTGTGCTGTTTCGACATCCTGCCGACTATCATGATGCTGGGGGTACTGACGACTGAGCAGCGGGCTGCGCTCTGTGGTGGTGTCGATAGCATCGCTGCTGATATCATGTTTGGTCATCTTGGTGTATTATTCCTTCCGTGGGGTTGCCGACCCTGAACTTGAGAAGGATCAAATGACTTTCATGCCCGGAAAGAAATGGTCGAATCCTGATGGGAAATCCTCCTGCAGGTTTGATAACCTTTGTCTGAAGTCAGGATGATCGAGACTCTGATCTGATATATGGGAAGTCCGAGCCCCAAGTCCGTCCGTTGATAAGTAGTACTCCGGGCAGGAAGTTGATTACTATGATTAGGTAGCACCAATTGGGTGTTGCGCGTCACGAATCCCGCTGCCACGTCTCATGCATGCTGGCCACGAAGTCCTATCGAAATGGGCCAACAAGCCAAGGAAGAACGGAATTCCCGTCTGGCGCTGCCATTTTGTTGATGAGATCCACTGCGTGTTACGGATTGAGCCCGTCAATTGCTTCTTTTTCGGTTTCGGAGTGGTCGGAGCAGATTAGCGTCTCGGAGTTCGGAGCTGGTTTCACGACATGGGGGGACCAGGCCCGCACACATGGAATCCAATTGACTTTAACTTACCCCTGGCGCCTTGCCGCCAGCCGACGCAACGCCATTTTCTCCCCTGTTCGGAGAAATGCAGATGGTTTTGGCGCGCATCGTTGTGCCACACTGGTCGGTCTCTTAAATGGTTGCCTGGCGATCCCACGTCTTATATGCAGCGTTCAAATCTGAGGTGACGCCGACGGACTCGTCATCACTGCGTTACCCACGTCCTTGGCGCACGATCACAGCTTGTCGTAGTACGCGTTCTGGGCGTTGTGTGGACAATGGCGCAATATCGCAGATCTTCTTTCGTAATCAATTAAAATGTTCTATATTGTCTTCATACAATCTTGGAAGCAACTATACTACAGGTATTACGTATACGTATCCTCCCGTGAGGGCTTTGTATAGTTTAGTGGGTATCTATCATGAGAGAAAGTCATCACCAAGTCGTTGCTGAATCATCAGCATGTCATAGGCCTAAAAGCGTCGACAGCAGACAGCCCTCTACAGGCGCCTTATGGCAGGGATCTCTCATCCAGAGTGCGCATGTGAGAACCGTTCTCGTGGTCGGGGCTTCCCACCCGGATAGTGCTGTTGCGGCGGCCGCTGGACACCTGGACCACGGTCTCGCTTCGGACCTGAATTCCGTTGCCGGCGAAGGGGTTCTCTATCTCCTCGTCCGAGTGTCGCTCGTTCTGACGGCCCGTGATGACGGTTCGGGTGCCCTTTTGCCTGTCCAGGGCGTGTGACTCAAAGTCGCTGTGGCTGTCGCCGTGGACAGAGTCATTCAGTTGGTAGGTCGAGCTCGACTCGTCCTCCTTCTTGGGCATGGTGTTCAGCTTGATGGACTTGAGGTTCTGGCTGCGTCCATATTTGTTGCTGATGCCATAGCTGTTAGAGCCCGACTTCAGCGTCGATGCAGGCAGGAAGCGGCCGAAGAAATACGTGAACGCCGGTCGCACGGTTGGGAGACAAGCTTCCGGTCATGTTAGAACAACCAGGACTTTGTGTAGAACGGGAGGGTTTTTTCTTCAAGCTTACCTGAGACTGTGACGAGGTTGACTTCCACGGTGGCCCAGATCACGATATCCGTGATGTTCCACGTGAGATCGATTGCCGCAGCGTTGAAGTTGACTGACGTGACAATGATGGCCACAGCAGCGACACAAATACTAATGCGGACCATTAGAATACTTCAACGGCATCCACACCCCCTTGCTGTCTCAACTCACAAGATACCGAACATGAACATGGCGATGATTCCGAGTCGCTGCAGCTTCGGCAGCTGCAACTGGCGGACCTGAATGATGGGCAGAGCGAGGATGCACACATCCAGAACCACGTGGACCAAGATGCTGCCAAAAAAGAACTTCTTATCGTCGATAGCGCAGTACGAGCCGGGGATTGTGAGCCAGAAAGCTTCGACGGGTATACAGTGGAAGATGGCCAAGAATGTCTGGTATTTTGTGCCATGGTCAGTTGCTTGTTTGCTTTCTTTCTTGCTTGTGGCGCAATGATGGGTCTCCACTCACTCTGATGGTGATCCAGATGATTGAGCAGCCCATCAGAATCTGAATTGGCAGTTTGATGTTCGAAACCGAGAAAAGGCGCCAGTAGAACGACAGGATTGACATCTTTCCAAAGAATAGGGCAAATGCATAAAATAGCTCGGCAATGTAGAGCAGCAACTTGGTCCAGTAGAGAGCCTCATCCTGGGAGAGCCAAGTCACATCTTCGATGTGCATACCCAGACCCTTGGTTTGCCCTTGACGAAAATCGGTCAGCATGGTCACTCATTCAACTAGCCAACCTCTACGGGCTCCTTTACTTACATATGCAGACAATAATCACCCATACAATGGCAACAACCTGGTTCAGTGTCAGCAGGAAGTTCGTGCTCCATCACCCAACCGTAAAAACTCACAAAGCAACCAATCGCAAAAGCATCGTCCCACCAGAAATACGCTCTTGTTATACGACGACTAAAGAGACGAAAAAAGATGGCAATGGCAGCAAAAATGAAAGTGACAAACAATACGGCCCACTGGGCCGGCTGCTTCGACTCTACCATGGTCTGTAGTGTATGTGACGCTGCTCGACCTCACCCACTCAAATCAAGGATAGTATTCGATCTGAGCCCGGTTTATGAATCCGTGCCGTGGGGATGGGTTCGGGGCATATAAGGATGAGACAGAATTTGGTTATGTAAGGTGGGTTACTCTGCATGTCAGGGGCTTCATGGGTAAATCAAATGCCGTATACCATGGAAGTATATTCCCCATCCCCGTGAGTAGCCCGTAGCAGGAACATCATGTCGAGAATCTCACCGAACCCGAAGTTCTGTATTGGCACCACCGGGGGGTTCCTGGTCTAGTCCACGGCAACTGGATGCACGAGTTGGAATAGAGTTCGACTGGGCACGATCTAATCGGACCCTGCTGCAAGATGGGCTCTAATCGGCCTCTGACTAGCCTACGGCCGGTGCTCTGGCCTAGTGTGTTTGTCGGTCACGACACCAAGGCCGAAAGCCAGCCGACTCCCGGGATCCATTCATCGGAGGGGCTATACTCATATACGTTGGGAAGGGCGATTCCGGCGTGGCACTTGGTGCTTAGCGTTGAGATATCACCGATGGATCAGCGTTTTAGCAAGAATTGCTACCAAGGCGATGGGATTGCTTCTACCACGCCTCGCAACGCTAGCCCGTCCCGCACGAGAGGGGAATGGGATCGGCGCCGTAACAGAGGAGCGATGCATCTCGAATTGTTCGACGACAGGACCGCGCCGACTAAACCTGCGATGATCCATTCGGTAGCCAAGCAAAGAAAGGGAAAAAATATCCGCCCGGTGGTCTTCGCTAGGAGGCGTGTTCTTTGCCAGGTCAAGCTACGAATCCGGCCGGTGCTGCGACTTGGCTTGACCCTCTTGTCGATCAATGGAGAGATGCACATCCGGGGTATTGCGGATTGTCGTCCATCGTAGTATCGCGAGACTATAGAATATCCCTGTGCAGTTCATTGCCATATCATCATCACGCCTTGCCGTTCGGAGTGCATACCGGCTTCCACGTGAAATTGAGTTGCATGGACTAGGGTACGAATAGAGTTCTGTCAACCTGTCCTGGCCAACGCCCTACCCGAACAGTGCATAGACACCCGGAGGCGGAAAAGCAGATTGCAGCACGGGCAGTTAACGACGACCCTTTTCCGTGGCAGATCCATGTACTATGTGCAACTCAAACCTCCGAGCGTGCAACATGACTAAGTGCCTGGCGCTCCGGGTGTCTGATTGGTCATAGCTGGCAGCTTGCTTCCCGATGGGGTGGGTGCACTGACTACATAGGTCGGACATCTACCGACTCCCAGGCAGGTTCGTATGCACGCCATTGTGCATTGCAGCGCAATCCCAGCGTCAATCATTGGGTAAAAAGAGGGGCCTTTTGGGGGTCAGCGTCGATGACTACTCGGCGGTGCGTACCATAGTATACCTGCGTGTTTCACGGCCTCATCGGCCGCAGCGTCTGCATTGGAGGCTTGGCTCATAGTACATAGCAGCCCCAAGAATTAGCAGTTAGTTTCTGGCGGTCGAGGTGCCGGGCTCGCCCTTGCGGCCTGCTATCCGGTATGGCGGGAAGACGCACCATGGCTGACATGAATACATAATCAGGGAAGCCTCCCGTCCAGACTAGCAAAAGAATCCGGACGGCCTTGCCTCCGGATTGACTCGGGGAAGCCTCGATGACGCGGCTGGCCAGCGGTCGAACAGTGCCGACGGACGGGAACGGTGTTTGGAAGATCTGAGTCGCACTCCTGGGTCTGCGGGGGGGAATTACCTGCCTGCCGCTAAGCAAACCTTATACCAAGCCTTTGGTCTCCCCCAGGGGCGCTCGAATCCTCGGCGCCATGCTAGCTCAGGGGTCGGTCGCCTTAGAAAGAATCGAAAATCTACGTAGCGACCAGAACGGGTCGAAGATCGGCGCTGCTGGTTCTCTAAGCGCGCCCTAGCCCGAGCCACTGGACATGAAGCGCTTGTTCTTGCGGTTCTTTGGTGTAGAGGAAGTTTCCACCAACTCCATGCATTGCCGTCGGCACGCTGCATCTCTTCCACTACCTAGTCGACAGAACGATCTGCAAATGATACTATATCCAATGGTCATCATCATCTTTCAGGTGGTAAGCGATGATGCAGCTGGCTCGACAATCTTGCATGGAAGCGTATGGCCATCGGTATTCTGAACTATCCTTCGCGACCTGCATACTGGATACGGCTTCACGAAGAAGAGATCCCCACCTTGTTCTAGGGCAGGAAAAAAAAAAGATTTATATTAACCCAATAGTTACCCGTCAAAGTGGGTGAAGCATCCCCATGCCTCGTCACGCTACACACACTCTCCTGGGAAGACAGCCCCGGGGGGGGGGGGGGGGGGGACGGGACAGGTGATCCATGTCAGCACTAAAGTCAAACCAAAACGACGTCTTATTCAAGCTGATTCGGAAATCGAGTCGACGATCATTGAGCCCACAGACTGAACAGGAAGGCATCTCTTCGGGTAAACTGATCCACAATACAATTACTCATGATTGCTAAGTGTCGTCGTCCTGCATTCCATCTATTGATCGTCTCCATATTCCCACGACTAGTCCTGCTGGTCTGCTATGTGGAGATGTGTACCGAAGCTGCAACCCTGCATCCATCCTGTGCATTGAGATAGGGGTCTTGGGGTCCTCAAAGTTCAGGAACATGTGCCGAAGAGTATAGTTGGGCTCGACTACGCGATAGCATGGCGGGTGGTGTCGGACCTGGACCTACTCAACATGTTTGTCAGGACAGGCGGCGGATCTTGACCTGTGTCGGGCCGCAAGACTGCTCACAGTGCCGCTGGGCCAGTCTACGCACCCCATAGGTCCTTGTGTAGACAATCGTGGCTTCGCATTGGCACGTGGTGGGCTAATTCGCAGGTGTCACGGGCGTGGCTTGCCTACGGTTGCCTGGCAAAGCTGATTGTGAACAGCGTATCTATCAGCATACAAGTGATATTGGTCGTTTCTCCAAGCCCAAAGCGATCCACCAGCATGATGGCCGCAAGGTAAAGAAAAAAATGACTCGATACGGGTTCTAGGACCCTTCTAGGACCCTGGCCAGGCTAGATGCTTGACGTGAACATGGATAAGCCCTTCCAGAACGCTTCTGATGACCCATCCAATTTTCCGGAGACGTTTATCGTGGTACATAAAGTTCAATGTTGCAACACTTAAAATCCAATAGTGTCTTGTCCGAGATCTGCCACAATAAAATCCGGTTTTATTTTTTGGGGCGCACAAATCAACCCTACTCCTCGTCGTCATGATCATCTGCGTCGCCCTCAGACTCGGAGTCGGAATCGAAATTGGGATCAGGCATCACGACTGTATTCAGAAAAGTGACCTGTTGTAAGATGCATTAGATAACGAGCACCGAATAAGTGTGGACGTCCTGGCATACATATTCGACCATGGGGGTGATGATGGCCATGATCTTTTCCTGAGCATCGGCGCCGGTAAGGTCCGAGTCCTTGATCTTCTTTCCGACTGTGTAGTTGCGCAGTTTTAGGAGCTCAATGTCGCGGTGCTCTGGGTGGAACCCCTGGCTATGTCAGCATAGACCACACCACGTAGCTGTGAAGCTGGAAATGTATACGATAGGCATACCTGCGGCCTGATCTTCAGTGCGTTTTCCTGATTAGACTCGGCAAATGCAGCAATCACAGACTTTTCGTCGTTCTTGGCCTTGGGCAGAAAGGTCCGTCGAAAATCCGCATTCATGAGAACGCGCCGAATCCGGTGCGGCCTCTCATCGATGCTGGCACGGAGCCTGGCCAGAGCATCCTTGTCAGGATGCCACAGACCGCCGCCGACGAAACAGCTCCCAGGTTCGCAATGGACATAGTAGCATGCATAAGGGCCTTTCCTGCCCGTTCTTGACCAGGCAGCTGAGTAGTGTGGCTGGGACAGTGTCAGACCTGGGCGCCGAAACGTTGCCATGGGGGCGGGGGCGGGGGCGGTGAGGACTTTACCTTGTAGGGCGTCGGGTCCTTGCTGAAGCGGATGTCCCGATAGATTCGGAAGATGACGTCCTTGAGAGGAAGTTCGGGTATCGTCTCATCCGCCTCGATGATCTTCTCTGTGAGAGTCTCAACGAACGAGTCCCAGTCCTTGAGAGACCTGCGATACTCTGGGTCGCGCACTGTTCAAGTCAGCATGGTAAACCGCCGGTGCATGAGCGTGGCAGACGCTTACACTTGAGCCAATTCCTCTTGTTATTCGCCTTGAGATCTTTGAGGAACTCCATGGTGTTTGGATGTATCGCCTCCGGTTGGTACTCGATGCCGCCAGTATCGCGTAGCTTGGGGAGAGGGATGAACTCTACCCGCGGGCCATCGTCGTCGTCGTCATCATCATCATCATCATCATCATCCTCGCTGACTTGGTCCGCGCGGCCCTTGGTCGTGGGTTTGTTGCTCTTCTTTGAGGGGACTGCCCTGGTTGGTCGTCCCCGTTTCCTAGGACGAGCAGCGCCTTCATCATCGTTGTCAATGATGGCCCTCTTTCCAGGGGTTGACTTGGGGGGCCGGCCCCTCTTGCGTTGGGAGGGAGCTTCGGACTCGACAGCCTCGGAACCGTCGTCAGCAGAGGATTCCTCGAAGTCTTGCTCGAACTTGTCCCCGTCAGCAAGCTCGTCTCCGGAGCTTGATGATGGCGCCTTGGGTTTGGGTTTGCGTCTGGGGGCGGCGCGTGGGTTTACCGAATCTTCGGACTCATCGACGTCATGCTCGAAGTAGCGGCTTTTGGTGCCTGAAGAGCTCAGGCGCTGGGAACGGCGCATGATGACGCTCGGAGGAAGTCAAGCCGGAGATTCCGCACGTCTGCTGTCGGTCGAGATGTGTCGGCAGAGAAAGGGGCAAGCTGGGGCCAAAGTCACCGAGGAGTCCGTCCCAGACACTGGACAGCCTTGAATGACGCTGGTCTTGGCCGTCGCGACGCGGCAGTTGGCCCCCATTCAGCCCATTCCGCATGCCACGCGTAACGCCAGGTCACGTGTCTCATCAACGCCGGGCCCACTGCGAGTAAACTGAGCACTTCATTCACTTTGTTAATTGGAAGTCCCTATTGATAACTGGCCAGTGTATTGGTCATGCCTTCGTTTGCTCCATGGTTGCAATTCGCTGACCGGCATATCGCCCGCCGTGAGAGACCGGCCACTCCCATCGAGATCGAGATGACGGCACGGGCTCTATTTACTCTATTGCTCTAGTTGCTCCTTTGACCTCTGTCAAGGCCCTTACGCTACTCATTCGCTTGCCCGCCATTTCTGAAGTAACCCCAGGTCAAGCTAGGTACTCAAGCAAGGTAACTAGTTACTTACTTCCAGTTACTTGCTCCAGCACACTTCTGCCATCCGGTGTATTGCCTATAACAAGGGTTATATTATATATCGTGACGGGCTCGCAACGAACCGCCATGTCAGGAGTCTTGTTGACTTGTCTATATCTCGCCCGTTTCGGCCCACACCCCACCCAGTCTATCATCGACTTTCTGCCCGGCCCAATGTGGACGGCTGCCATCGTCGCCGACTTTCTCAGCGGCGCATGCCAAGTCGTCGCCCGTTGGATCAGATGTCAGAGGGCCGATTTCCCCCCTGGTGGCAGCGGCGCCCATGCCCCTGCACGGCATTGCACTGCTCCGGGCCTGCCGTCTCACACCATCTATGCCCCGTCAACCATCCGGCCCGGTGAGAAGCTGCCGCTTCTCGTCTGGGCCAATGGCGGCGGGCTAGCCTGGGGTTTGACCTTCGCCGACTTTTTGCGCGAGGTCGCCTCCCATGGCTACATAATCGTGGCCAACGGCTCGCCCCAGGGATGGGGAACGGTCGACGAGAGGGGCCAATTGAGCGCGGTACAGTGGGCCGCCCAGGAACCTGCGGACGAGCTGGACATCCGTAGGCACTTGGACCTGGAACGTATTGCCCTGGCTGGGCAGAGCAAAGGCGGTGTCCACACCTACAAGGCTGCAACGGCACTGCGCCAGGACCCCCGGGTCAAGACCGTGGCCCTATTCAACTCGGGTATGATGCGCCCACGGAAACAAGATCTCGACATGGTGGCCGGGCTGGCGATACCGGTTTACTATTTCGTGGGAGACGAACGCGACGTCCTCTACAAGAATGCAGCGCATGACTGGGAGCTTTTGCCAGAAAATCTGCCTGCATATTTCGCCAGCTTGGATGTCGGCCACCTGGGCACATTCTACGAGCCAGGGGGTGGCTTATTCGCCGACGCCGCCGTGAAGTGGCTGCACGCTGAACTCAGGGGCGATGAAGAAAGCAAAAAGCTTTTGATCAGTCTAGAGGGCCCATGGAGAATTCGACTGCGTAATCTCTAGAATTCTTTTTTGCGCCGGGTTCCAGCTTTCTCATGACAAATACAAACAAGAACTGTAAGTTACGAAAGCAGGCCTGGCGGTCGCATCAGCTATAGAATAGTCAGGGAAGTCGGCAGAAGCCTCTCTGCTGGCAATCAATAATATACATCCACGCCTGGCCGGCTTGCATTGGTTCCGACACGGAACGCCCGAGCTGGCGTGATATCCCCCCCTGTTCGTTGTAATACTTCACCTCCCCTCGATGAAAGGCGCAAACTTGGTCAGATCGGGCTCTGGCACACCCAGTGTTGCCCGCAGGTCCGTCAACTTCTTAGCAGTGTTCCAGCTCCATTCACATTCGGCAGATGCGTGGTGCATCTCTCGCAGCCGGTCCAGCATCCACTCCTGGTGCGTCGGTTGTTTGGTTTCGATCGTGGCCATGAACATCGGCCACACGTATCGAAGCATGCGACGCTTCTCCTGTGCATGCTGGTCGCGAACAATGTCGACAATACACTGCGCGGCCCGGGTATGGATGTCTTCGGCAGGGCGGGATGGACAGTGCCAGCGACGACAGAACAGAACGCAAGCCCAATAGTGCGCAAGAAGCTTGGCAACCATTTGCTTGACGCTGGGAGATGTGTATTGGCTACCATGCCCTTCTTTGACTGACGAGAATACATCGTCATATTCCTGGAGAACGGCATTCCTGGTCAGCCAATTCTGTCACCCATCGTTAAAGGTCTGCAACAGAACGCGATGAACTCACCTGGCGAAGGCGACGCAAGTCGGCCATGAGATGTGCGTACTTTTGTGTTCCACCAGAAAGCGGCAGGTCTGTCCTGCTCTGGTAGACCCGGCTACGAACTAATTGAAGACGGTGAGCGAGCTCGAGAGGCCTAACAGCCTCAACGTCGTCCACGCGGTGATCGGCCGGGTACTTCTCACCCCACATCTTGGGGAATCCATATCTAGCGTCCCGATAGAGCATCTTCAGGCAGAAGTTCCTTTGGCCGAACTCGGTAAACATATTGATCAGGCTGCTAAATGTCCCGTTGAAAGCGCCTTCAATGTCCAAGTACCTATTCATGAAAAGTCGAGTTCAGCATTTGCTACGGTCACAACCGAGCAGGAGTTGAATGATCCAGAGAATCGCTCACAGTAGCCAGAGAACAAGATGAGAAGACAACGGCGGCAATCCCCGTTCCCGCAGCAGGACTAAAGTCGGACCCTCTCTTCCCATGACCCTACCCTGATTCGAGGCTGCAATGTAGGACTGAAAGAAAGAGTTAAGCCCATTCAGGTGGACCCTGGCATGAGCTAACGACGAAGTCGATGACCCGCCATAGTTGACCATGAAAAACAGGATAGCGATTGTAGCGTCAATGCTGGCGTCTTGTTGTGTTCGGCTAGCAACCAAGCACCCCCGAATCCCTCTCAACGCAGCCGTGTAATGGGACAGTTCGAGAGCCATGCAAGAAGACGCATCGATACCACCAATACCTGCGCGACGCATCTCGGACGCCGAGAGTGCCATCATCATATGCATGACCATGGCACTCGAGGAGGCGGTTACCTCGTATACATATTTAAGGGGGCTCCACTCCCTGCCCGCGTGGAGATAGTAGACATTGGACGACGGGAAATACCCCAGCAGGACGCGATCGTGCCTGGATAGCAAGACAGAGTTGGTACATGGGATGTTACACGGGCCAATAGATGGTTGGAGCAATTGAAAGCAACGTATAGCTTGTGAAACCAGGTAGCCAGCCCGGCCAGAGACGTCGAGGCTAGATGAAGAGCCGCACGCGCCCCATTGGTCTCCCTCGGCTAACTTGTTGCCACTCGCAGGCCTCAATGATCGCCTGTTGGTCGAGATGCAGCTCGTCACTCGCGTCTTGGGCGTTTGGCGTTCTCTAGGCCTCGGGACGCCCACGCGGCCGGGCCAGTCGCAGGCAAAGCGCATCTTGGTGCACCCACCGCACACCGGGTGCTGTTCGTCGCATTTGACCTTGCGTATACGACAAGTCGCACAACCTATAATGCCGGGCCCCTGGTAAGTCTATATACAATGACGCGGCATTCCGCTAGTGAGGTGTCCCTCAGGTAAAGACAAAACTTACCATTCTTGGACCTGGGTGCATGTCTTCCTCTTGACATATTCAAGCTGTTATCTACGTCTCGAATACACGAAGACACACCAGCTGTCTTCCTGGTGTTGAGTGGAGGTGACGGCGCAGGCCTCCTTCTGAGTCTCGACAAATGGCCCCTTTCCCCATTTCTTTTGTGTCCTTTCTTCATTGCTCAGCACCATACGACACAGAGATATGAGTCCTGTGCCGCTGAGAATCAGTGGGTCCTTATGAGACGCCCATTGGCCTTGCGCCACAACGTTTGCCGATACGGCCAATAGAATGCTACAATTTCTGCATCACGTCGGCCGTAGCTGAGGGCAACGCTCTGTTTGTCTAATGGGGCAAGGTAGATCTCAGATCTTACCCTAACTCCAGCACGTTAACCCCGTCCAACAACTCAGCCCCCGGCCCGAGCTTTCCCTCAATGCAGCTTTCCCTTGAAGCCGTCACTGATCCGTCCACACGGAGCTCACGTTTCCTGCTGTCGCTCATGGAGATCAGTGAAGCTGATTCGTCTCGCCGCCTATGAATGCAGCCCTGTAGCGGAAACGGTGTAGGTGATCGGCGAAGCCGCTTGCCATGCGTATAACAATGTATCATTGTCGCTGCGACATGATTTGAAGATAGAAACCCACACCGCTGTCACCATCTTAGAAACTCAAGTATAAATATGTGTTAGCTGCTTGGCACACTGCTCTCATATCCTCTCAGCACAATCGAGACTCGTATCTCGAGAATTTACTTACTCCAACCTGCCTTCCCAGCTCACTTCGTGCTCTGGCCAGATATGTCCTTGACGGTGGACCTCCAGCCTTCGAGTGAGAGCCTGGACTCACATACTACCCGCGCGCAGTGCCATCCACCTTCGGGAATCAGCGTCCTTGTTGTGGGAGGAGGCCCGGCAGGTGTCTATGCCGCCCTCGAATGCTGGCGAAAGGAGCACCATGTCAGCATCGTTGAGCGAAATCCAGTTGCGAGGACACAAGGTTAGTTAAAGAGCCTTTTGGGCATATCAATAATGCCCTGCCGCAACTAACTCGAAACAGGAGATTTCTTCAATACCACACCACATGTCATCGAACATATCCGGACGAACTGGCCTGAATTGGGTGAGGAGAAGGAGAGGATCGCTGAGGGTTCCTGGGTTTCCTATCATAGGGTCAATGGGCAGCTTATGTCTGGGCCCGAGCCGTTCGACTGGAAGAAGGCTGGCATCGAGGACGATGGAAGCCCTGCCCCTGCTCGGATGTACCGCCATAACAGACCCAAATTTCTCGGAATGTTGATCTCTCAGCTTGAAAGACTAGGCATCCGCAATGAATATGGGTGCCGTGTGGTTGACTGCTGTGAGAATGCACAGAAAGCAGGCATTGTTCTGGATGACAATCGAAGACTTGAGGCCGATGTCGTTGTCGCTGCGGATGGTATTGGTTCAAAGTCACACAGGTTAGTCAACGGCCAGGAAATCAGAGCTCGCGGCTCTGGTTTGGCTGGGCCCAGGGCTGCATTCCCAGTGCAGGCTATCTGTGATGATGAAGAGCTTAACAAGCATTTTGGTATACTGGACAGCCGGCATCCTCACTTTCAAATGTGGATACGGTAAGATTCACTTCAAAAAGCAGATTCGAATCGGACTAACTATCGCCTAGACCTGGGGTTCACATGTCTATGCTACGGACCAACGATATCGTCAGTTGGTGATTGATGCACAAAGTCATTCATCTGTCTCTATGGACTAACCGCGACTGACGACAACTTAGAATAATGGCGCAGCCACGGAGTCTTGGAACGAGAGTGCGGATGCAGATTCAGCTTTTCAATACGTGTCTGCAGTTAAAAACTTCTCCGAGTATGCGAAACGACTGATCAGAGCCTCTCCTGAAGGGGGTATCGTCGATTGGAAGATCATGTGGAGGGACCCCTAGCTAGTCATAATCTCGCCCCTTGGACGAGTAGTGTAGGTCGGTGATGCTGCGCATACGTTCCTGCCTAGCTAAGGTAGTGGTGCGAACCAGGGTCTGGAGGATGCCATCTACCTTGCCAGTTGCTTGGGGTTAGGTGGAAAAGACAACAATCAGTGGGCAACAAAGATCCACAACAGGCTTCGGTGGGTATCTGATGGCTGATTTCAACAAGAACGAGTTCTAATCAAGTGTCCCCTAGCTTTGAGCGAGTTTCGTGCTGCCAAAAGGTTGGGTTCATTAATCAAGCGCGGCGCGACACCAGAGATGTTGAACTGGACCCGAGCATGATCAAGTCGGAGCACGGCCGGTGGATGTGGCGCCATGACCCCGAGAGCTACCCCTACAACAACTATAGCAGGGCTCTCGACCACCTCCAGAATGGAGCACCGTTCCAGAACACCAACACCCCTCCTGGGCACACCCACGAGCCTTGGTCCGTAGATCATTTGATGGGTCGAGTTGAACAAGGCCTACCAGTTGAATTTGACGGAGGCTGGTCCTGAGACTGGGGCCGGGGGTTGTGTCTTGCAGCACGAAGGCTGCATTATGCAGGTGCTCGATAGATTGACTATAGATTCCAAAGTAGAGGAGCACGGGCGATGGTGTACGAGTGCAAAGTCGGAATAATTTAAACCGGCTTCGAGGGTTGTGATTAGTCTACAGCTTGGCTCTATCGTAGACCTCATTCACTAGCTCCAGAACGCCGGCGGCACAGCCCCAGCTACCTTGGTAGCCCCATGAGGAGTGACCGTAGTTGTGAACCACCCAGATGTCACCCATCTTTTCCTTTTCGACCCTCACCCCACCATTGCGATGAGGCCGCAGGCCAACGCCATGACGCACGATGTCAAGGCCCCTCACACCTTGACCATTGGTCAGCTCCGGTACCATCTGGCACGCGCGCCGCATTATTCGCATAGCTTGGTTCGGATCAGGTTGGCTCTCCCAAGATCCCTTCATGTAAGTCCCGCCGAGGACCGTGCCGCCGCCAGCAGCACGGGTCATTGCATAACATACCTCGTCGGCCTCGTCGTCTGTTCCCGACATTGTGAACATGTGCGGAGATTCGTTTCGAACAACCACGACCTGGCCGCGAATAGGGGTCATGTCCTTGTCAGTGACACCGCCCAACTTCAAGGACCCAAGACCTGTCGCATTCACAATGATGTCAACTTTCCCGGGCCTCGGCGTTAGGCTGGTGACGTCGAGTAGATGTTTTAACGATGCCCTTTTGAATAAAACGCCGTTCTTCCGACATTGACCCAGCAGCCACGGGAGATATACCATGACGTTGATGCACACGGAGCCGAACTCACACCCTGAAGCCATGCCCTCGGGTAGTTCTTCCTTGGGGAGCTCCCGGAAGTCCTCGAATAGGGTCGAGTACCACGGGTTCTCCGCAAACAAACCATCAAACGTGGCGCCTGGGGACTTGAGCTTGTCAATATCCTTCTGTCGCCTGAAAACGCGAGACTCTGTTGCGTTCAGTCAGCGCACTCGCTCGCAGTGCCAGCAGGGTCTATTTACTCTGGAGGTGAACACCCGCCTCAGGTGTCTGGACGGCGATTTTCTTCAGAATTGGCCAAGTCTCACGTTCCCAGCGGCTGTTTTCCAGGGTCGACATCCTAGACCGCGTAAGATAACATCGCAGAAGACTTGCAAGGAATAGACTCACGGCAGGACATTCGCCCCTGCTACCGGCGAGGCGTACTCAATGTCATAATCCCCAGGCATGTGCTTCGCAACAACCGTGACTACATTCCTCTTCTGCTGGGAGAGGACATATGCAGTGGTGAGTCCGGAGACACCAGCACTACAGAGTATGTCAGCGTGGAAACTCGGCGGGAATTTAGTCTGCTGACTGACCCTGCAACTACGATGTTCGGCATTTTACTGACAACACTTGAGTTGAGTGAACCTCCAAACTCAGAGTACCCCTGCGATGTTGCTGTTAACTTGTGCCGCCGCCGTATGGTGGTTGTGTCTGCACGAACGCAATTGATATGATAGGGTCCTGCTGCGCTGTCAATGCCGACTATCGGTCGTGCAAGGTCGTATCTGTGGGCCAAGCCTTGGATTGGAGCTTAAGGTCGATCTGGGCTATCAGCCGATGTGGTCGGTCGGGGTCGACCCGAAAGTGGGGTCGTGGACAAGCAGCCATTGAGTCAGGACAGACGCCGGCCTCAACCGGACCCCTGGATAGGCCATTCATTTAATCCCGAGTTCTATATCGTTGGCGCCAAAAGGAAGGCCTGCCAGGGATATTGGCTATCTCAGGCAGGAGACCTCAGCATTTTGCAATGCCATGGTATATGGCATGGTGCAGCATACTGCTGGGAATTGCGTTACGCGGAAACCATTGAACTTGGTGCTTTTATAACAGAAAACCCGGCCCCGCAACCTTCACGTCCACGGGGTCCCGGCACGGGTTCAACACCCGAGCATCCCGTGCAGAAGCTGCATTTACAATGATAACATCTTTCTGGGGCTACCATGTCTATCTTGCTAGATCAACACCATGCATTTCAGTGACTCTCGAGACTGAAATTTTCATCTGTCGATACACGCTATCCCTACTCGCATTCGTCGCTGTTGACGGCCTCTTCTCATTGTTGAGATATCTCAACTTTGCTCCACCAGAAGTCTGACTCTTTCTTCGCCCAGACATCGTCGTGGAGCTCCGCAGCTGGTCCGACATCGCCCCCAACGAGTTCCTTGTTGTTGCGGCCGAATATCATAATCTTCGGGCTTCCGTTGTTATACGATGCCCATTGTGGCTTCCTAGGATATATCTCTCCCATACCATTGGGATCTCCAGTGCAAATGAAGCTCGTCACATACGTATGCAACGTGCCAGCCAAGTTCTTCTGAGACTCGGAGATCTTGCAAACAGCCGGTTCCATTGCTTCATATTTCATATTGTCCCCATGGCTCGCGCCGCCAATGACACTCGTCTCCAAAGCCCAGTGATACAAGAAGACTGGGACTGTAGGACTTGCGAGGTGGGCCGTCTGTCGCACTGGGGCCACATACGCATAGTGTGCGTATGCCGCCTCGATCCGCTTGTATTGGTTTCCCACACCTTGGCGGTCCTCCTTGTAGGGCGATGATGCTGTGGACGGGTCAGGATACAAGGTTTCAATGGTCTTGAGCTCCTCCAGAGTCAACTGGGGCAGCAGAACCCGGAAGAAGTCAGTGAACTCCGATGGTTCTGACATGGCTTTGTTTACGTAAAGCGAGCCCTCGTTCCCATTGAAGCCGGTCATTATGGGCATTTTGTGCCACATGCCCGATTGCCAAGCATCTAATGGGCGGCGTCGTATAATCTCGCCGTCGATTACTGGCTGGAACGCCCAGCGAAGGCTGGGGTTATACCTGTAGAACACAGTGTCCTGCGCAGAGGCGATTGTTGAAGAGGGCAAAGAACGCAGAAAAGGGAAGATATCAGCCTCTGTCAAATCCCTTGGGCATCCCACAGCGTCTAAGAAAGCTTGGAATTGTTCCTCGTGCACCGGCGCATCGAAGTTGCGAACAGCACGGGATGTGGGAGCACCGCTCTCCATGACGACTCGGTTAAAGAGGGGCCTTTGGCCCTCCTCGAAGTTCAGGAGATGGTGGCCAATCTTTCAATATTTAGCCGTCGATTCATGAAGCTGGTGAGTTGGGATGGGGTACTGCTTACCGAGTGTGCGCCGGCAGATAGGCCGACGAGGGTCACGTTGTCGGGGTCACCACCGAAATACTCAATGTTCTCCTGCACCCACTCCAACAGCAGGATCTGGTCTTTCAGACCGAGATTCAAAACGCCTTCCTTGGCACTAAGTCGCGAAGGGAGGAATCCAAGAGCACCAATGCGATAGTTGAAAGAGACAGCAATGAACGGTTCTGACGACCAGCCCACCATTGATGCCGTGTTGTGCATGGATGCACTGCCACGGTTGAAGGCGCCGCCGTGGACATAAATGGCTACAGGCAGGAGTTTTGACGAATTCCTCGACCCCTGCCGAAACACATTTGCCGTCAGACAGTCCTCGCTTGATTCCAGCTGAGGGCCGGCTACGACGAACTGCCTCGCGGGCGCTTTCGGTCCATATTTCGATGCATCGACAACATCGTTCGACGAATCGACTCTCTCCGGAGGTCTGAATCGTCGATCGCCAACCGGAGGTGCAGCATAGGGAACACCAAGGAAGGCTTCGACCGGATGGGGAAAGCCACCGTCTTGCTTGATACCTTTGACAGTACCCTGGCGCAAGACCACAACAGGCCGATTGGGGCCATCACTGACTGTCATGATGCACCAATTGTTGTGGTGTGCTAAGCTGCAATTCTTGAGGCTGTGTACACCATGTAGTTGTGATGGTAATACCGTTGCATTAGGATGTTGGGTTGTAAGTCAGGACCTGTTCCGAAAGGAGACACCAGGAACCCAGCCTATTACGGTGTTCCTAACTCAATGCCCGAAGTGCCGATTCTCGGTGGAGCAACTCCGCTAGGCTGGCAAGGATCGCGGGGAATCCGAGCTACTTTATCGGGCGGCCCCACCCCTACGCCTGTGGGTTCTTGAGTGTTAGTCAGTGGATAATGCTGATACGATAGATAGTGCTCCCTCGGGGTTGATTGATCAACAAGCAGTTGCTCATGGCTGACCGGCAGACAGGGGAGAGCGTTCCCAGGCAGCGTGGGTGCTTAAGTTTCCTGCTTCCTACCGGCTTTAACGCGTTGGTGTCGTCCAATATTATTTACTTGAGAGAGCTGCCCATTGCTCGTCATTATTCTGCCACTGAAAGCAACGGCCTCTCTGACTTCGTGGTTCTGGCGTGGTATCCTCGCACGGCGATTTAGTTAGTCGAGTTCCTTTGAGTCCATAATCTTATCATCATTGTCGTCACCATGCAGCCTAGCGACATCGACAAGAAGGTAGACGAGTTGGTAAAGGCGGAGGATATCGCAACAGTAACCGACCTAGATGAAGCAGAGGTGTTTCTTCGGGAGCATGACATCAGTCATGAGTACACTCTCTCGCTTTTGAGCGACAAGGCCACGATCAGACGACTCGTGCGGAGGGTTGACCTGGTCATACTTCCACTCCTGGCGGGCACCTACTGTCTGCAGTATATCGATAAACAGGCCCTTTCCTACGCCGCAGTCTTCGACCTGTTTACCAGCACGGGGATCGACCAGGACCAGTACAGCTGGTTTGCCTCCATGTTTTATCTGGCCTACTTGGTTGCCGAATACCCCTGGAGCTACGTCGCGCAGAGGACTCGTATGGCCAAGGTCGTATCTGGGTGCGTGATCGCATGGGGTAGCATTTTAATGGTGACCGCAGCGTGTCACAACTTTGCTGGTCTTGCAACCTGCCGGTTCATGCTTGGCGTTTTCGAGGCACCGATCACACCTTGCTTTATGATGATTGTCAGCATGTGGTAAGGACTTGTCAATGTTCCCTCTCAGTACACCATCATTAATAGATCGGCGCTTTGCCACAGGTACACCCGCGAGCAGCAGCCATTCCGGGCCGGGATTTTTTACAGCTGTAATGGAGTCGGTTCCATGATCGGGGGCATCTTGACATATGCTATCGGACAGATCCATTCATTCCCGGTTTGGAAGGCAATATTCTTGATATGCGGGGGCCTCACTGTTCTATGGGGTACATTACTGGCCTTCTTCCTGCCTGATGACATCGTTTCCGCGAAGCGTTTTACAGTGGATGAAAAGGCTGCCCTGATTGCTCGCGGGAAGTTAGCCAAGACTGGGATCCTGAACCACAAGGTCAGGTGGTACCAAGTGAAGGAAGCGCTGGGAGATCCTCAGGTGTGGCTTCTCACTCTTTTCACCCTACTGAACGAAGTGGTGAACGGTGGGATTGCCAACTTTGGCAAACTCATCATCAAGGGACTCGTGCAGGACTCTCTGCGCACAACGGCTCTGGGTATTCCGCAAGGTGCTTTCCAGGTTCTGTTCATTCTTACTGGCACTTACCTTGCATCAAGGTTCCGAAACATGCGCAC
Source organism: Neoarthrinium moseri (assembly GCF_022829205.1). Taxonomy (NCBI): domain Eukaryota; kingdom Fungi; phylum Ascomycota; class Sordariomycetes; order Amphisphaeriales; family Apiosporaceae; genus Neoarthrinium; species Neoarthrinium moseri. The sequence continues at coordinate 12,173 of NW_026055160.1, read as the reverse complement.
CATTTTTATGGCGATATACCTGGTGCCTACAATCATCGGAACCTCTCTTATGTGGAAAATTGATCGGAGCACTCACAAAATAGGTGTCCTGTTTGGCTACTATATCTGCGGATCTTTTGTTTCGTCTTTGGTGTTGGCGATGCAAATGCCGGGTGCAAATCTGGGTGGCTATACGAAGCGAGTTACGGGGACAGCTGTGGTCTTCATGGCCTACTGTGTCGGTACGTTGGTTCCGCGAGCTGCGTATTTATGATTCCCTAACCAAACTTCATACAGGCAACATTATTGGTCCTCATGCATTCCTAGACAAGGAGGCACCGACGTACCCAACAGGTTGCAAGTTGATTATTGCATGCTCGGCAGCACAGATCGCTGTGGCTGTAGCCCTACGGGTTCTTCTGCTACGTCGGAACAAGATGAGGGACCACGCATCACCTGCGTCTGAAGCTGAGGAAGCGGAGAATGTCAGTGCTGACCTTACAGACTTTGAGGTAAGTGTGATTCAACTATATATAAACGCACGTGGCTGATATCAAACCTTAGAACCCACATTTTCGTTACGTTTTATAAGTCGTATTAAATAAATTTCCTAATATATGTACCTACATTTAAGACGTAATTTATCATTTTACACCGTCTTTTGAACAGTAATAAATAGCGTAGGAGATCAAAAGCTCCCACAGCTCGGAAGGCGTATCTGTTTGGCTGGGGACCGACAGCCACTACCGATAATGGCGATGGGCTTGGGTATAGTTGCCATCCCTTGAATGGCTGTGTAGGTTTGGCTCCACGAAAATCTGGTGACATTGGAGAACCTGGTAAATGAGTCCACGCCATCGGTTGCGACTAGGCTACGGTCCTATGGAACCCCAAGCAGACCAAAAGGGTAACGTCGGTCCAAAATACAGACGATTCTCAACCACGGCGCCGGGGCTCGTCGGGGATGTCAAAAAGGGGATGACTGGCTCCAATTGGCACATTTAACAATAAGATCTGGCTCCTTCGGATCGCCAACCCTTTATTCGCTACTATGTCAGCGTCAGGGCGCCATTGCATTGGGAATGGCTTCCGGCGGTGCGTGCCTGGAACTATAGACCTAGAGGTTGTGGAGGGAGAGTGCGCCACGCCCCAAATACCGAGCCGCAACCAAGACCAGTGGACCCAGAGTCATGGCTCCAGCTACTGCTTCTAGAACGATAGAACAAGGACAATAGCGGAAATCTGTTACATGTTTAGTTAATGATGCGACTCTCTGCCACTCAAGGAGCTATCCTTCCGCGCAGTAGCCGCTTTGATTTATTCATATCTCTCCGCAACGACTTGATCCCACCTTTACCGTCTTCGATCTTACCTTCTTCCTCTTTTCTGATTATTGCCTGAGCGATTTCGAGGAACCCTTCGTCCGCCAGTAGCCCTCCACAGTCCTCCTGGCGTGTGCCGATGCGAATTGCCCGAGGCAACCCGAGCAATGCCTCCATTCTTTCAAACATGGTAGTGACAAGCTGAATAATCATGTTAGCCTGGAGGTTGCCGGACTCTGATCGCGTTAGTCAAACTATTGGCTATCAAGCATTGGAGTGATACGTACGCAAAGGAAAGTTGCTGAAGCCGTAAAGTCCAGGAAGAGGGTGTATCAAACGGTCCTCGCTCTCAGAGATCCTGAGGAGGAATTCGTGAATATGAGAGAAAAGCGCAACATGCAGTCTCAATGTGTGAACGTAACACATAAGAATCAACAAGCGAGCGGCAGAGTCTGGTTTGGCTGCAGCCGAAGACATGCAGATATCCGACGACACAGACGGCAAACTGGTTGCCTGACTATCTTCCGACGAGGTGCACGGCGTGCTACCATGTTCTCGTGTCGATATATGGGCAAAACCATGTCTCTCAGAGGGATTCGACACTCTAGATGTTGTAGACGCGTACAAGCGAGCAATGGCCTCTAGTGTTTCCAGAAATTGACGCGTGATATTCAATATATCCTCCAGAGGCGTTGTAGTCGACATAATAGCAGTCTCACACGATGGGGATATGAGTATTTTGAGGTTCATATCGGGCGGCGCCTTGGCCACGCGGTTAAGCTGGACAACCAATACGTGATTGATTTTGGACAACTGTTCCATGTACGAATCCCTGGTGACATGTTCGGGTGCTGGGCCGGGATCTTGCATCGACTGATCTCGCACCGAGTCTTGGATCGGACCGGCCGGATCGAGTTGATACGAGGTCTGCAAGGGGTCTGTAGAATTGGGCGGTACATGTGGATCCACACCGAAGCCAGCAAAGTCCTCAATGTTTGGAAATAGTTGGTCCGGACTGAGATCCCCGGCCGCCCACGGGCCAGGGGTCATGCCAGGTGGGGGTAACGGGACGGCATCAATCACGGACTTCCGCCTTGTGAAGTCAGGTGAATCACCGCTTGTGAAGTGGAGAAAATCTCCCGCGAAGGTATCCATGACGGTCGTTTCGGTGAAGCGAATCTCGGCTCGTGGCCATTCACTGGCAGCCGACTGGGTGGACTGGGCTCTTGAGGTGGAGCTAGAGTTTGACCGACCCGGATCTGGATTATCTGGACGGCGGCGTTTTCGTGAGACCGCATCGTCCTCCGTTGGGTAACTCGGCGCACAGTAGCGATAGATCGGACTCGTGATACACTGTGCATCGGCTTTGGCACACCTATCGCAGCAACTGTTTGGGTCCCGACCCTCGCGCAGACACCGAAGCTTCTGGCCCCGACAGCGATCGCAGGCAGAGCGTCGGGCGGACACACCTGGCGTCAGTTTCAACTCACGGTTCATGTGGCATCAAAGTGGACAAGCACTTGGGCTTGTTTGTTATCTAGCGAAGATCATAGACTCGAGAAGTCTCTGGCGGATATAGCGTCTGGTAATGATGTTAGTTTCGAATACAGAGCGTAGTAGTGCAATGTGACCTTACCATACGAAGAGTAGAGTAGCGCAGGTTGTTGGTTTCATGTATCTTCGTAGAGGCAGCTAGGGAATGGGGCGATTTCACACGCCACATGTCCCCCTGCCTCACCCGACCAGGCTGCAGGCCGGCGGCCCAAGTAAGGGCGCCCGCTTACGCACTTACGGGTCCTGCAATTGTCAGTCACCGGCTCGCTCAACCGATGCGCTTTCATCTGATGTGTCTACTCTCCCCGAGGCAGGCGATGCAGGTGCCTTGTTGGTGCCGTGCAGTGTTAGTGCACGCTCTGCGGTTTTCATTAGCCTATAGTGAGTAACCCATAACATCGCGCCAACTAGCATGCAGTATTGTCCCATCGCATGCTTTCCAATCGTCGCCCTATGGCCTCCTGTAGTGAGTGGGTAAGAATCGCGAAGTGAGCTAGCCGTGGTTGAAGTTATAGGACTCTGCCTCATAAAAAGGCCACTCTCCTCGCTCACTGGAAGAGGTATGCCGTCTGCCTTGAAGCATGCGGCGCAAAAGTATTCGGAGCAGGGTTGTCGAAAGTAACCAAAATTCAGTCCAACACATCGAAATCATTTCCAAAGCCCTAGGCTAACGTGGTAAGGCGCTGCAACACCCACCAATCGCTCGCTTCTTGACATGTGCTTCATTGAACTATATGACAGGCTTATGGGCGGTGGCCCAGTCGGTATGCAGTGTGCTGTATTGCCATACACCTAGCTGTACCCGCATTTCCACAGAAAACGAATTCTTTCAGCGTGCCGTTTCACAAATTATCAGTTCGCATTTCTATAACCGATCCCGGGATTCATCTCACCGCCAACAACCAGAGACAATCCATTTTGTGTCATCTGAAGGAAATAAGACTGGCATCAACCGAATCCACACCGAAACACAGCATAGTTAGACCAAGGTCGACTCTCCTGATACGGTGGAAAATGGATGGATGGAAGTGAACGCGAACAGCTACAGGGACAGGGACAGACAAGGTGCTCAGGCTACCCAGTAAATACAATCAACGCTGAGCGAAGGTACGAAGTGGTATGATGGCAGCCTGGGATCTGTCCTAGGTATATAGACAGATAGGCAAGCCGGTTTCATCCCCATGAATCCTAATACTTGAGCTGTCCTTGCCGAATGCCATAGGAAGAAGTTTGCAAGATTGCACGTCACACTAAACCTACATTTATGACGGCCTTTGAGTTCACACCTAGGTACATTCGTACCCAGGTAAAGGCCCACATGTTGTTTTACGTACCTAGGTAGGTATAGTCTGACCACCGATTCGGGGATCGTCACGTTCGCACTCTGATAACTTAGCAGCTTACGAATACATCGACTACGTAGCCATTCACATCGATCCGAATACAGGTATCGTGCTTCGTGTTGTGCAATCACCCATCTGGGTAGTTCGGTCTCGGAGTCCGATAGCTGGAATAGGTGAGCGAACTCCGATACGTCAGGGATGATTTGGCCGCCAATCTAATTGCGTGGCTTACGGTATCTTCGCATATCACCACATCGAGGTGACGTAGCGCATCTTCATTCTAATCTTCTTTGATTGAATTTCTTACCTGGTAGACAGCGCTCAACACGGTAGTTCTGTAACGTAGATTACAATCTCCACACAATAACCTTCATGGACTTATCCAGATTTACCTCCAGGATAGAGGTTCAGTGGCCTTGGCTCATCGTTACTACGGTAATACCATAGCCTCTATCACCATATGGTCAACATCTTGAACTCTGACAGGGAGTGTCCAGATGATCGCATATGCGGTGATCCGGCCCATGTATCTCCTCTTCTTCCATCCCGCATCACGTTTTCCAGGCCCAAAACTGGCAGCAACGTCACATGCTGTATATGCCTATTACTGGTAGTTCAAACCTTTTATAGTATTGGACTTATCCTCATTTTGACAACCCTAGGATACGAGGGCGATGGCCGTGGTTCCAGGAAGCTATGCTTGAAAAATATGGTAAATGATTCAGCTATATCGTTTGACATCATGGCGCGCTGACACATTTCAGGCGACGTAGTTCGTGTGGCCCCTAACGAATTGGTTTTCCTTAACCCGAAAGCGGCGACGGGTCAGTTATTTGAAGCACTGCCCTCAATCATGGATCATACGCTGAATAGAGAGCTAGATATCTATGGACCGGCGATGAAAAGCCAAGAGATTTTCCAGAAGACTGACATGATGGATTTTGGTTCCGGCGATTTGGGACTCACATGGGAGAACGATCCCGCGAAGCACCGGGAAGTTGCAAGAAAGATTCTCCCAGCTTTCAGTAGTAAAGCCATCAAGGCTAAGGAGCCAATCTTGCAGAGTTATATCGACTTGTTCATTTCCAGAATGCGCGAGATTGGCGGCTTAGCGGAGGGGCTTGAAATGAGCCAAGTACGTTCGTTCCCTGTCTACTCAATACATCGTGTCCAGTCAGTGACCATGAACTTAGTGGCTTCTCTGGCTCTGTGCGGACATCGCGGCGGACCTGGCATATGGCCGGGAAACGCACCATGTTAGGGATGGTAAGGCCTATGCGCTTGGCAATTTACATTCCAATTGCTGAAGCTAACCGCAGACCAACAGGCAAAAGCTCAGATTTCATTGATACCTTACGAGCAACTAGCTTCCCGGGCACCCTATGGCAACTTTCAGGCAAATTTCCTCTCGTTGCTCCTTTCGCCTTCTTCTTCGTGCCGCTCAAGATCCTTCTCTCGATGCCTAAAACGTTCAAGGCCGTCAGTGAACAGGTTCAGGCACGTATTGCGAGCAGGGGGAATACGAAGCATCCGGACTACATGGATTATATGGTCTCTCCCGAAGGCCCGGTTCCTACTTCCAAGAAGGATCTAACTCATATCGAACAAGTTGCACTTCAGATGTTCATCGCGGGCTTTGATCCGATGCAGGTTACTTTCTTTGCCTCGATTTATTTTCTGGTTCAGAACCTGCAAGCATGCTCAAGATTAACCAAAGAGATTCGTGATACATTCAGTAGCTATGATGACATAACACCCGAGGCGCTGTCGTCTCTCAAGTACTTACACGCCTTTATTCAAGAGACATTACGCATGCATCCAGTGGGCTCCAATGGCCTGCCACGGATCAGCCCAGGTGCTACAGTTGACGGGGTCTATGTTCCAAAAGGAGTAAGTCTCTTTGGACGCTCTGCAACGATTCATGTGCAAGCCATGAGCCCGGGAATAACCTTGTCATCCAGGTTGTCTGTCAGCTCAGCACTTTCGCTGCGTCTCGTAGTCCGCGATTTTTTCACCAACCTCGCGAATTTCGACCAGAACGCTGGTTATCCCATAATCACCCTCTATATGATACCACGTTTGCGAATGACAACCTGAAGGCTTTCTTCCCTTTCAGCTTGGGGCCTAGGCAGTGTACTGGGAGGGAAATTGCCTGGTCTCAGACACGATTATTCCTAGGAAAACTTCTGTGGACATTCGATCTGGAGGCCGTTCGCGGAAAGGAAACCTCTTTCGACAAAGATTTCAGTGTCCATGTTTTGTGGAATAGACCGGAGCTCTACGTACGGTTTATGCCTGTTCGGAGATAAAGGGCTACCTCGATCTAGTTTGATGCTATCGAATGGACGAAGGGTTGAGTAGAGGGAAGAGTCGAGGGAAAGGACCCAGAGAAGTGGCATTTGTTGGACATATCAATAAATCCAATTAAAAAAATCATGGAACCATGCTATTACTGAAATGCTAGTTTATGAAAAAGTTAAATCTCTGATCATGAACAAAACCTTATGCCGACTACCACGTTAATTCGTATTTCACTCGAGCTCTACGCTCGTCTCCTTTTACCGGATCAGCTCTTGAGGTACGTATATATTTCCTGGGGCGTTTCGGCGCTCTTTTTCTGGATTCAGTAATCGGCCTCGGGTATTTCTGTCATTGAACCAGTTCGGTTCCGGTGCTTGTGATATACCGATCGTTTCCACCACAGACTAAAATCATTGCAACGCAGAGTCTTTTAATTTTTCAGAAACATCATTGATACCCTCTGCATCAACTCCAGGGGTCTTGAGACTTAAGCTTGTTGAATGCCAGCTGGTCTAGATTAGACTGTAGCCGACATGGTCTCCGAGGTGAAGGCTGCGCGAGCTCCCATTCATGGCGACTCGGTCTGTGCAACGAATATTGGCACACAACCCGGCTATGAGCAACCAAGTATGGAGCTGGAATCACACAGACCCCAGGAATTTGAGCGAGGACCGCGTTTTTGGGTCATCATTATAGGCCTAGGAATTTCGACCCTGCTCGCCTCTTTAGAGCATACAGTTGTGACAACCTCGGCTCCAAGAATACTGGAAGAGCTTCAGATGCGGGAAGACTTCATTTGGGTTACAAATGCTTTCTTCGTCAGCAGGTTCGATCTCCCTTTTATTCCCTAACGATAATCTTTCCTAATGTCAAAACCTAGCGCCTCCCTCACACCACTGATCGGGCAAATGTGCAATATCTTTGGTCGTAGATGGGTCTTCTTATTAATCATAGCGTTATTCACTCTGGGGAGTGGCGTATGTGGTGGCGCCACTAGCGGAGGAATGCTCATTGCCGGTCGTGCTATACAAGGGGCAGGTTCTGGTGGTATCGTACTGACAGTTAGTAAGTTGCATTCTATACCGGTTTTCCCCAAGCGTTCATTCAACACTGATCACGACAGACATCATCGTGTCGGATTTGGTACCGCTGAGAAACAGAGGCACATATATGGCTATCATATTGGCCATATTCGGCATCGGAATTGCTGTGGGCCCCTTCATCGGCGGTGCAATTGCGGAAGCTACTACATGGCGTTGGGTCTTCTTTATCAATCTGCCTATCGGTGGTACCTCTCTGGTCACGATGTTTTTTTTTCCTGCGGCTAAAACACGACCACAAGTCAGCCTCCATGCAGAGAATCAAGCGGATCGACTTCATCGGCAACGGGTTACTAATGGCTAGCACTGTAGCTGTACTGTACGCGCTCGCATACGCTGGAGCTGTATATCCCTGGTCCTCGTGGAACACCTTAGTTCCCTTACTCCTAGGGTTCCTGGGCTGTATAGTCTTCGTGGGCTTCGAGCTTAGCAGCCTGCCTGCGGAGCCAGTCATGCCTGTGCGCCTCTTCGCTCACCGCACATCTATCATCGTTCTCATCAACACTTTTCTCAACTGAACACTGTACTTCTGGTATTTGTTCTTTCTTCCTGTTTACTTCCAGGCTGTCTCGCTTTACTCGCCCTTCCGTGCAGGATATTCATTAATTCCGCAAGCTGTGGCAGGAATCCCTGGCGCTGCAATCTCTGCCGCTTCGCTGAGCAGATGGGGCAGATTCAAGGCTCTCCAGTTCGCGGGATTCGCAGCCACGACAATGGGAATGGGCCTGTTATCAATGCTGTGGGAAGGCACCTCTGTTGCCGAATGGGCTACCTTTCAATGTATCGCTGCTCTCGGTATTGGAATCGTCATTGACGCCTTGCTTCCAGCATTCCAGGCACCCTTAGATGAAGCGGATCAGGCGGCAGCTACTTCAGCATGGGGTTTTATACGCGCTTTCGGAAGCATCTGGGGTGTGGCGATTCCGGCCGTTATCTTTAACAACCGGATCGACGAAATGTTGAAGACCATATCCGCTCCTACAGCACGGAAATTGTTGGCATCTGGTGGCGCATACCAACAAGCTTCAGCGGCCTTCGTGATGCAGTTTCCTCAATCCGTCCAGGACGAGATTCGCGCGGCATATAGAGAAGCACTTCAACGTGTATTCTGGATTGGTGCCATCTTCGCCGGGTTGGCAACTGTACTAGTGCTGATAGAACGTGATGTTACCCTAAGAAAAGTTATAGACACGGAATTCGGCCTAGAAGATGGGAGGAAATCGACCCACGAGGCAACCGCAGGACGGAAGGTGTGAAACACCGGTGACATAGCCAATTGAACTGTCAGTTATCAATTCACGGTGGCAAAGGACTACTCCGAGCATATCATGTAGGGTTATATGCTGGGTCTGCAGCCGGATCGCCAGAAAAAGTTCTATTACTTTTGATTAGAACGTTTCCATTTCCCAGTGATAAGCTAGAGCCCGTAGCCTTGCGACGTTCGGAACTCCGGTTCAGGAGTAGCAAAGTTCTCTCTGACCCCGACTTTCGGGGCCAATGTACCGTAACAGCAGCTTATGATGTATGCCAAGTAATTCAAGGGGTGCGACTGCTTGGCAGACGTCGAAGTCCCCTTTGACCCCACGACTGATAATCACCCCTTCAGTATTTGGACATTGTACAGAGAGACATGAGTTGTCCGGTGCCATCTGGACCTCCTGCGGATTTGATCGAAACATCACAAGAGAAGTACGACGGTGGCAATTGATAACACCAGCATGGACCTACCAAGTTCACAGACAGTAATATTGCAGGATGCCGAAGGAAATCCTCAGATCTGTGATGGTGTGCCTCTACCGGAGCTTGTCCCAGGGAGTCTCCTAGTAAGAGTAAAAGCTGTCGCACTCAACCCGTGTGACTACAAGATGGGTGCAACCTTCCCTAGTCCAGGGTCCATCGTTGGCAACGACTTCGCCGGAACAGTGGTGCGCATACATACAGCGACAAAGACACACATTGGTATGGGCGACATCGTCTGCGGCACAGTTCATGGTTCCAACACAGCAGAACATACCAACGGCGCCTTCGCACAGTGTGTGCGTGCACCTGCCGACCTAGTGCTCAGAGTACCCATTGATCTTCGTATCGAACAAGCTGCCACCATAGGGTTGGGCCTTACTACTGCTATCGTTTCACTGTGGGAAGGAGGCTTGAGGATAGGAGTTAGCCCAACTGCTCCAGCAGCAACCCCATTTCCAGTCCTGGTCTACGGAGCTAGCACGTCTACAGGGACGATGGCACTTCAATTACTGAGACTATCAGGCGTCTACCCAGTCGCGACATGCTCACCTGGAAATTTCGATCCTGTCCGCGATCGAGGAGCTTATGTTGTCTTCGATAACGCCAAGGCTGACTTATCGGATAGTATACGAGAAAATACGGATGGGGGGCGCGAGTACGCACTCGATTGCATTGCCGGTCACCAATCGGTTGCTTATTGTTATGCCTCAATCTGTCGGTCTGGTGGGCGATACGCAAGTCTGGAGGCAGGGCCGTAGCAGTTTCGTACTCGAGATGCTGTTAAATATGAGTTTCCTATTGCCCTCGAGGTATTCGGTGAGGAGCTAGAATTTCCAGGTGATTATTATCGTCCTGTTAAGAAAGAGCTACGCCTAGCAACTGCTTAATAGATTGAGGTATTTCAAACCCTACTAGATAAAGGGCGATTAAAGTCACATCCTATATAGATTTTTACGGGCGGGTTTAAAAGTATAATAAATAATAAGATATAAATTTATTAATTTTAATAAAGGATAACTTTTTAATATTTTTATTTTTTTATTTTATTTTAAATTTTTTTAATATTTAATATTAAAATTAATTAAAATTAAAATGTTAAAATATATTTTATATAAATTTATTTAATTTTTTATAAAAAAAAGTTTAATTTATATTAATAATTTATTTAATTTTAAATTAAAAATATTAAAATTTAATAAAAAGGATATTTTAATTTTAAACTCGAATTAAAATTACGATATTAAAAGGATTTTATTTTATTTTTAAATTAATAAAAATTAATTAATAAAATATTTATTAATTAAAAATTAAAATAATAAATAAATTTAAAAAATTAATTTAAAAATTATATTTAATATATTTAAATATATTAAATTAAAATTTAAATAATTTATTATTAATTTTAATAAAAAATATTAAAAAATAATATTAAAATTAATAATAATATTAAATTAAAATTAAATTATATTAAATAAAAAGTAATAAATAAATATAAAAAAATAAATTTAAAATTAAATTTATAATATAATTATTATAAAACTTTTTAATTAAAAATTTAAATAAATATTTTAAAAATATAAAAAGTAAAACGTTAAATAAAATAATAAATATTAAAAATAATAATTTAAATATTATAAATTTAATATTTAATATTATTATATATATAAAATAAATAAAAATATTATTATTTATAAAAAAATTAAAATTAAAATTTATAAAAACATTTTTAATTATAAAATTTAAAAAATATTAAAAACATTTTTAAAATAATTAAAAGTAAATTTAAAAATATTTTATATAAATATATTTATAATATTATATAAATCCGTTAAAATTAATTAAAAAAGTTAAATACTAAATTATAATTAAATATAATATTATAAATAAAATAAAATAAAAGTAAATATGAAATTAATTTATTATATTTTTAAAAATTTTAATTATCCGATATTATATAAATAATAATATTAACATTTAAAAATAATATTTTTTTATAAAACGTATAATTAATTAAATAAAATAAAATAATATTATAATAAAATAAATTTATAATTATAATTATAATATTAAATTAAAATATAATAAAATATATTATAACCTTTTTAATTTTTTTTTTAAATTTTTTTATAAAAATTAAAAAAAAATTATAATCGTATTAATTATAAATATAATAATAATATAATTAAATTATGTTTTATTAAAAGTAATAAACGTATTAATAAATATATATTTATTATAATTATTATAATAATATATATTAAAATAAAAATTAAAATAAAACTTTTTATAATGATAAATAATTAAATATAAAAATTTATTTATAAAATTTTAAGTATAAAATTTATTAATAAATATATATTTATAATAATAAAAAATATATTTATAATTAAAAAATAATTATTAACTTTATTAATTAAAAATATAAAAATAAAACTTTAATTAATAATTATTTTATTAAATTAAAAATTTATTAATAAATAAAAATAAATATTAATAATTAATAATTTATTATTATTAATATAATTATTATAAAAATAAATAAATTTAAATAATTAAAGAATTTTTAAATATAAAAATCGTTATTTATATAATTAATTAAATAAATATAAATTAAAAAGTTAATAATTAAAATAAATATTAATATATTTATTATTAAATTATTAAATTTAAAACTTTATATAATATTAAATTATTTATTATTTATTTATTTAAATAATTCGGTAAAAATTAATATATTATTAAATTTTATTTTAAAAAAATAATTATAATTAAAATTATTATTATTATTATAATAAAATATATAATAAATTATATATTTATTATTTTAACTTTTT